>NC_067473.1:62142199-62491365 GCF_947179515.1 Apodemus sylvaticus | reverse complement strand
GTGTGTGTGTGTGTGTAAGTGAATATATTTGTGTGTATATACATATACATGGGGTTTAGGATTTGTGTATATGCATATACATAAGGATATGTACATACATATACAAGGAACTCAGAGGGCACAGGGCAGAAGATCAGCCAGTGGAGTAAAAGGGAGACGGGTGGGAACAGAAGTGTCCATGCAGGGTCATCTGAGCTGTGACAGATGAGAGGCAGCTGTGTGGGGGCACGCCCGTGAGTGCAGACAGGTGATTCCAAAGGAATACAGTTTGCTGTAATATCACCTAATAATCATGCCTGTTACCTTTACTAAAGCAGTTTCCACTAAGACCCATGTTCCAAGGGTTTAGAGGAGGTCATGGATGGGAGGACGACACCCCAACACCACATGTTCAGACTTCAGTTTTCCCAACAAACACTCCCTTTTAGTTAAACCCAAGAGTCTTCTTTATCATTTAAAAAAATGTGTTAAAATAGATGTATTAGAGAAGAGAGAAGGAAGTGGTTATATAATGATCTCAAAATCAAAAGAAAAAATTTCGTATATAGCATTACTGACCTTTTCAAAACCTTCTTGACACATGTGAACAGGTAACAGTGGCTGTACTTAGTGTTTGCAGCCACCTCCGCTGTCTGTTTCCAGAGCTTGCCATCTGCCTAGACAGAAAGAAGCCCCGCCCCCTTGGGTATTACCCCTCATTTGCCCTCAGGTCCTGGCAGCCACTGTTTCCTTCCGTCTAGAAACCCACCTGTTCTAGGTGCCTGGTGTGACGTTGATCCTTGTGTGTCTGGCTTCTTTCATGTGTCACATTTCCAAAGTTCATTCTAATTGTGGCTATTTTGAGATTCCCTTTTGTCTTCTTTTTTCTTCTGTGCTTGTGTGTGAGGTGGACAGTCTACTCTGCCATTCTTCACCCGGTTTCTTTGAGACATGGTCTCTCACTGAGCCTGGAGCTAGGCTAGTGGCCGTCAAGCCACAGCCATCCTGTCTCTGCCCCACATGGTGCAGGGGTTAAATGGAGTGTGACTGTGCCCCTCTTTGACATGGCTACTAGGGATTTGAATTCAGGTCCTCCAGTTTATACAGCCAGTATCCTTACCTGGTGAACCATCTCCACAGTACCCCACTTCCTATTTAAAAGCTCAGCCCCCTACTGTGTAGATGTACCATGTCCTGTTTATCCATTCGCCTGTTGACAGGTTTGGGCTTTTCCACCATGGCTACTGAGATCCATGCTACTGCGAACGGTGCTGTCTCATATGATTTCAGATGCTGAGGTGGACGTGATCAGTCACCTTTCTGGTGCTGTAGCTCATTGGCTGTTACCTCTGGTATAGAGTTCCATCAGCAGACACCATTATTTGGGGATCCATTTCTTGGTAGTTTTTCCTCCCACCACGAGAACTGGTGCACCTTGAGGGGTTTTGTCTGCATACCTTGCCCTTAGATTGGTGTCTGGCACCATCAATAAACATTTGTACGTATGTAGAGAGGGAGGAGGGAGTTGCTAAGAGTAGGGAAAAGCCACCTTTCCAGATCGCCAAGTTTCAGTGCATGTTCTTTCCAGAAACCTGGAGGTGCTTCCTGCCCCTTTGGGTATGGCGTTCACAGCTGGGTCTTGAACTCATAGCTTCTCTTCTCACATTTGAAAGAGAACCATTTTGAGTGAGGTCGTACAGACCATTTTATGAGATGTTATCGACTGGGAGTTTTAAACCAGGAGACTGGAATAAGCCAGACTTTTGCCCTCAGAAACATATGTGTCAATGTGATCCGTGGTATGTTCCTTGTGTGCTTTCCTGTCTTGAGCTGTACGGTGAGCCCCTGAGTGTCCGGAGGAAGTTACGTTCTATCCTGTATGTGAGTGAAGAGCGTTCTGCTGAGAGACTTTCTCCCATCTGCTCATCCGCAGCTGTGGACAGGGTGAAGAGGCCATCCCCGGAGTCACAGAGCAGCAACCTATGGGTCGTGGTTGGCGTGGTCATTCCCGTGCTGGTGGTCACCGTAATCGTTGTCATCCTCTACTGGAAGCTGTGCCGCACGGACAAGCTGGACTTCCAGCCTGACACGGTGGCCAACATACAGCAGCGGCAGAAGGTAAGCTCCCGCCCCAGTGTCTGTGTGAGCATCCTCACGGGGCAGAAGCAGTCCAGGCTCGGATGCTGAAAGGCAGGGAGGACCGTTGAAAGAACTCTCTGGTCCATCCGCGGCATCCTCTGCCCTCACGTGTGTTTACTGTAGCTTTAGTTCTCTGTATTAGTAAAGCATCCCAGGAATAAGACCTGTAAAAGCGCTTTATAAAGTGAGCCTGGGGACCAGTCACTGTATTGGTGAGAACTCAATGGACGACCAGTCCATCTGTGGATGACGTGTGATCTGTTCACTCTGGCTGGTTTCAGAGAGCAGTGGCTGTGCAGGTTCCCTCAGAACCTCTCCTCATGCACAGAGGTGTGTGTGTGTGTGTGTGTGTGTGTTTGTGTGCACGTGTGTGTGTGTGTGTGTGTGTGTGTGTGTGGTATGTGCGTATTCATGCCTGAGGAAGTTAACCCAAGAATGGTAGCTCCTCTGGACCTGGAGTTAGACGTGGTGGTGAACCACCCAGTATCAGTGCTGGGAACCAACTCTGGTCCTCTGAAAGATCAGGAAGTAACCACGGAGCCATCTCTCTCTAGTCCCCATTTAATTATTAAAAATTAATCATTCATGTTTTAAACATTAGACGTCAGTATTATGTCTGGACGCCAGTCTTCCAGCATACCGGAGTTCTCTACTCTTCTATGGAGCGGTTGTGTACTGATGTGCTCTGAATGCTTTTCTTAAAACAGACCACATCGCTTGTATGTCACATGTGTTCCCGATTTGGTTTTCTTTAGATAAGATCAAATAAATTTCAGTTCTAGATTCTCCAGGTTTTTTTGTTTTGTTTTGGTTTTGGTTTTTGGTTTTTCGAGACAGGGTTTCTCTGTGTAGTCCTAGCTGTCCTGGAACTCACTCTGTAGACCAGGCTGGCCTCGAACTCAGAGATCCACCTCCCAAGAGCTGGGATCAAAGGTGTGCACCACCAGTGCCCTCAGATTTTTTTTCAGTGCCTCTGTCCATGTTTTCCACACCTCTGTCCATGTTTTCCACGCCTCTGTCCATGTTTTCCCCGCCCTGCTAGACTTCCTATTTGTGCTGTTTGCTTGGTTGGTTTGTCTTGAGCTCCCCGAATTTCATTTGTTTCTCCAAAGCATTAAATTTTGTTCGAAACAGCAATTCTTTTACTTAGGTGTGTTTCGGGAGTTTCTATGACATTGTCACGTGAGGTTCCATAGCGAAGAGATTGACTTGGGGTCAGCATCTCACAGCTTACCTGATATGAACAAAATGCTTGCCTACACTGCAGGGGAAGTCTAGAGTAGGTGTTGACCAGCATGCATTTCAGGCAGCCCGTTTAGTCTGTCGGCTGTATCTTAGCGTGCGCCTCCTGTGGAAATCTTTCCCACTTGGAAGCCTTGCTCTAGTCTGAAAGTGATAAGATCAAGCAATGACAAAAGAGTGAGAAATAAAAGATTGCCATAGTAACCTCCTGATTTTATTCAGATGGTCTTTTAAATAATCTTTCTTAGCCAGGCACATAGGTGCATGCTTGCAATCCCAGCGCTTGGGAGGTAAAAACAGGAAGATCAGGTTCAAAGCCAGCTGGGACCGTGGACCGTACAGTGAGATGCTGTTTCCAAAAACAAAACAAAACAGAACAGAACAGAACAAAACAGAACAGAACAAAACAGAACAGAACAAAACAAAACAAAACAAAAGAAAGGGCTGTGGAGATCTCTCAGTGACTGAGAACTTGCCCTGCAAGTGCAAGGAGCAGAGTTCAGCTCCCCGTGCCTACATCAGAACTGGGGCATGAGGGGTAATCCCAGAGCACCTGAAGATGACACAGGATCTCTGGGAAAAGACGGCCAGTTAGACTAGAGGAATCTGAGTCTGCAGGCTCTGGGTTCAGGGAGAAACAGCCCACATCCACACACACATGTGAGCATGTGTCCACCACACATACATGGTCCACCACACATACATGGAGAAACAGCCCACATCCACACACACATGTGAGCATGTGTCCACCACACATACATGGTCCACCACACATTCATGGAGAAACAGCCCACATCCACACACACATGCGAGCATGCTCTACCATACATCGCCCGCATAACCCGCCAAAGTTGAAAAACAAAACATATACCATAAATATTACAAACTACAGCCTACTAAGTGAAAAAGCAAATTTAATTTTTAAACTTGCTATATACCTATAGTAGTAAATGAAGAGTATTTTATTTTCTTATGAATTAATCCTATGCAAAATATTAATTAAATTGTAAGCTTGCAGCTATCAAACATGATGAATAGTGTTTTGTACACACATACTCTCTTTCCTGTTTCTTATTTTCATAGTCTGCTAGTGTCTGTAGTTGGTATTGTTACAGTTACAATTGCTGTGGGTCTGACAGCATCTATAGTTAGTATTATTGGATAGTATATATATGTTATATAGTAACAATGGATGTGGAGAAGGTGCGGCCTGTCTTGGTGCTCAGTGATTCACAGCATGAAATCAGGTCAACAATAGGGAGGGAATTGTTTTGTTCTTTTGACAGAATGTTCTGGTGGAAGTTACAAGAGACTGAAGCCGGGGATGACTGTGTGCTTGGGCCCTTTCTGTGCTCTGTTTCTGCGATGCAGACGATGCAGACGCCTGTGGCAGCCTTGCCCATCATAAACTATCAGGGGTCAGCAGCTCCTGCAGTGAAGACAGGCCATCCCCCAAGCTCTCCTGTCGCTTCTGCTTCTGGGATAGTTCCATGTGGCAGATGTTGCTATAAACCAAATGGATGGTTTGAACTTACAGCTCTTCTTCTTCAGGGGCTACAGGGGTCTCTGTGTACACACAGCCTTGTAGCAAAGACCTGCATGGCAGAACCCCAAGGAGATCGAGGCCTGCTCACACCATCAGGATACAAGCCCATGGTTTATTTTGAAGCATTACAGTTCTCTGTGCACTCTGAACATGGGTCTGCAGTAGGAAAACGGTGACCTTCTCTTGGTTTAAAACAAACCTCTCCACTCTCTTCTGAGGCCACCCAGCTGTGGTGGTGGGTCTGTTGCTGTCCCCCCTCCCCAGGTAATCAGTGCGGTGCCGTCCTCCTGTGGCCGTAGGGCTCGCCTCCCTGTTCCTGAGGCTTTCTCTCCCCATCCTGCTCAGCCCACCCCTGGCGCTGCCCCCTGTTACTCTGTGAAATCCTCCAGCAAATCTCAGTTACAAACATCTGGAAACAATAAATCTACTGACCTGCACTCCTACCCCTTCCCCTTGTAACGAAGAGACTGCTTCAGATTGTCTGGGGGTCCATGATTTTTTGAAATACGATAAGAGGGAGAGGCCAGTCTGTTTTAGGTTTCCAGGCAGGGCCTTTTCTTATTTCCAGTAATAAAGGGGAAAACTCCAACTCTCTCTCCTTTATTTGTATTTGCTTTAATCTCTGCCCAAGGCCTCATTTGGTACTATCACCAAAAGACTACAGTGTGGCTCCTTCTCACCATAAATGGCTGGACGATGCAGGCCTGTGGGAATGTGTTTCTCTGATGAGGATGGCCTATACCAGTTATCAGCGTGGAATTGTAGCCCCTGGGTGGGTCACACCCTCAGTTCCTACTAAGGCTGGCACTGTGTGCAGCCAGAAGGAGCTGCCCATGTCATGTTCATCCATTGTCCAGACTCCTAAATGCTCAGGCCAGACTAAATCACAAACACAGACAGCAGGCATTCTCTCTGTCTTGTAGGGTGATAGTTTCAGAGAAGAAACAGTGCCCCCTCCACCATCCTCCCCCCATTGACCTGGAGTAGTACAAGCATGGTGTGTGTGTGTGTGTGTATGTGTGTGTGTGTGTATATGTGTGTGTGTGTGTGTGTGTGTGTGTGTGTGTGTGACTGCTACCTTCTGAGAAGAGATGATGCTGGGCTGGAGCTGAGGTGGAAGAGACAGTATGGACCTCTGTCTTATTCATCGGTTCTCTTGCTGGGAAGTGACACCATGACCAAGGCAGCTGTTACAAAAGAAAGCACTTACCTGGGGCCTCACTTACGGTTTCAGAGGTCGGTCCGGTATCATCACGGTGGGAATGGTAACAGACAGGCCGAAAGGGCGCTAGAGAAGTAGCTGAGATCTACATCTGGATCCACAGGTAGCAGAGAGAGAGACAGATTGGCCTGGCATGGGCTTTTGAAACCTCAAGGCCTTCCCCACCCCCACAGTGACACACTCTTCCAACAAGGCCACACCCCCCAATCCTTGTAATCCTTTCAAAGAGTCCCACTCCCTGGGGACCAAGCATTCACATATATGAACTTAAACCATTCTTACTCAAACCACCACATCTTCAGAAGTGAAATGTACTGGCTGGTTTTGTGTGTCAACTTGACACAAGCTGGAGTTAATCACAGAGAAAGGAGCTCCCTTGAAGAAATGTCTCCATGAGGTCCAGCTGTATGGCATTTTCTCAATTAGTGATCAAGGGGGAGGGCCCATGGTGGGTGGGGCCACCTCTGGGCTGGTAGTCCTGGGTTCTATAAGAAAGCAAGCTGAGCAAGCCTGGGGCAGCAAGCCAGTAAGAAACATCCCCCCATGGCCTCTGCATCAGCTCCTGCTTCCTGACCTGCTTGAGTTCCAGTCCTGACTTCCTTTAGTGATGAACAGCACTGTAGAAGTGAAAGCTCAATAAACCCTTTCCTCCCCAGCTTGCTTCTTGGTCATGGTGTTTGTGCAGGAATAGGAATCCTGACAGGGTTGTAAGGGCCTAAGTGGAGCTGGAGCGAGCTTGTAAGGAAGAGCACAGCCTAAGTCATAGAACAGAGGACGCTCTCAAGAGGCTCGTGCATGCATCTGGGATTGGAACTGGTACACGGGCAGCCATTGCAGGGTGTCCGACAAGGGGAGCAGGCTGGACAGCTATCCGTGTGCAGTGGTCCCTTGGGAAGGCAGTGTGGCTTGAGGAGAACTGCAGCGTGTACTCCCCCTAGCTCCAGACTCAGTCTGACAGACTCTTCTGCATCCTTAGCACTCTTACATCTCAGTCACCCCGGCTGCTATCCATGAGTCAGTGTAGCCGGTGTGTGTGCCAGAACCTTGGAGTGTTCTCCTCCCACCTCGAGGACCACAGGGTCCTGGGTGCCACACTGGGGACAGACAGATGGCTGTAACTCTGCCTTGTCTTCACCTTTTAAATGGAGACAACCTGATGACTGTGGAGTGCATCTTTGCTCAGACGCTTGGGATCTGCTGTACGGTTTCTGTGGTCATCTTAACTGCCCCTGCCCTGGGGATCAGGCAGACCCAGGCCTCCGGGC
Organism: Apodemus sylvaticus; assembly: GCF_947179515.1. Lineage (NCBI taxonomy): Eukaryota > Metazoa > Chordata > Mammalia > Rodentia > Muridae > Apodemus > Apodemus sylvaticus. The sequence goes on along the minus strand of NC_067473.1, from coordinate 62,483,972 downwards.
TTCACCGCTGCGTCTTGTTCCATCTGGGTCTTGTTATAGTTGTGGCTCCCGTTTTAAAATTCACCATGCGTCTCTCCCGTTACTTGGCTGAGCTGCTTGCCTAGACCTCCCTGCCTTGTCGGCAGAGCGTGCCCATGGAGCCCAGACGGCACGCTTGTCCCAGAATGATAGGTTGAGAAAGAGAAAGAGCAAAAGGACCATCTCTCTTCAGGAATACCGGGGATAATTTGAATATTGAAGACTCAAATTCACCATGATCTCTCCCCTATGAAAAACTGATGGATGCTCATTTGTACATGGAAGGGGGGTATAGCGCCAGCCTGGCTTTTAGTCTGGAATGGAAAAACTAGTTTCTAGTGCTCCAGAAAGCACCGGTCGGTGGGGGGTGGGGGGAGGCACGCTGTGAATTCCCCATGGGGGAGGAGGGCTGCTTTAGGTAATCTTTTCCTCCTGTGTGTAGATGGTTTTTGTGTTGTGTTGAAGCACAGAGGAGTTGCCCTGTTTTTATGGTGGTTGAGGTGGTGACTTCCCCAGCCTGTGAGATGGGCTCTCCTGAGGACGTGTAAGGATGCGAACTGGACTTGGCAGTAAGCACAGGACTTACGTCTTGTGGTGAGTCTTGGTTCATCACCCTGGTAACCTTGGTCTGTCACTTGGCTTCCCTGTATCTCATTCAGGCTCTAGCTGTTTATGGAGGGTCTACTGTGTGTCACATTGCTACTCACAAATAGTGTGTTTAAACTTCTGTACATAGCTGTAGCTGATGTCCTGAAAGCACCACTTTTTATATTCACTACTTGGGATTTCATCATCCAGTAGCCATGAGAGTGCCACCAATCTCATTTGCATAGCCTTGGCGTTAATAGAGACTTTTTACATGTTGCCGCGTTTGTGTCTGACCCGAGCCCTGCCGTTGTCTAAGGGGAGGCGGTCACTGCTTGGTCGTGGCCGATGCGGATGGTCCTGCAGAGGCCAGGGCTGGGTCTGTTTTGACATTATTCTTTCAGAAGCCTTTGCTTAGAGGGACGGGCTGTCTGTCGCTCCTGCAATTTGACTGAAGCAAGCCCTGGCGTGGGTAATTGTGCTCATACCCAGTTCTTTGAGACATGTGCTTTCTTACGTATGGGGATATGTAAGCAAGCTTCCGCATAGTTTCTTAGCCAGAGGTCCAGCTGCTCAGATGGCCACTTTTTCAGTAGCTCAGAGTGAAACATGTATAAAATTTGAAATTCATCATTTGGGGATTTTCCTCATTAGCTGGGAGTAATTGGTGTCAAATTGTCAATTTTCTAGCCATCTTAAAAAGGCTTGACAGGGGGCTGGAGAGATGGCTCAGTGGGTAAGAGCAGTAACTGCTCTTCTGAAGGTCCTGAGTTCAAATCCCAGCAACCACATGGTAGCTCACAACCACCTGTAATGAGATCTGATGCCCTCTTCTGGTGTGTCTGAAAACAGCTAGAGTGTACTTACATATAATAAATAAATAATTAAAAAAAAGGAAAAAAAAGGCTTGACAGATACTTGAGAATTATGCAGATGGGTAGATTTGTAATTTCAAGATGAAAATAATATTTATAATCACATATTTCCTAAGTTAGAACAATGTATCTAAGTCTGATAGGAACCCATCCTAATAATTAAAGTAGTTTGGATTTTTTGTTATTGTTGTTTGTTTTGTTTTTTGGTTCAGGAGTTACCTAATTTTTCTTCTACAAACACACATACATACATTCATACATAACATTCATACATGCATGCACACATACATATATTCATACATGCATACATACATTCTTGCATGCATGCACACATACATACATTCTTGCATGCATGCATACATACATACATAGATGCTTTGCATTTAAGAACTCAGCTGAATCATTATGGTAAGTTAAAACAAACAAGGGAAAAATATTGGGCTAGCAAGTGCGAACTTATTCAGGGCACACTGCTGAGTGCTATTAAGTATGTTGTTTTAAGAGTATGCTTATTATATTATGTATATGTGTGTGTACCTGCGTGCGTGTATGTGTGCCACATGCATGGAGAATCCCTTGGAGCCCAGAAGAGGGGTTTAGATACCCTGGAATTGGTGGTGCAGATGGTTTTAAGCCACTATGTAGGTGCTGGGAATTGAACCTAGGTGGTCTTCTGCAAAAGCAGCCAATGATCTTGACCTCTGAGCCATCTTCCCAGCCCTTCAAGTACATTATTTATGCTTCAGTCCAAATGTCTTAGTTACCTAGAGCTGATCTAATATGTACAAGGGGACACCACATCAATGAGCAGAGACTGCTCCCGGGATACTCGATGAGCAAGGGGTCAGCCAGGGGCCAGGAGTCTGGAACATGACCTGAGTGTCCAGTAACTGAAAGAAGCTAATGGAAGCTTCCTGCAGAAATGAGTAAAAGTTCAAGAAAACCAAGATACCTGCCACCTTGGCTCTATTATTGCCTTTTTTGATTTGAAGTTAAAACTTTGGGTTTTTTTTTTTTTAGAAGTAAATATGAAATTTTTTACTCTCTTGCTATTTGATACAAAATAAAGCCCCAGGCTCTAGGGCTGGGGAGGTGGCTCAGTGGTTAAGAGCACTGTGTGCTCTTGTAGAGGTCCCAGGTTTGGTTCCTAGCACCCACTCTGTGACTCCTGACCACCTGTGACTAGTTCCAGGAAAATCCAGTGCCCTCTTCTGGAGTCACAGACACCATGGATGTAGATGGAGGTAAACATTCATATACATAAATAAAAATAATCAAATCAGAAAAAAAAAAGCCCAGGGTCTGTCCAGTGTAGTGGTGGTGTACATTTTTCAACCTAGCATGTAGAGGATGAGGCAAGAAAATTGAAGTTCAGGGCCAGCCTGGGCTACATAGCAAGACCTTGATTCAAATAATAACAAAAAACAACCAACCAACCAATAACAAAAGGCCAAGTGTGTGAACCTGGTACTTCGGATCATTGAGGTTGGTGATCTTAAGGCCATGCTCATGTGTCCAGGGCTGTCATGATGATTGTCGCATTGCTTCTAAGCTGGACAGACAAAGCACAGAGCCCTGACCCCAGGATGCTCCACTGGCAATCTCTTGCATTGTTCTCCCTGATTGTTTGTAGGAGGGAGGTATTTGAAGGAGGTCGGGGTGATGGCAACTAGAAACAGCCCTGCTGCTGCTGTTCCCTCTGCAAAACATGAGTTCACAGCATGCCAGTATGAAATTCTCCATTAAAAAAGTGCATGTGATGGGCCTGGGGAGATGGTTGGTCAGTGGTTAGAACCGCTGTCTGCTCTGGCTGGCTTACAGCCACCTCTAACTTCAGCAACAGGGACTCTAGCATGCTCTTTTGGCTTCTGTGGGAACCTGCACTCACATTTGAACACACACACTCACACACACACACACACACACACACACACACACACACAAACAAGAATTAAAAGAACAATAAATGAATATAAGGGCCAGTAGATGGATCAGCGCTTGACGTCTCTGCTGCCCGAGCGAGCACGGGAGCCTGAGTTCGAGCCCCCAGCCTTCATGTAGAAAGCCTGGCCTCATAGTATGCACTTGTAATCCTAACACCAGGAAGACGGATACCATTGAATCAGCCTTCTGAGAGCCTGTGTAGCAGTTGGAGACCCCGTCTTAAGGAAAACAAGGTGGGGGCACTAGAGAGATGGCCTGATGCTCAAGAACACTTGTTCTCCTCCAGAGAACCTGGGTTCAGTTCCCAACACTCACATGGTAACTCAGCACAATATTTATCTCCAGTTCCAGAGGATCTGATGCCCTCTTCTGCCCTCCATGGGCACTGTGCATGCATGTGGCACACTTACATACAGGCAGTCACACATATGCACATGTGAATGCTCACATGCACACACGCACACACAGGGAATACATTTAAGGTAGGGAAGGAGGAAGCCATCTTCAGGCTTACTGTTCTTCGACGAGAGGGACCCGCTAAGCCCTCCGAGTCCTTGGTATTTGGTGTCTGGAGGTTTCTATTCTCTATACAGAGCCCTCCAAGAAGCTACTGCGTTCATAAGAGTCTTCTCTTCTGTAAGGGGCAACAAGACTTTTAGAGGAGTGTGTGTGTGGGGGGAGCCTCTGCTCCTAGGAAATGTTTGTCCACTTGCAAGGAGACCAAGTAGACCATTTGGGGGAAGGCAGTTAGTTCTGGGTTTGTCATTTCCCATGCGGTGTTGCTGAGTCCAGAGACACATGGAACAGCGGCCTGCTCTAATAAAGGAAGCTCATTAATTAGAGAATATGGTTGCCAGCTGGTCTGCCTTTTGTTTCCAAGCAACTCTTTGTAAACTATCCTTACAGTACCATTTGTCTCCCCCTGCTGGCAAAAGTCACTATTGCAGACTGCCCTTTCCCTACCCATTTGGATATTTAACATTGAGAGTATTAATTAGGTCACAAAGCTAAGCCAGCAGCATCACTTTTGAGCCATGAAGCAACGCGCTATGACATCGCCTCTGCTCCTATACATAGTATATCATGTGAAAGCATTCCTCAGGCTTCTGTGATAAAGTCAAGCAGCAATCCTAATGAGCAGACCCATCTGGGCAGCTCCGTCTTTTTTCTAGATTAATTAATTTTTATGTGCATAAGTGCTTTGCCTGCATGTTTGTATGTGTACCCTGTGCTCCTGGTGCCCACAAAAGTCAGAAGAGGGTATTGACCCCTAGAACTGGAATCAGCAGTCAGTCGTGAGCCGCCCTGTGGGTGATGGGAAGCAAGCCTGGGGTTCTTTGGAAGAGCAGCGTGCTCTAACCATTGAGCCATCTCTACAGCCCCTCAGAGCTGCTTTTTTAAAAATGCACTTCCGTTTTCCTATACTGTGCAAACTGGGTTTAAGGAAACTGTTGCTACCCACCCTTAGTCCTTGTAGTGTCATGTCACCAGACTGGTACTGTGCATCTCGGTGCTACGCACGTCCTCCCTCGTGGGCTCAGAAGCTAGAGCCTAGAGGAGGTGCGGCTCCCGCAGTCTGATTGTGGGTGTGGTGTTGGTGCCCTGGTGTCCTCAGAGAGAACGCCGGTGCCTGTCGGCGAGTACGGGGCGTTTCTGAAGATGCTGTGTGGCCCTTCCTGGAATGCTTTATTCCTTGGGTTGCTGGTTCGCTGGGCTCTCCGATTGGCCTGTTTCTCTGAAGTCTCCCGATTTCTTTCATGCTTCCTTTGCGTCTCTCCAGTTCCAACTCGACATGCAAGCTTGCATGTCACCGGACAGGCAGCTGCTGGCGTCACCTCTGAGACTGAACAGCTCCTCTGTCTTTCAAACTAACCATGTTGAAAGGGAAGTCTGCTGTTTTATCTCCTTTGCTCCTTTAAAGACACACCCTTAATGTCACCTCCATGTTGGGGATCAGGATTGCAGGCCATTACCTGCTCTCCTTTGTCTGCTGGGCTTCTCCCTTCCACTGATTTCCAGAGCCAACCTTCTCTCTCTCTCCCTCCCTCCCCCGCCCTCTCTCTCTCTCTCTCTCTCTCTCTCTCTCTCTCTCTCTGCTAGTATCTGGGCAGACTGTCCTGATTTTATGCACATGGTATCACTGGGTCTTCATGTTTGTCTGCTTAGATTTTAGAAATCTGCCTCTTTAGAACTAGAGGCTGAGTATCCCGGGTCTCCAGGGGATGACTTTAAAAGCTGCCGTTTGCAGTGAGTGCTGTGTGCAGCCTGGCTTCTGGCTTCTCTCCGCCGCCTCACTGCATTCTGACCCGTTAGCGGCTACTGTAATCTCTCTGGTAGTCTCCGCTCATCTCCTCACAATTTGATCTACAGTGAAGCCTCTGAAGCCTTTCCGGGTCCCAAGGCCTGGATAAAGTGCCCCTTTCTCTGTAGAGAATGCCTCACATCACAGGTCTGTGACAGTGGAGCAGGGGATCTGTTGGAATGGCTTTGTATTGTGGTCTTGATATTTAATCCTTGCGTTCTTGTTTAATCTTTCAGAAGCATCTGTGATGAATTCTAAGTGTAAACAGCGGCGCCCGATCTGTTACAGAGATGTTTGTTGGGTTGGGTGGGTGGCTTTGCCGGCAGCCTTGGGTCAGGGGTCGAGCTCCTCTAGTCAGTCCTCGGTCTCTTGCTGCCCTCAGACCTCGTGTTAACCACCATGTCATTTTAGCTACAGATCCCCAGCGTGAAGGGCTTCGACTTCGCTAAGCAGCATCTGGGTCAGCACAATAAAGACGACATTCTGATTATCCATGAACCAGCACCGCTGCCAGGACCTGTGAAGGACCACACCACGCCCTCCGAAAATGGAGAGGTGCCGAGCCCAAAGTCAAAGATCCCTTCCAAGAACATCCGACACAGAGGGAGGTTAGTATTGGGCTTTGTAGACTGTTCTCAGTTGCAGAATTTTTGGCTTTCGTGGCTTATTCTAACATCAGAAGCACTATTGATGAGTATTGCCTTGGGCTGGCAGCCTGGGGGATGGTTGACTTCTCCAGTTCTACACTGGAGTTCCCAAAGCATTTTCTGTTTCTTCTGCTGGGCCTCTAGGTCAGGCTGTGCGGCATCTTTCAGCCAAATGCTTATTTGTGTTGGGTTGCTCCCAGATTTGATTATGAATCGGACAGCTAGAGGTATTTTCTGAGGTAAATGTCTTAAGCTTTGTGAAGGTAATACAAGAAAGAATGAATGAAAAGTGAACAGCAGGGGCCAGCAAGATGGCTCAGCAGGTGAAGGTGCTTGCTGTCAAGTGTGATGACCTAGATTTGATCCCTGGAACCCACATGGTGGAAGGAGAGAACTGATTCCTACAAGTTATCCTCTGACCGCCACACAGGTGATGTTGCACACTTCTCTCTGGAATAAATAGACAGATGTCAAAAAAAGAAGACAAAAACAAAAACAAAAAAAACCTTTTAGGACCAGAGAGATGGCTCAGCAGTTTAAGAGCACCAACTGTTCTTCCAGAGGTCCAGAGGTCAATCCCCAGCAACCACATGTCTCACAGCCATCTCTAATGGCAGCCGATAGCTTCTTCTGGTGTGTCTGAAGACAGCTACAGTGTACTCATACAAATAAAATAAATAAATAGATAAAAATAAAAAACCCAAAAGCCAGTTTCAGTACGTGGTCCACTGCACATAGACAGTCAGCAGGGCTGTGCCTGGGATCTGTCCGCTGGTGGCCGGCTGTGACCTCTTGCTTTGTCTGCAGGTGATCTTCATCAAGTCCTCCTTCTCGCTTTGCTTTTTCCCAGCGTGTGACCTCTGTTAGCACATCACAGGCGCTCGGCCAACCCTCCTTGTCCACTCCCCACCTGCTTCCAGTTCCTCCTGTCCAGAAGGCAGAGCTTGTGGAGAACTGTGCATTAATTTTTCAAACTGCCAGGGAGGTACTTGTTGCCCTCTGTTAGTTCCCGTGGGAGCTAACCTGAAGAAGACAGAGCCAGGATCAGGCCTTGTGAGTTGGCTTCAGTTCATAGCTTCGGCCTCTGAGGTCTCTCTCTGTCCATCTCCCCTCAAGATTCAGAACCCTGGCATTTGATTGGCTGCTGGGAGTGAAGACGCCTGTGTCCATACCAGCGTTCAACATCCAAACCCGTGACGTCACTTCCGCCTGGGGATCAGTGGAAGAATGTAACGAATATTGGTTTTGGTCCTTAGGAAAGAAACTAAATTCTGCAGGGAGATGCTCTTGGCTCCATTACTGCCCAGGCCCAGAAGCAGCAAATCAGCAAAGATGATTTAATGTGTTCGTAAACGTTTTCAGAGATTTGCTTTCTCCCGAGTAGCATCATGATAAATGACAGTTGGTCTCAGCATCGCCACAGTCTCTGAGGTGGATACAGTTATCCTGCTCTGCTTCCCAGGTTCCTCCGTGAATTCTACCACCTGTGCATCAAAAACACTCAGGGAAAATAGTGTAGATGTGGAATTACAGGCTTGTTCTTGTCATTATTGTTTTTTCAAGATCTACTTGTCATGTATACGGCATTCTGCCTGCACGCCAGAAGAGGGCACCAGATCCCATTACAGATGGTTGTGAGCCACCATGTGGTTGCTGGGAGTTGAACTCAGGACCTCTGGAAGAGCCATCTCTCCCGCCCCTTTTCATTATTCTTAAAGCAGTTTATGGGCAGCTATTTACAATGTTGTGCAAGGTGCTTTAGGTAATGTAGGCATGATTACAAGAGAATGTAGTTACAGACAAAGTCATTGCATATTTCATATAAGAGGCTTGAGAGTATCTGTGGCCCACAGATACTGAGGGCCAGCTGTGGAGAGTCCCTCAAGGGCACCAGGATGTATTGGGAGTCTTGGAGACCCTGTGCTCCCTGGGCAAGGCTGTTCCTTAGCTACGTGCATCCTGGTGCTGTGCTACCCTTAACTCATGGGGTCAGGTCTCATAAGGGGTCATTGCTTTGTGGTTGTAAGAATAGGGGTCATCTGAGGTTTGGCGTTACTTGGCGTGGAGCCAGACCGTCCCTGGCCTCCAGGGATTCTGAGGCTCAGCTAATGCTAAAGCAGGCCAGAGCCATGGGTTCCTCTTTTCCCCCCTTCTCCCTCTCTCTCTCTCCCCTCTCCTTCTCTCTGCCCCTCCCCTCCCCTCCCCTCTTTCTTTGTGTGCATACATGTGTGCATGTGGAGGTTAGGGGACAATAATTAGGAGTCAGTTCTCTTCTACCATGTAGATCTCAGGGAATTACTTATAGGCCGTCTGGCTTGGTGACTAACACCTTAATCTGCTGAGCCATTATATTTTAGAGAAAGTTGGTTGTTACTTGTGGTGCCAACAATGGAACCCGGAGCTTTTCAGTGCCGACCAGTATGTGGACACTAAGCAGCTGCTTTTTCATCTGGCTTGTGTTAGGACCAGACTCACTGTCTAGAAGTGACGTAGGGTCAGGTGCCTAGCCCTGGGGCCCAGGCGCTCTGAGGACTTCCTCTCCTCCAGACGTCAGTTTTCTAGCCTTTGTTGAAAAGCACCTTCTTCAGCTATCTAGTTAGCTGTGTCAGTCTGTTCTCAAGACTGTAGCCATTATATGATCCTTTAATTTTGGATTATTTTTCCTGGAAGTCTGTTTTCTAACGAACCTGACGGATTTAACCCCTTTCTGTGCCTCTCTGATGTGTGTATCTCTTCTTTGTTTGCAGAGTTTCCCCTTCAGATGCCGACTCCACAGTCAGCGAGGAGTCCAGCGAGAGAGATGCAGGAGAGAAGACGCCGGCAACCGCCCCTGCGAATAAGGCCCACAGAGCTCCACAGAGCGGTGTGTCACTGTCTGTCCTCCCCATGTCCCGGAGGCAGGGGATTGCCCTACCACAGAAACTAAGCTTAAAAATAATCTACAAAAATGGAATGTATATTAATCATGCTGAGTTTCTCAACCTTGTAGTCACTTTGATCCCTGTGTTGGTGTCTGCTTCAAGGAAAGGCACAGGGGTAGAGACTAGGGCTTCACCAAGGTGTCTTAATGCTAGAAATTCATTCTCACTTAGTGTCCAAGCGGGACAAGGAGAATTTAATGGAAACTATAGTCTTAAAACTGCCTGTTGTCACAGTGACATTTTTTTAGGAAGCACTTTCAGGATGTCACTGTTGGGAAGATGTTTGTCTGTCAGGGGTTCATACCCATCAAGTGTGGTCTTGTTTGTAGATCATTCACCCAGCAGGTGGTTGGGTATAATCGGAGGGCTCAGCCATCTTTGCAGGCCAGGCACAAACAAAGGTCACTCCCACTATAAAGTTCATTGTTTGGGGTTTTTGGAGACATAGTCTCACAAGGCCCAGCTCTGTCTAAAAATCTGGATCCTCCTGATTTCACCTCCTGACTGGTGAAGGGACAGACATGCTCTACCATGCCTGGCTGACAGCTTGGCTTCATAGTTGTCTGTCTGTCTGTCTATGTGTCTGTCTGTCTATGTGTCTGTCTGTCTGTCGGTGTGTGAGCACATGGCTGCCGGGGTGCCCATGTGAAGGTTCGAGAACAACTAACTTGTGGGAGTCTTCTCTTTCCTTCTAACACATAGGTTCTGGGAATTGAACTGGGTAGTGAGTGCTGTTACCCACTGAACCACCCTGCCTGGGCCCCCAGTAGCTTAGCTTCAGCTTAATAGGTTGTTTTAAGTGAATCTGCTCTTGGTGGATTGGCTGGGGCTTTGTTTTTAATCCCAGGATCCTGTTTCAGCAGGTCAGAGATAAGGGATTTAGTAATGGGTTCTGGACTCACTGTTTTGGAGACTCTTGTACCCCTGACACCCCCAAGGCCTCGCAGGTCCCTGCCCCGCCCCATGCGCCCGTCACTCATCCTTGCCACCCCTCCCTGCTGGCTCTTGTGTAATTTTGAGGAAATACCCCCTTAGACTAAGGGAAGAGTTTTTTCCTTGGGATCCGGTTTCACAGAATCTTAAAGCTTATTTAGAACCATGGTAACCAGGTGCCGTGTTTCAGGTAGGCAGGATTAAAATCTTGTTTCGATCCTGGGAAAGAAAGATTTGAGAAAGAAGAGGAGAGTCCTAGTCTTTCTCAGCCTCTGCTGACTGCTCGCCCTGGTTAGCTTGTTCTTTTCCTTGTGCCAACCTCTATGCTCTCTGACAGAAGCTCACCAGTGGATCCTATGAAGGGAGCAAACCCAAGCACCACTGTCAGCATGCCTTCAGAACGCAGGGGTTAAACGCCCACTGCCTGTGAGGCAGGGCAGTGAGGTGGTGCTTCCTGGGAGTGCCAGGAGCTCGGGTGCTACCGCCGTGATGGAAAGGATGACGTGTGTGAAGCCAGAATCTCTGTGTTATGTCTGTGTTCTAGAGAGGGAATACCAACTTACTTTAAAGGTAGCCCGGAGTCTGCCTTCCTTCCTTCCTTCCTTCCTTCCTTCCTTCCTTCCTTCCTTCCTTCCTTCCTTCCTTCCTTCCTTCCTGTAGCGCTTCATTAAATACCATATATATGAGTGAGTGTGGAGAGAGAGGGAGGGAAATGCAGAACTCTGCATGTGCTAGCTACAATTCTAGTGTCCTCTCCTTTAGAGACTATGACTTCCATGTAGCCCAGGCTAGACCTCAAACTAGTGGTTTTCTTTTGAGTGCTAGGATCACAGGTGAATTCCACAGCAACCAAAATTGTTTCTTAAAAATTGTGTCAAAATCCTTTTTCTGTGTCCTGTCTTGTGAGTGGAAGAGGTTGAGGAGAAGCATCAGGAACTTCAGTCTTTGGCGCAGTGTTCCCTGTCACCACTGTGTGTGTCACCACTCTGTCCCCCTCCCCCAGTGCTTCCTTGATGGTTTCACGCATGCAGTGTGTGATTCTGAAGTACTTAGATCTCCGTCGACTTGAGTCCCTCAAGCTCCAGGTGCAAGCTTTTCTCCTGGGGACTGACAGGACAGTTATTGTGGCACCTGATAAGGTCTTTGCCAGGTGAAGGGATGCATTGTTTCAACCAGATTGGGTTCATGTATGAGGCGTGAGGTGATTTTGGAGGCTCAGTTCTGAAATGACTGAGATGATTAAGCTTAGTTCTCATTTCTCACTGAGGCGACTCTCAGAGTCATCTTCAAGAATGACTATGTAAACTGAGTCGTGACTGCTGACAGTTGGTCGGTCCTCAGTGGAGTTTTCCTGAGCACCTGGACTGTGCTTAGTGTCAGAGGGGAGGGTAATCAATCGGTCAGTGACCTCAGCTTTTCAGGGTGTGGCTGGGGGTCACCAGAGTTATAAGTGGTGGGGATTGACTATATTTGTCTCTAAGTGATGAGACTCTTTCTTAAAATAGCCTTCCATCAAAACATTCCAGGAGCCAGGTGGTGGTGGCACACGCCTTTAATCCCAGCACCTGGGAGGCAGAGGCAGGCGGATTTCTGAGTTCGAGGCCAGCCTGGTCTACAGAGTGAGTTCCAGGACAGCCAGGGCTACACAGAGAAACCCTGTCTCAAAAAACAAACAAACAAACAAAACAAAACAAAAAACCAAAAAAAAAATTGTTATTTATTTTAATATATACCTACAACATAATTTTAAAAAACATTTTGAAGATTTATTTTTATTTTATGCGTATGAGTGTTTTGCCTAAATGTGTGTATGCATCATACCCTGGTGCCCAAGGGTCAGAAGAGGGCATCAGATCCCCAGGGAACTGGGCTTCTTGTTACAGTCGGTTGTGGGCCGCCATGAGAGCGCTGGGGACTTGAATCTGGAGCCTCCACGGGAACAGCAGCTGCTCTCCCAGTATCATGTTTAATATATCATATATTAAAACATGTGTGTATGCCCTCTGGAATGCTGCAGCTGTTACCTACTGTGTAAGATACTCATCACAATGAAGTCGTTTTTATGTGAGGACACTTAGTCGCTCACAGTGCTTAGAGACTGTTTACATTTGTTTGTTTGTTTACTGTGTGTGTGTTCATGCATGCATGTGTACACACACGTCTTGGCTACCACGCATACGTGGAGCTCAGAGGACAGGTTGCAGGAACCATCTCTCTCCTTTGCGCACGTGGGTTCCGGTCGTCAAGCTTGGCAGCAAGCGTCCTTACCCTCTGAGCCATCTTGCCAGCCGCTTCTTGGCTATTTTATAAGAGATGACATTTTATTTATTGTAGCCAATGATTCCTTGAATGTGTGGTGCAATTTATAGTATTGCTTTTTAAGAATAACTTTGAAAGAGAAAGGCTTTTTAATCCAAAGTCCTTCTGTGCCTTAAGGAAGGTCACATTTATTCCCGTGCATCTCTTTTGCTCCCATTGGCTGTTATTATCTAAGTCTTTTTAAAATCACACAATATATACCATAATATGTAGTATAATTCAATGCACAGTTAAAAAACCCTTTCCGGGTATTTCAAAGGGCTGGGTCCCAGACAGTGCAGGAGCTGGGGGATTTCCTTTACTGTCCTGCCTTTCCTTTCCTTTCCTGTAGCTTGGTAGTGAAGCCTGAGGGCTGGGCATTCCTAGCTCTGAACGTTGTGGTTGGCGAATGGTTTAGCAAAGCTCTGTGACCTCAGCTGAGAGGGTGGGTGATGGACTCCCACTCCCAGGCTGCGGTTCCGGTGGGATCCAGGTGAGGTGATGGATGGACATGAAGAGTCATGAGACTCAGAGGCAAGAGGCGAGCTCTGCACTTCCCGCCACAGGAGAGTGTGCTGACTTGCCAACTTTGTGACTTTTCTGTTTCTTAGAAGTCGAGATCAGCCAGGCTGGCCTGCTGTGAGGTTAATCTCTTCAGTCATTAATGCTGCAGCTTGAGTAATGCCGCTGGCTAAATGGAGAGCCTGGCTGGGCTTGCGGTTCAGGTCACCCAGGCTCGGCATGGAAAGAGAGCCCAAGAATATCAGTCTTGTTGAGAGGGGCCACTCGTTTGGAGGTGTACACATCATTTCCGTTCCCTTGGGATAACATAAACACAACTCAAATCACGAAACTTAGCACCGGAGTTCATTCCTTAGATAAAGTACCAGACTGTTTCCCACTGCTTTGCCAGCTCGGGGTCTCGCCTATATTCAGAACCCCACCCTGCACCCCTCATACCGTCCCACTTTCACCAGGGTTGCAAACCATTGGCTTTTGATTATAGACTGTTCCTAACTGTTCTCACTCTTTCTGTTGGCCATTCATTTTAAAACAATGTCTGGGCGTCCACAGTTGATTGGCTAGGGAGAGAGACCAGTCCTTCTTTGGACGGTCCAGCTTTTTCTGTCTTCTTATCCTTCTTCCTCTTTTCAGCTCTTCTTTCTTTCTCACCTCCCTCCCTCCCCCCTCCCTCCCTCCCCTTCCCTTCCCCCCCCTCCCTCCCTCCCTCCCCCCTCCCTCCCTCCCTCCCTCCTTACCTCCCTTCCTCCCTCCCTCCCCCTCCCTCCCTCCCCCTCCCTCCCTCCCTTCCTCCCTCCCTCCCTCCCCCTCCCTCCCCTTCCCTCTCTCCCTCTCCCTCCCTCCCACCCGTCCTTTCCTTGCGTATATGGTTTTGCCTGCATATATGTCAGTATATCACGCGTGTGCCTGGTGACTGAGGAGGCCAAAAGAGGGCAGCGATCACCTGGATCGGACTTGCACGGATCATGACCCGCCCTGTGCATGCTGGGCACTAAACCCTGGTCCTCTGCCAGGGCAGCCAGTGCTGTTATCCACTGAGCCATCTTTCCAGGTCTTTTTCTTTTTAAAGTTAAATTTTACTGGGGTTATTTCTTCTACATATAATCATTAGAGAAATTCCTCATTACCAAAAATGAGGAAATGGAGGAAGTCAGTCATTATGTAAGATACCGTCTCGGTTTATATTTTAAGTGTTTTTTTCTTATCTTTTTGAAACCGGGTCTCACTGTATAGTCCTAGCCAGTCTGGAGCACACTGTGTAGACCGGGCTGGCACTGAACTTACCATTGTTCACCTGCTGCCGCTTCCTGAGTGTTGGGGTTAAAGGTGTGCACCACAGCGCCTGGTCCGTATTTCGGGTGTGCATACATTTCTTCATTTTCACAGGTCTGATTACTTCTTAGTAAAGTATTGCAGTAAAGTGCAGGTAACACAAACCTGACCTTTTTCACTCTTCAGTCCCTCTTAGCATGGAACTAATTTGTTTTAAGGGCGAGTTTTTCTTCTCTTGCTTTTCGAAGTATTCATAGCTCATGGGATGTGCTCCGGTGTGACTCTAGTCCCCTTCGCTTTGGTCCTGGCCCCTCCTCCTATAGTAGTCAGCCCGTCTACATCCATGCTGTGTGTATTCAACCAGCAACTAATATATATTTTTAAGTTACATGGATGTTACATGTGTGAGTAACCTTGCTTGTCACTATTGTTTAAATGTTAATGTAATCATTAATGTAGCCTTTACATTGTATCAACAATAGTATATAATTTAGAGCTAACAGGACCATGTAGTTGGGTTGTATGTGCAGGTAGATACTGCACTGTTTCTTAGAAGGGACAATCCAGTTGATGGGCTTTGGTGACTGCAGTGTCCTGGAGTCAACTCCTTCCCCTTGCAGAGGGAAGACTTCAAAGTGTCACCTTCACAGCTAATTGTTGTCATGCCAGTGACAGCCAGGAGGAGAGTGGCTGCTCAAAGCTGCTGGAAAATATTTTAAGTGAAAAGTCTGTAAATTGCTCACTGATCTCTGAGCAGCTTTAGTCTCTAGTCCTCCCCCCACCCCCGGCCCCTTTCAAACAAGCTTTCATGTAGCCCAGGCTAGCCTAGACCTTACTGTGTAGCTGGAGATGACTTGAACTTGTGTTCCTCCTGTCCCCGCCTCCAAGTGCTAGGACAGCAGGTGCGGGCCCAGCTCAGGTATTTCACTCTTGCTCTGTGGCTGTGGACACTGAGGCCGGGTCCTGATGCTATGGAAGCACTCCTCTCAATAGCTTCCCTTTTCCTGAAGATTTTTAGCTACATGTAGAAATAAAAAAGAGTAGCATGCTCCTTTTTTTTTGGATTTTGTTTTTTTTCGAGACAAGGTTTCTCTGTGTAGCCCTGGCTGTCCTGGAAACTCACTCTGTAGACCAGGCTGTCCTCAAATTCAGAAATCCACCTGCCTCTGCCTCTCAGAGTTCTGGGATTACAGGGCGTGCGCCACCACCGCCCGCAGTAGCGTGCTCTTTGACACACAGTATCATAGTGACTCTTCACATCCCTCTGAGAGGCATTTGTAGTTGTATTAAGTGTGTGTGTGTGTGTGTGTGTGTGTGTACCTGTGTGTGCACACACACAGATGTACACATGACATGACATGTATGGAGGTTATAAGAGTCAGGTCTCTCTGCCTCCTCATGATGCCCAGGATTGAACTCAAGCCATAGCCCTGGGCACAAGTTTCCTCTCTACCTGCTGAGCCATCTTGCCAACCCCTCATGTGTAGTTTTTTAACGAAGCCAAAAGAGATAATTTAGCATAGCCCATCTGCGGTGAACTAGAGAGGTTTTAGCTGCTCTGGTCAGAGATTGGGGCGGAGGGTGCTTTCAGGATGATCCAGTGACTCCTGTCCTGCTCTCCGGCGCTTTCCTGCTCATGTTCCTCCCCTCCTGTTCCAGCCGCCCCCCTGCCCAGTTCGGGCAATGAGCAGCATTCCTCGGCCTCCATCTTCGAGCACGTGGACAGGCTTTCTCGAACCTCGGAGGCCAGCCGGCGGGTCCCCAGTAAGATCCAGCTTATCGCCATGCAGCCGCTCCCGGCCCCTCCCGCGCAGCACCCTGTCCTTGCTGACCGCGTGGCAGAAACCAACAAAATCAACAAGGAGGTATTTGGTTTTAACGAAGGCGAGTCAATTAGAAAGCTCATGTCCTAATCCGATCAGTGTCAGAAGATGGGTAGGAGGCCCGGCATCAAACACTTGCTAACAGCCTGCACCACAGCGCAGCAGTGTCCCCGACTCAGAGCACTGCAGATTGGGTGTCCTCAGGCCTGTGATCCCAGCACCCGGCAGGCTGAGACAGAATGCTCACTCCTGGGATGCACTGGCTGCACTGTGAGACCTCTCTCAGAATTGGAAAACAAAGCAAGACCACACACGCACACGCACAGGCGCACATGCACAGGAACACACACCTACCTACACCTATATTTTATTTTTTTAATGTTTGATTTATTCTTTGAATATTTGGTACACACATACGATGTATCCATCCCCCAATGCCCCCCACACCCCCTAATCTATCCCACTCCCAACTCCATGCTGTCTTCTCATCATCATCATTATTAATAAGCCCCGCACACTGGGCATGCACATGGCAGCCTAGCAGTAGCCACATCCTTGAAGAAAAGGTGTCTCTTCCTCTCTCGGACATCAGCTGTTAGCGCTGCTGTGCCAGTGGCGAGGCCTCTGGAGCCCTCCCACAACCCACAATTGATTTTTTTCAAACTGCGACACTACTGGGGGACAGTGATGGATCCTGACAGGATGGGAGGAAGGCCCTGAAGCAGCAGCCCCGAGTAGGCTCCTCCTCAGAGCGGGCTCGCTGCCTCGCTGCCTCGCTGCCTCGCTGCCTCTGGCTCTTGAGCACTCGCTTGAGCCTGCAGATGTCCAGGCTTCCCTGAGCTCATGGTCATTAATGGGCGGCTGGCCTTCTCCCACTCAGGGTAGGCAGTGGCCATTCTTTGTCACCTCCATGGGTGCCTCCATGAAGCCTACAGAGCAAGCACACAGTTAGCGAGAAGGAACATCTCTAAAGGGGCTTTATGGAGGAAGGGTCCCAGAAACCTCAGAAAACACCCTGAGTGATTGTCCTTGCTGTCCGCCACCCACTCTCAGATCCAGTCAGCACTGCGCCACAAGTCGGAGATCGAACATCACCGCAACAAGATTCGCCTGCGTGCCAAACGCCGAGGCCACTACGAGTTCCCAGTAGTGGACGACCTGTCTTCTGGTGACACCAAGGAGCGACATCGGGTGTACCGCAGGGCACAGATGCAGATTGACAAGATCCTGGACCCTGCAGCCAGTGTGCCCTCTGTGTTCATAGAGCCCAGGAAGAGGTAGGTGGGGCCCAGGGACATGGTGGACAGGCAGACTAGACGGGGGCAGGAAGGAGACCAGAGCGCAGGCCAGAAATCTAGGTGACAGTCTGTGACAGTGAACTGAAGAGGATTCTGTAGAGGTGGGGTAGGCATGCAGGAAGTGGAGGCGCTCGCTCCTGGGGAGAGAAGACATCAGTCTCCACACCTCAGAGCTGGCAGTCTCAGAATGCTTCCCCCGTTTGATAAAGCCTTGCACCCGCCCATTCTTTGTACAGCCTTTGTACAGCCTGACCCCACTTCCCTGTCCCCACCCCGCCTCCTGCTTTCGACCTCCCTTGCTTGTCTTCATCGCTATCGTGGAAGGTCTCCACGTGTGTTTTCCCACAGCCTCCTGCCGTTTTGGGTTCCACCTCCCCCTCTGCCAGCCCCTGCCCCATGTGTAGGTGTGTTTTCTGTAAACACACTGGGGCTGGATAAATAGCTCTGTGGGTAAGAGCAGTAGCTGCTCTTCCACAGCCTCCGTGGTGGCTCTCCACCATCTGTAACTCAGTGCCAGGGGATCCGGTGCCCTCTCCGGGCCTCCTCGGGCACGGGACATGCAGTCGGTAACACGGGTGCACAGACACATGTAGACAAACACCTACATACATAAAAATTAAACTTGCCATTCTCTGTCCAAATCCGTACCCCTGAGGAAGGGGCCTTCCTCTCTACTGTAGTTCTGTCCACGGCCAGCCACACAGACAGAGCTGTGACTACAGTGGTGGCCCTCTCCTCTCCCCCCACAGACTCGCCTGTAGCCAATGTGCCCTCAGCCTGCTGGGCTGGCGCTTTCTAGCCCCTGCTCAACCATGTAGGTCGCCTGTAAGATATTAACCCATCTTGGCTGGGCCTGTTGCTTTTCGACTGGCTCCGTCACTAAACGATGCCCTGGTTACAGACTGCTTTGCTGTAAATTGTGATAGTTAGGTCTGCTCTGTAGGGCTCAGACCATGGCTGTTACTTTGTCGGAATCCTTGGAGCTTTTCCTGTGGTAAGGTGACCAGGCCTGTGAGGATAACTTCTGTTTTTCCTATCAGCTCGCGGATGAAACGTTCTCCTAAGCCACGCCGGAAACACCAGGTCAACGGCTGTCCCGCTGATGCAGAGAAGGACAGACTCATCACCACAGACAGTGACGGCACATACAAGCGGCCCCCGGGGGTGCACAACTCAGCCTACATCGGATGCCCTGTACGTAATACCAGACCCCTGGGAAGCATGGTCTTGGCGGGAGAGGAGAGTGCACAGTAGTGGCTGCTGCCCTGTGTAAAGTGGAGGCTAGCCAGCAGGCCGTGCGGCACCCAGTTGATGGAGTCAGACACCCGAGCAGTGAAGCCAGGGAACTGCTGGGTGACCGGCTAACCCACCTCCGCTCAGGATGGGAGCCGCTTGGTGCTAATTGGAAGAGCGAGAATGCCCAGGTTCTCTGTCTGCTCAGATGGCTGTCTGGGTTTCTTGGATGTTTCCTGTTCTGTTGGTGTACCCCCCCCCCACACACACACACCCTCATATCCCCGAGGAGCTAAGGAGAGAGGCAGTCTCTCAGTTCAGTCTCCTTTATCCAAAATGCTGGGGACCATGCTGATTCAGAGACTGGATATGTTGAAATGTTCACGCAGACTCTATCAGCTGAGCATCCTGATAGGAAAGGCTACAACTTGAAATGTTCAAAATCCACAACTGAGTATCGTGTCAGCTCAGTTTCTGACTTCAGATTAGGGATGGTTAATATATGTATGTGTATATACATGTGTGTATGTCTCTGTGTGTGTGTGTGTGTGTGTGTGTGTGTGTGTGTTCATCCCATGGGGAAAAGAGCTTAAATCCAAGACCGAGAGCCTTATTTTCCACGCGGAAAGGCACACAGACAGCCTGGCTTGAGGTGATGAAGGCAGACATTGATACATTATACACTGACATAGCACACAGGCGCCATTGTGGAGGAACAAAACCTAGCTTCCCAAAGGACAATTAGCAAAAGACACGAGGGGGCCTGGGAGAGAGAAGGTGGGGCTGCAGGACACAGCTCACCGGCAGCAGCGGGGACGTGAAGGGCTCGGCCCTACTGGACTGAGCAAACTTAGAGAGCCAGCTTCGTGTGGGTGACACAGCAGCAAGCCTGTCCTAGAGACGGTGCCATGACGAGACACAGTCACCCTGTTTGTTTGAGGTTTCTGTATTTTTCTCTGAATGACACATAAGTAATATTGAAAAACATTCAAAAAGTTTATAAAAATGTGGCAAACACCATACTGACATCGGCTAAAGTCTAGTTTCATCAAGATCATCAGGAAGAAACAGGTTCCTCTCAGTGAGCTCTGAAGCCTCACTTGACTTTTTATAACTCCCTCATGAGGGTTCTTGTGAGCAATTGCTGCTAATTATAGATGCCCCTGTGGAGCAAAGAATCAAGTAGTTTCTCTTTCTTTCTCTGAATTTAGGTCCTCCTGACCAGGGAGGAACAAACACACACACACACACACACACACACACACACACACACACACATACACATACACACACACACCAGCTTTTCTGGCAATAGATGAGTGTTCCTATTCTGCTGGAGCCTTTTGGAAGCGTGTTTCCAAACACTGGTGGTGTTAGGCCCAGTTTGTAGAAACTGTCCTTGTGGATCTTCAATATAGTTAGTCACCTGGTACTTATGTAGAACTAGTAATAGAAACAGCATTCCTTCCTTACCCACATAACTTCCCTAGCCAGCCTGGGCTCATCTTCTTAAAGGAGCCTGCAGGAGATAATTGTTTTCCAGCCCATGTGTTCCAGCCTCTGATTGAATTCTCTGTAGAGAATTTGGTTTTCCTTGGACTCTTCATTCATCTTCATTGATGACCAAAGCAGGCTTCCCTCATGGCGTCCTGGGCCCTCCTTTTGGGTTTAATCTACTTTGGAGGACCAAAATCTTGCTATGTTGCCCAGGCTAGCCTTAAATTCCTAACTCCAGCAATCTTCCTGCTGGGAAGGCAGATGGAAGCCGTGGAGCCTGGCTTGGATCTCCCTTTGTTTTCTCCATTTTCTCCTTTCAGGGGAAGTACAAGGGTTTTCTCAGAGGTCTTCCTACTTTGTCTCCAGGGCTACCTTTCCAAAGATTCCCTGCTCAGAAAATCCTCCCTAGACGTACTTAACTGTTGATTCTCCCTAAAATTCTGTGATGTGTGTTTTAAAAATAGTGCCTTTCTCAGAGTTTACCATTTACAAGCTAGATTTTTTTTTTTAACCTTTAAGACCGTATGTGTACTACATAGTTTTAAATTATCTGGAAATTTCCATTTTTCCTTTCAAAGTAACCACTCCTTGTGGGCTGTCCTCCAAAGTCCCCTTCTAGCTGGTCATCCCTCAGGTTTAGGCCTGGAAGACTTCTGCCCTCGGGCCACAGCCAGCCTGCTGTCTTTGGTCAACACTGGGCCTTTTTGTAAGACAGCCATGCCCTTGCTTGCCTGCTGTCTTTGGCTGCTTTTTGAGTTGGGTTGTGACAGACTTTTATGACTTGCAGAACCTAAAATATTTATTGTCTGGCTCTTGACTGAAAGTTTTTGTTGGCTCCCGGCCTGCTGGTGCCCATCCATAGTCCCCGCTGCTTAGAAGGTGGCAGCCAAGCAGTTGGCTTGAGCCCAGGAGTTTGGAGGGAGGGAGGGAGGGAGAGAGAGAGAGGGGAGGGCGTCTCCTTAAAATGACATCAGCAACAAAGAGCTACAAGGTTGTTGACCCCTTGCTGTCATTTAGTGTCTAAACCAGATGCTCCTGGAAGAGAAAGGAAGTTCTAATAATGATGAAACCAGGCACACATCTAAATCAGGATGTGAAGTCTTTTAAGAGCCCACTAAGGACTGCAAATTAGCCACTGCAAGATGTGACCTATGATGTTGTGTGTGTGTGTGTGTGTGTGTGTGTGTCTGAAGAATGCCAGGAGAAGGAATCTGTTGTAAAATGCTGTCCTCTCTGGGCATAGCTTGACCACGGCCATTTGAGTTCAGCTGTGTTTATCCTGAGCATCTCAGGAGCAGGCCCAGGAAACTCAAGGCTCCTCCCTTAGGATTGATCATTGCCAGGATGAAAATTTTCCTGCTTGTGTAGCTGCCTGCCAGTTGCCCATGCCTCTTTGAGTCTCACTTCTGTAAGGAAATCCAAGTTTAACTCGGCTCAGCAAGCTACGCTTAAGGAGGACTGATTGGGTTTTTGGTACCCTGCGTGGGATTCAGACATGGCTGTCCATGTCTGAATGAATCAGCCTGAAGCAGAATGGGGTTGGCAGACCTGAATTCCAGGGAGTAGGATTTAAATTCTAACTCAAGCTTCCTTAGGAAACCTTAATTCCATGGGTTTTCATTTGTTGAGTTTCATCCCCGTGTGAAGCACTATGCCAGATGGTGGGATGTGGGAAAGGGGACTTTCAAATTCTCAAGAGGAGGCAGAGGCGTGGGAAGTTCTGACCCGTGGCTCTCTGTTGGTTTTCTGTGCCAGTGGGAACCCAAAGGAACCACCCTTCTTTCCCAGCCTGAACCTGTCTATCCTGCTCCAAAAATTAAACTGTCTCTGACTCTCCTTCTCTAAAGTGTGACCAGGAAGGATGAGAGGGGAGGGGCCTAGAGTGTTGGGGCTCTGGAGTGTAGGTGAACACCACCCACTCGGGTCTTGGTGTGCTCAGTGCACACGTGAATACACACAGGGTTTAAAATAAAACAAATCTTTAGCTGGGCATGATGCTCTATGCCTTCAAGCACTGAATACAGAGACCGTGTGTTCAAGGCCTGCTTGGTCTGCATAGGAAGATCCAGGCCTGTCAGGACTCTGTAGAGAGACCCTGTCTCAGTAAATAAAATGAAAAAGAAGAAAGTTTGAGGGGAAAATATCACCTTGTTTCTCTGATTCTTGTCTCTTAAACAGTGGGGTCAGGACATTAAACTTTGTTTAATTATTTGGATACCTTTATTTTAGAGACATGGTTTCTGAATATTTGTTAGTATTTATTATTGTAAACAGTTTTTAAATGGGTACTGAATTATTTCTACACATGCATGGTGTTTTCTTACTGTCAATAGTTTGCTCTGCTTTTTGGTTTTTACACCCATGCGAAGTTGACTGGATCTCCTTAGTGTGTTTCCTTTGAAGTCTGATTTATGCTCTCTCAATGAAGATGTCGTTCCCCAGGTCTGAAATCTATTTTATGGTTGAGTTTTACAGGAAAGAAGTTGTTGAATACTCTCATTTGGGTTTTTCTCAGTTGATGTCTTTGCCTTATACAAAACATGATACCTATTAAGAGAGTTGATTTTTAATTTCTATGACAAACCTTTCCCACAAAGTAGAACCATTTTTAGATTCCACTCTGCCTCAGAATTTAGCTTCATGCTCCACCCTGTGCCCCACAAGCACCCATGTCATTCTCCCCCTTGCCTCTCGCGCAGTCTGATCCTGACCTCCCAGCTGATGTCCAGACGCCCTCCTCTGCAGAGCTGGGCAGGTATCCCGGCCTGCCTTTCTCAGCCTCTCAGTACATCCCACCTCAGCCCTCCATCGAGGAGGCACGCCAGACCATGCACTCCCTCCTGGATGACGCCTTTGCCCTCGTGGCTCCCAGCAGCCAGCCCACCAATGCTGTGGGAGCAGGTACTGGGGTGCCTGCCAACCTGCCTGTGAATAGCACCCCTTCCAGAGAAGAAAGGCGAGCTACGCAGTGGGGGTCCTTCTACAGCCCAGCTCAGACGGCTAACAACCCTTGCAGTGTAAGTACTGAGGCCCTGAGATTTTCTGCTGGGCAAAGTGCTTGCCTCTTGTTACCTTGCTGTCACTTGAAGGCTCCCTGTGAAACTTTGACTGCATTTTACATGACTTAAAGCTTGCTTGGTAGCTCTCAGCTTTTTATCTTCTACTACAATTAATTCTTAGTGTTGGAAGCAGCTTTGTGTGTGGTGCTGTATTTGAGGAGGATGATGCTGGTGTGTAAGGAAATCTCTTCCCAGCTCCCTCCCAGGGTCATGAGTTGGAGATAGGTTGCCTGGGCATGCTCTCATTGATTCTGTAAAGGGATCGAACTGTTTACCTTGTTCTTGGACCACGTAGTCCTGAAGATGCTGCGTTGGCACTCGTCCGTCCAAGCACAAACTAGGACAACCATTTGTAAATATCAGCTTCCCCTCCTGCCTTTTGTTGAGGTGGGTGTGTCTTTCTTTAAAGCTTATCAGTCTTTTTTATCATTAATATTTGTTAGCATAGAAAGTAGTGGATGTCAGGCCAGATGATGGTGGCACACACCTTTAATCCTAGTACTCGGGAGGCAGAGGTAGGTGGACCTCTGTGAGTTCAAGGCTAGCCAGGTCTACAGAGTGAGTTCCAGGACAGCCAGGGATGCACAGAGAACCCCTGTCTTGGTAGGGGGAAAAGAAAAAAGGAAAAGGAAGGAAGGAAGACAGACAGACAGACAGACAGATAGAGAAACAGACAGACAGACAACCACGTTGAGAATTGCTTTTATTTTATTGCCAGGATTCATGCTCAGGTCATGCTTGTGCCCAGCAAATGGTCTGCCATTGGGCCCAAACTGCTTTGGATTCGCTTCACTTTGTTTTGTTTGAAAAACAAAAAACCCCAAACAAACACAGTGGTGGGCATTAGATATAGGATCCTGTTCTCACTAGGCGTGCATGCAGATACTTTTTAACGCTGTCCACATCCAGGCCTTCTCTTAGTAAGTTAATGATACGCCGACTAGATGAACCAGCCATTCATTTGCTAAATTTTTACCCAGAAGCCTTTCTGTTCCATCAAAAGCCTTTGTATCATAGCAGCTTTATTCGCCTAGTTTTAAAAGTTTAAATTTAAAAATCTACTCCAGTAGCACCCAGAAAAATCCCAAGACTTACATGGAATTGGAAAGTTAAGGCACAGTAAGGAGAGCAGTCAGTAGTGTGAAGAGTCGGCTTGGGGGTGGGCGGCAGTCAGCTAGACTCACAACTGTCTGTAACTCCAGTTCTAGGGGACCCAGTGCCTTCTGGCCCCTGCTGACACTACACGCATGTGTTCCATAGAGGTCCATACAGGCAGAATACCCTTATACACAGAGTAAAAAATAAATTATAAGTAATTAATTGAAAAACTCACCCTGTCCCTTGCTGTTGGAGGACCACAGTAGCATTCCAAGTTTTAATAAAACAGTTGCTGGTGCTTGCTTTTAATCACAGCACTTGGGAGGCAGAGGCAAGTGGATTTCTGTGAATTCCAAGCCAGCCTGGTCTACACAGTGTGTTCCAGGATAGTCAGGCCTATCTCAAAACAAAACAAAAATAGTTCTTGCTATTATTGTAGCACATTCTCTTAATCCCAGGACTTGGAGGCGGAGGCAGGTGGATTTCTTGTAGCACAAGCTAGCCTCAAACTGGCAGGACTAGCCTGTGCTATATGGCAAGGTCCTGGCTAGCTAAGGCGATATAGTGAAACACTCCTCAGTGACTATAATAGTAATATTCCTGCAAGTTAACCGCAAAGGCCTAAGTTTGATACCGTTTTTTCTCCCTCCCTCCCTCCCTCCCTTCTTTCCTTCCTTCCTTCCTTCCTTCCTTCTTTCCTTCCTTCCTTCCTTCCTTCCTTCCTTCCTTCCTTCCTTCCTTCCTTCCTTCCTTCCTTCCTTTTTTTAGGATAGGGTTTCTCTGTGTAGCCCTGTCTGTGCTGGAACTAGCTCTATAGACCAGGCTAGCCTCAAACTGGCAGAGCTCTGCCTGCCTCTGCCTCCCAAGTGCTGGGACTAAAGACATTTGCAACCACACCTGGCTTGATATTGTCATTTCCAAATAAGTATTCCATGTTTATCTTTGTGTCCTTTTGAATTTTTCCTAGAGATACGAAGACTATGGGATGACTCCCCCATCGGGCCCACTGCCAAGGTAAGGTTTCCAGAAGAAATCCCATCATGGCTTTCTCATGCCAGCTATTGATTTATGTTTTATAGATTCAGTTTTCAGTTAATTTGAACACTTAGCAAATTGGCCTGTAGATTTTCTTGATCTAACCAGAAGAGGCAAAACATTGGAATCTGGGAGAGTATTCAGTGGTGAAAATGCTTACTGACGAAGTATTAGGGCTTGAATAGGCCCGATGGCTCAGTGGATAGAGACGCTTCCACAGAGCCTGACTAACAACCTGCCTTTAGTCCAGGGAACAACAAAGTAGAAGGAAGAGAACCGACTCCAGCAAGCGGCCCTCTGTCTCCTCATGGGTGCACACACACACACACACACACACACACACACACTGTGTGTGTAGGCAAAAAGTCATATACATGAAATTAAATCTAAACAGAAAAAAATTTTAATTGGATAGTAACAGACTTGTCCAGGAAGAATTCTACCTTGTCTATTCAAGTAAAAAAAGTGAAAACTGTGTATTTGTTAAGTTTTACCTCCTGCAATTGGGAACTTGGTTCCTGGTTCCTACTGGCATTTCTGGATAAGCTCAGTGTTTTTCTTCCTGTTAAGTGTGCCTACATCTGTGGATTCTTCATAATTTGCGTTTTCCAAAGGATGAATGTCACCAGACAGAAAAGTGGGGTTAAAAAAAAAGATTTATGTATTTCTTTTATGTATATATAAGTACACTGTCACTGTCTTCAGACACCAGAAGAGGGCATTAAGTTCAAGTATAGATGCTTGTGAGCCACCATGTGGTTACTGGAATTTGAACTCAGGACCTTCAGAAGAGGAGTCAGTACTTTTAACCGCTGAGCCATCTCTCCAGCCCGAGAAGTGGGCCTTAATGGAATAGAGTATAGAAACTCCTTCAGAGTCCTATGTCAGACTCCACTTTGAGTTTTGGTGTGGTATCAGTGTGTGAAATGCTGATCTGAGTATTTCTTAGAAAAATCTTAGCATCCCCCCCCACCCCCCAAAGTACACACTCTGTGGGGCAGAGCCTCCTCCTAGAGTAATAACACATCAGCTGACTGAATATAAGCTACATGAAAACTGCTGTTTGGAGGAATTTTATTTTTTACTTTTTTTTTTAAATATTTATTTACTTATTATATGTAAGTACACTGTAGCTGTCTTCAGACACCAGAATAGGGTGTCAGATCTCTTACGGATGGTTGTGAGCCACCATGTGGATGCTGGGATTTGAACTCATGACCTTTAGAAGAGCAGTCGGTGCTCTTACCCGCTGAGCCATCTCTCCAGCCCCTATTTTTTACTTTAAAAATGATTTATTTATAGGCTGGAGAGATGGCTCAGTGGTTAAGAGCACCAACTGCTCTTCCAGAGGTCCTGAGTTCAATTCCCAACAACCACATGGTGGCTCACAACCATCTATAATGGGATCCAATGCCCTTTCCTGGTGTGTCTGAAGGCAGCTACATTGTACTCACATAAAATAAATAAATCTTTTAAAAATGATTTATTTTTTATGTGCATTGGTGTTTGCTTGCACATGTGTCTATGTGAGGGTGTTGGGTGTCCTGGAAGTGGAGTTAAAGACAGGTGCAAGGTGACATGTGGGTGCTGGGACTTGAACCCAGGTCTTCCGGAAGAGAAGCCAGTGCTCTTAACCACCGAGCCATCTCTTCACCCCACTTTGGTTTATTTTTGTTTGTTTGTTTGTTTGTTTGTTTGTTTTTAAATGGAGTGTGTATGCTGTCTCCAACTTTATTAAAATGACTGAAGAATCTGTAAAAGCTATTGCTGCTGCTGCTGCATGCCACACAGCTGTTACTGGTCTTTAAAAAACAAAACAGACTCCATCCCTAGCTGTCCTGGGCTCACTCTGTAGACCAGACTGGCCTGGAACTCACAGAGATCCACCTGCCTCTGCCTCCCAAGTGCTGGGATTAAAGGTGTGTACCACCACATTTGGCCTACTACTGGTCTTTTATTCATTACCAATAATAAAAGTGTGTGTGTGTGTGTGTGTGTGTGTGTATATGTGATATAATATATATTACTGTATATATAGTACATTTACATCTATAAAACTCTAAGTTTTGGAAACTTTAGCTGTGCTGTCAACTTTGAAAAGAAAGTTACCCCAGTCTACCATGCTGACTTAACATTGTACAAAAATCAACATTCATATTTGTCTTAAAAAGTTAAGTGTATGTTTTCCACTTTTTAATATGTTGTATTAAATATGTAAGCTGAGGTAAGACTATGGTTTTGAACACAGAAACCAATAGCATGTTCTCTAGATAATAAAAAGCTGTGTGAAGATCTGGTTGTCTTCTGTGGGGGATTTGAACCAGATCCAAGGTACTGCTCACTAATTTGGAGGTGACTGGAAGTGGTAGTTTACTTCATAAGGCCTGGTGTGCTTCCATTGAAGAGATTGATATTTTCATAGATGTTTAAAAGTGCTTTTGAGTAGTCTTAGTTTTAACTTATAATAGAGTTAGTTAATATTGAAAGATAGAGTCCATATAAACAGAAGGTCTTAGGAGCCCTCGATAATGTTTTATTGTAAGTTTAAAGAGCTTCAGAACTTTAAACGGTTGAGGACACTTCCTTAGACGGTTTTCAGTCTTGTTGGACAAGTGAGATTGTAGTTTTTCTTTTGAAAACAAAAACCCAAGTAAATATCCAATAACGTCTGGGTCTGGTCTTTCTGGGTTGTGAAGTGGGCAGCCAGACAGAAAAGTGGGGCTCTAGTCACATGCCTCCCTTCCCCTCCCCCTTCCTTCCCCTCCTCTCCCCCTTCCTTCCCTTCCCCTCCCCCTTCCTTCCCTTCCCCTCCCCCTTCTTTCTCTTCCCCTCCCCCTTCCTTCCCTTCCCCTCCCCCTTCCTTCCCTTCCCCTTCCCCTTCCTTCCCTTCCCCTCCCCCTTCCTTCCCTTCCCCTTCCCCTTCCTTCTCCTCCCCTACCCTTTCTTCCCCTCCCCTTCCCCTTCCTTTCCCTCCCTTCTCCCTTCCTTCCCTTCCCCCTTCCTTCCCCTCCCCTCTCCTCTTCCCCCTCCTCTTCCATCCCCTCCCCTCTCCCTCCTTCCTCTCCTTTCCCCTCCCTTCCCCTCCTCCCCTCCTCTCCACTCCCCTCCCCTCTTCCTCCTCTCTCCTTTCTTCTCAAGGTATCTTTCAGACTCAGCACTGAGGTAGGACTCTGAACAAACAGGAAAGTCGTACCCGGTAGGGAACCGGAGAATGTCCTATATTCCTGGCGAGAAGCTGTTTGAATCCGTGTGGAGGGAGGTAGCCTAAGACTCCAGAGCAGGGTGAGGGGTCTTGATGTGTGCTGTGCTCTCCCAGCAGACCTAGCTTTGGCCCAGGGTTGCTGCCGTCCTCAGAGTTGGGCCCCCCTGAGCCCCCACAGCCGCCGTCATCAGCTGATGCCCCATACGCTGCCCGAGGGATCTACTCGGAGGAGATGCCATCAGTGGCCCGGCCTCGGCCTGTTGGGGGCACCACAGGTGGGTACGGCGAGTGAGCTTGTATTTCTGAGTGGTAGGACACGCACTTCAGGAGTCGGGGAGATGAGGCAGCAGGTGACGGCACTTGCTGCCAGGCCAGTGTAGCTTCTGGCCAGTTCCCTCGTCTTCCCTTCCATCTCACCTTGAGCTGGGACTGCGGAGATGGACTCTCACATCGGGATTTTTAAGCAGATTCTGGGAGTCAAGCTCAAGTGGTCAGGCTTTCATGCCAAGGGCCTTTACCCACTGGCTTGTTTCTCCTGCCCTACAGCTGTGTCTTAAGATTAGTTCCCTGCTTTAGGGTTTCCGTAGGGGACACTGCTCTAGGGTGGACAAGCTGTGGCCGCCACCGCTGTGTGTGCGTTCACGGTGGCATCTGTTGGTGTCACTCCAGCAGTGTATCCAAGCTTCAGATTTTCCCTCCCCAGATCACTGCCTCCCTTCATGGCTGTCCCTCATGAAGGGCCCATGCTCTGAGCTCAGCGTGTGAGTGCTGTCCTGTGTTTCTGGAGCATCTGTGTTGCTTGAGATCATGGGCCCTGGCCGGGGTCACCTGCTTCCTGTATATTTTGCAAAGTCACCTTGGTGTGTTTCATGGCCTAAGCCCCAGTCCCTCTGTTGGGTGGCCCCCACCCTCAGTGACGTCCTCTCCCTCCTCTGTGGAGCCCGGAGCTTCTTTCTGAAGAGTGTACACTTCTCTGACGTCATCAAGAAAGTAGTTTATGAGCATTACAAATTTTCAGTGATTGCTAAATATCTTAGTCAAAGTTCTGTTGCTGTGAAGAGACACCATGACCAAGGCACCTCTTATAAAGGAAAACATTTAATTGGGACTGACTGACTTACAGAGGTTCAGTCCATCATTATCATCATAGTGGGAACATGGCGGCCTGCAGGCAGACATGGTGCTGGAGAGGGAGCTGGGAGCTCTACCTCTGGATGCACAGGCAGCAGGAAGAGAGAGACACCGGGCCTGACTTGAGCATTTGAAACCCTGAAGCCCCACCCCAGTGACACACTTCCTCCAACAAGGACACCGCTCCTAAGGTGCCACTCCTTGGTACCCAAGCATGCAGATCTATGACCCTAGCGAGCCTGTGTCTCCACACTAGTCATACCACCATACTAGATATTTTTCCATTGTGTTATTCTAAGAAATTCTTGTATTTTTCATGGTCTGTCATCCACAGAACAATATCCTGATGCTCTGTGGACTTTCCCACACTTTCCATGTTCTGTTCTTTGCCTGGAACCTCAGTCCTGCTGTGGTACATGTATTTTTGGGCCTTCTGCACTGTATGCATGCTAACCAAATTTAGATGCATTCGTTTTCCTTTAAAAAAAAAAAACAAACTCCATGGAGATCCCCCCACCCCTACCTACCCTTGCCACCGGCAGCAGGCGAGTAAGCTGACCCTGAGGTCATGAGAGTAGGTGAGCTACCTGTCTCTGTTTCCTGAGTGCTGGAGGGGCTGGAGAGATGGCTCAGCAGGTAAGAGCACTGACTGCTCTTCCGGAGGTTCTGAGTTCAATTCCCAATAACCACAGGGTGGCTCACAGCCGTCTGTAATGGCATCCCATGCCCTCTTCTGGTGTGTCTGAAGACAGCTACAGATGTACTCAAATAAATACATCAAATAAATCTTTAAAAAAAAAAAGCTGTATGCCGCTGTATCCATGTGCAGCTATTTAAAACAAAGGTCAAGAAAGGCTTGAAATGATTTAAGGTCCTACATGTTTGGTGTTTGAGCCCCCTTATACCTTCTGTTCCTTGAAATAACCCTCTGAGGTGACTGGCCCTCTGAGGAACTGATGCCCAGCAGGGGCAGGAGCCAGCACCTGGAGGACACACGGCTTGTCAGCGACTGGGGATCTGTCAGGTTCTGAGTCAGCTCGAAGCCTCCACTGTTTGAGAGATCAAAGCAGGCTTCAGAGTCGGGCCTACAGTATGATTTCAGCCACTGTGGGCTTTAACACAAAAGTTATGTGTTAATCCCTTCCTGGGCTACGTCTGTAACGTAGCTTCAAAAATGAGCTCAGCCTGTGTCTGTGGAATAGCTAGCACGGGTGTCGATAGGTGAGTTGCATGTTGCCCAGTCTGTCCAGTTGTAGACCACGGCTCACACAGGGCTCAAGTGGGGCTCACGTGGGGCTCACGTGGGGCTTACATGGGGCTCACGTGGGTCTTGTCTACTCCGGCTGAGGCCCAGATTTTCTTTTCCTGACCATCAGTTATTGCTGTATAGAACCAATGTCCAGATAGAACCATTGATGATGTCTTTTAAAATGTAGTCTATTAGCTGAGGGAAGCGAGCTGAAACGGAGAGGCCACATCACCCCAAGGACCCTCCGAGAGCTTGTGTACTGTGGAGAGACTGGATGATCATGAGGAGTTGGGGTGCAGCTCACTGGTAGAGCACCTGCCTAACAGATAGACACAAATACTCAGCTTTTGGAGTCGCAGCGCATCGACGCTGCTCCAATGTCTAGCTGTGGGAAATTAGCCCCAGGAAGATGCTGGCTTTGCCTTCACTGCCTCTTGCCTGTGGCTAGTGAGTGGGGTTACTTGTGGCTGTTATGGAAACATGTGGTGTATTAAACATTCTGAATTTAAATAATGTTATCACCCGCTTTTAAAGAGAAAAGCACACCATTTATTCAGATCCTTGAGAATCTCAGATCAAAGCAAGAGGCACCAGGCCTCGGCTTCTCTACGGCCTTAAAACATTTTTCTGCTCTCAAGGCGCCTTCTGTGATCCCTCCTCCCAGGCACCTGGTGCTGACGGGAAATTAGGAGCCTTGCATCAGCATCATGTTGAAAGGGAATGAAAGCAGTTCCCCTGCCTGCTTTCTTAGGAAATGCCACTTCTGGAGACATCAGTACAGATTGAAGGCATGCTCAGAGCTGAAGGTGTTGTCCCTGCCAGCCTCCCTGTGTATGCCCCACAGAGGCTGACCAGGTCTCTGCTGTGTGTCCCTTTTAGGCTCCCAGATCCAGCATCTGACACAGGTGGGAATTGCAAGCAGAATTGGGGCCCAGCCAGTGGAAATTGCTCCCGGCAGAGGCAGCCAGTATGGGGGACCAGGCTGGCCTGTGTACGGAGAGGAGGAGGCAGGACGAAGAGAAGCCGTGAGTATCTGGGGCTTGGGCCGGTGGCTAGAACTCACACACAGTCACTCTGGGGAGCTCTGACACGCTCAACGTCTGCTAAGCACAGCTGAGCCCCACGCCTCTCGCCTTGGCTTGGCTGTACTTGTAGTTTGGTAAACTCCCTTCTGCTTTTGGAATGCTGATGATTCTTGTTGAAGCAGGTTTCAGGCCTCAAGTTGTGAATCTGAGTAAAATCCAGACTTCTTTGGCTCTTCAGGACCTTACTTCTTCTGTACCTCTCTGGCTGGCTGATGGCACTCCTACCTTGACCGCCACCTGGGGATGGTTCTGTCATAAATACATGACTTGGGGCGTTTCAAGGCATCCATTGTTTTCTGGGTTTCTAGTTACTTCGCATGAGCACCATTAGTCTCTGCAAGGACTTTTATTTCCTCGAGAATTCCATGTGGCTGGAGAGAGGTCGCTCAGTGGTTAAGAGCTCTCGCTGTTCAGTCAGGAGGACCAGCATTTGAATCCCAGAACCCACATCCACTGGGTCGAAAATACCAGTAACTCCAGCTCTGCTGCATCTGGCGCCCCTACTGGCTTCAGTGGGAACTCCCCTACTCACATACACTCATGCACACAGGTGTGCTTGCACACAAGCACAAATGAAAATAGATTTAAAAAAATTTTATCTTGGGGTATAAGCTAATGGATTTTGAGAATGCAAACCCAAAAATGCTTTTTGAAAAAAATCTCATTGTGCCAACTTTCAGCTTGTCACCGTCTCTGTGGTAACGCTAAATTCCTCACATGGTCAGAAACTTTTACTTGTGAAAGGAAGTGTACCTCTAAAAGAATGATTGTTTGCTGGACTTACAATACCAGATGTTTGCTACAGTGCAGTGACAGTTTTCTATTAATGTTAATATTAATTAATTAATTAATTAATTAATATTAATGTTAATGCGCTCTGCTTTGTTTCAGGAAGTATTGTAGGTTTCCTGCTGAATTCACCCTGGTCACTGGGAAGGATTTCTTCTGCTATATGGGGAAGGGAAATGTAGGAGTAGCTGGCTCTGGCCGTGTTTGCCTCAAATTTAGAACACTGACTTTGTATATCGACCTGATTTAGTCGGCCCTGTAATTGAGTGCACTGACCTGCGATTTAGCATACGGAACGATTTAGTTTGCTGACCTGAGGGCTTTTATTTTTTGTACTACCAAAAAAAAAAAAAAAAAAAAAAAAAAAAAAACCATGAAAAACAAATTACTGAAAATGTAATCATTCTTGCCAAAACAACACCAAATCAATTCATAGCCTACCAATTTCAGAAGAACTAATGTCTTCCAGTAAAAACAACCTACTTTCTAAAAAGGCATTAAATGGTGCATGGTAGATAACAGTTGGAGAGGGTGGAATGAGGCTGGGTGTGGAGGGACGTGCCTGTGATCCCAGCAGTTGAGTAGAGAAGGGAAAGTGACCAGGCCTCAGGATAAGACCCTTGCCCTGGCCCTGGGCCTCCGAGTCCCAGCGTGTCCTCATGCACACTCCCTAGCTGCCAGGACAGACCCACGGGTTCTCATCTTGCCCTTGGCCAGTGCTTCCCTTACTGTCCCAGCTCTGGGATATCGCGGGAGGGTGTTCCCCAAACGTGTCCTCTCCAGCTCCCAGATCTTGTCCTGCCGTCAGCCAGAGGCTCTGGAGCAGCTCCCCATGGCTCCCACTCTACACCCAGCACACAGGGATTTGGGTGACAGGACCACACTGGAGAACTCAGGGAGTAGGTGGGAGATGGCATCCCCAGTGTTGACTAGCTTTTTCTTGTTCTCACGTGGTGGGAAGTGTAATAACGTTTACCATGTCTTTCAGACCCACATGCTTGGACATCAAGAGTATTCTTCTTCACCGCTGTTTCAGGTGCCAAGGACTTCGGGCAGGGAGCCCTCAGCCCCTCCCGGGAACCTCGCCCACCGGGGGCTGCAGGGCCCTGGGCTGGGTTACCCCACCAGCTCCACCGAGGACCTCCAGCCCGGCCACTCCTCTGCCTCCCTCATCAAAGCGATCCGAGAGGAGCTCCTGCGGCTCTCTCAGAAACAGGGCTCAGTGCAGAACTTCCACAGCTGATCAGCCTCCCTTGCAGGTTTGCCAAGTATCTGCTTCCCGTGGAAGCAAGACCAAAAGGAAATCAACGGAGTGGGTGTTCATAAGAGTCGGAAGCAGCATCTCCCGGCAAGCTGCCCGAGGACGGGAACAAGTTGCAATTTTAGAAGATGCCATAAAGTCACATGGTCAACTCATGGCACTTTCACTGGGTTGGCAATTTGATGACCATTTTGGTTCAGTCAAAATGTGTGTACTTTGGGCCAAAAGCCAGCACTTACAAACACACACACACACACACACACACACACACACAACCAAAACACAAACCTAACCTAACAAAGGCAAAAGATGAAACCCTGCAGGTGGCTAGGAATGCAGGGGCAGCATTTCCCCGGGAATCTGACCGGTACGCACAACACACCCACTGCTCTGTTTCCTGAGAAGAGAGATCTCAAGACATTTTAGTAACAGCTTGAGCCCTCTTTTCCTCCGTAGGATCTTACATTAATAGTAATATTAACAACAAGACATACTGAGACTGTTTGGTAATCTAAAAGAGCTACTAGTGAGAACCTGATGATAGGTTGTGGAGCCTGGTGATTTCAAACAAAGCCATCGCCTGCGTTCTTTCTCCTTCTGGTGCTACAGCTCTGAGGGCCGCCGCCTTTCTGTCTGAAATACAACTGTGGCTTTTGCAGTAGAAGAATATGTTGGTGGTTTCATTGTGTTCTGGGATCCGAGGGAAAGAAAAAGAAAAGGCTGTACTTGGGAGGGGGAGCTTCATATTTATTTGGTTATTCAAAATACATATCAGAGTCTGGGTTTCTGGTCTTAGTTGTATTTGCTGTTTATTCGGTGGGATCATCCAGTTCTTGGCGCCATAGCTCTTGGCATCTCTGTGAGGTCCGTCCTGCACGATGAGGCTATCCGGTGTCCTAACCCAGGTCCTTGTACTTCACTGACACTTTGCTCACAGATATGCTTGAATGTCCTACAGAAGCAGACGTTATATTCAGTGATTCTCGGGACCACCTGATTGTTATGAATCGGCCCCTGGTAGTCAGGTTCCCTGAGTTCCGGACTGGAAGTGGGACTATGTTCCTGTCAGCCTCTGTAATGACGGAAGAAATACAGGGTTTTGAAATCGTGAAGGAAATGAAAGTTTCCCCCATTTCTGATTTTGCTATTATTTTTTTGTCTGAAGTCTGTCATACTCACTTTGGGCCAGAGAGAGGTTACCTCACAGTGTGCTTCTGATGTCATATTTCTCGGCCTCTGACATTATGACATTCTGTATCCTGGTGCCTGAAAGAAACTCTGGGAAATCACACACAGCAGGGAGTTGCACCATGCACCTCCTCATCAGATGAATGAATACTTTTGATTGAACAACAGCGAATGGGGTAGAGTTTTGGGGGCTCAGCCCAATCAAACCTGTGTGTCTGTGAGCTTTAAAAAAATGGAGACAGCTAGAACAAGCCCCCAGAGTGTAGTCACTGGCTCCAGAATTGTTTCTGCCCTTCTCAGTAAGTCTCGGGACACAAGGACACCTGGTCCCGGAAACTGGAGCAGCCGGTGTTTATCTGCACACTCCAGATGAGAGGGCATGCAGGAGGGGACCCACTGTCTCTGTCAGGTGTCCTGCAGGCACTCTGCAGAGGATGGAAGAGGAGACCCTGGTCTGGGCTTATTTATTAATCTTGATTTAATGCAGTCTCTTCCTAAGCTGGGAGATTCTCTTTCCAGGCCACTCTAACCAAGTCTCAAACACACAGGCAGAGTCTTAGTACGACATCGTGTGATAAATCCAAATCAACACACAGAGTAAATGGCCTTTTCTCACCCTGTGTCATGAATGTTCGGGACATAGAGCATCCTAAAAATGACCACCTCCTTTGTACAATGCCAAAATGAGTCTCAGTGTCAGAGGATGTGACAAAAGCAGCAATTTTGATGCCTTTGAAATTATAAAGGGGTTCTACCTGTATTTTTACTCCTAGAACAGATATACCTTTAAATGGGTGTCACAGCCAAAGGTGGAGTGCAGTTTGGCATGCAGGCTCTGGAGCTCCAGTGCTCAGTTCTTGGTTATTTAAACCACACTCAGTTTGCACTCATTTCCCCTAAACAACTGGCACAGCAGGTCTACCATGCTTCAACTGCTGTGGGGTACGCCATATCCTGCAGGCGTCCGTCCACTCAGCCATCCAGTGTGCTCCCCTGAAAGAGGGCGTCCTCCACATATGTAAATTATTAAAGCACTCCAAAATGAAAGTTAAGTTTAATGTCTGTCCCTTTCCCTTCTAGTTTTAGAAGTTCGGTCGAGAAACACACACTGCAAATGTGAGTCAGCATTTTTAGGGCACAGTGCTTGGAGAAGTGCTTTGTTTCGAAGTCTCCTTTGTGCTAATTCCTTGTGTCCGGTATCTTCTGTATGCCATTCTTGTTATTAACGAGACCATGTCCTCCATAACCCAACACCTCATAGGATCTCTGCTTCTAAAAATCAGGGGTAATCCTGCTTGAAAACAACCGTTGAGGAGGGAGCCTTAGTCACTGGGAACATGTGAGGGGTTATCTGTGTAGATGTTCTGCCATGGGTGATGTGTGATCCATCTGCCAGTGTCTGGGTTCACCTGTAGGCAATCAGAACAGAACAGAAAGCGCAGTGGGCTCCTCCTGCAGCTGCTGTGTTTCAAGTTTACCATGTCCTCAGTCAGCAGACATGAGTCCTGTCTTCCAACAGACTTTAGAATCCAAGCTGGATAGTACAGACAGGTATGAAATATGGAAGCTATAGATAACCAGGGTGGCTTAGATACCCATAAAATGCAAAAGACATAGGTGTGTCGGATATTCAGAAGTCACGGAAGTTACATGTTTGGGATTGATGAATTTTAGGGGAGAAGCCAACTGCAGAGGCTACTTTAACATGACTCAAGCCAGTGATGACACAGCAACGGATAGGCCTCCCAGTTGTCCTGGGAAGGGTTTAGGAATTGGGTACTCTGTCCGAGTGAACTCCATCCTAAGAAGAAGTAGTAGTGTTGGGAGGAAACCTGTCTAATGACAAAGCAAGAGGCTGGTGAAGATCTGCTTAGCAAGAGCCCTGGCATGGGGAAAGGGGGGTCAGAGTACCAGGAACTGCTGAGGTCTGCTCCAAAGCGAGTCAGTGGTGCTGAGCCGGGCCTTGCAGAGGCTTATAGCAGATCTTGGTCCTCTGTGGTCTTTAGCAGGTCGTAGATAAGTTACATCTGGCTTCTTTATCTACACCTCCATGTTTAACTCCAGTTTTTCTTTTCTTTTCTTTTCTTTTTTTTCTTTTCTTTTTTTTCTTCCTTCCTTCCTTCCTTCCTTCCTTCCTTCCTTCCTTCCTTCCTTCCTTCTTTCTTTGTTCCTTTCTTCCTTCCTTCCTTCCTTCCTTCCTTCCTTCCTTCCTTCCTTCCTTCCTTCCTTCCTTCCTTCCTTCCTTCCTTTGGTTTTTTTGGATTTAGTTTTTTCGAGACAGGGTTTCTCTGTATAGCCCTGGCTGTCCTGAAACTTACTCTGTAGACCAGGCTGGCCTCCAACTCAGAAATCCACCTGCGTCTGCCTCCCAGAGTGCTCAGTTTTTAATTTCATTTCATTATGTGTGTTGATTTTGATGGCACGTGACTTTTAAGCAGTAGAATTTTGCTAAGCAGAATTTTTGAAGGCATGAGGCTAGTGACCCAAGGGACAGGTGCAGGTATGCCTGGAAGGCTTCCGGCAGAAACCAGTAATTCCCTGCTTTCTTGTATACAGAGTGTTCACTGCCGGTTCAGATCTTGGTGAGTGCTCCAGTAACCAAGTCCGTCCCGAGGGCACTAGTCTGTGTTGGCAGGACTTCACAAGTTAATCATTCCTTAGGCTTCCCTTGGCCCTTTCGTCCTGGATTCTTAGGTGGGACTCGGACACTTAGAAAGATGTCGGGTCAAGGTTCTGGGTGCAGGGCAGAGCAGAGTGCTCCTGTCTTAATTCACACTAAGTTTGCCACGAGCAGAGTCCTCGCCATGCCATTTCTACCTCCAAAGTAAGTCGTCAGAGCCCGCTTGCTCGTCCACATCTGGTCCAGGCGGGAGTGCGAGGAAGTCCGCTTCTACACCCTGAGCACAGACACGCCTGTGTGGGACGGTCCACTGAGCTTCGTCATTGAGTCCAGCCCACTGCAGGCATTCTGGAACAGGTGAGAGGGTTTCTGTGGGCCTCTGTTGTAGCATTCTCATGAAGTATATAGGCTTACACGCATCACCTCGTAAACAAGAACGGTGCACATTTCAGGTGGTTTATTTTGTGGGGGAGGGGGCAGGAGGGGGTGGCGATTGTGGGTGTTTAAACTAGAATTCTTTTGTCCGCGTTAAAAAGACTTGAAAGCTGAACCGTCACGGTACAGCGTTAACTCATGCCTGTGTGTGTAACAGGACACTCAGCAATTATCTTAGGAACACACAGCAGCATTGAAGTGTAGAAAGAGAATAGTAAATGCCTTTGGGAACACCGTTAAGAGCCAGCCAGGACACAGGGGAGCAGTGAATGTCTGCATCTGATACACTCCTCCCAGGTTGGCGCCCCACTGGGCGGGTCCCCTCCAGGCCCCCTGATTTGCCTCCTCCAGTGTCTCCCTGCTCCAGGGCCAGTTTGGCGATTGGTTGGAGCATCATCGTTGTCCATGTCCAGCAGATATCAAACACTCACGACTTGACTCCCAAATGTGCCCATTACAGGGCTAAGTTAAAGCCAGACTTTAAAGTTCTGTCGAGGTGGTAAGGAAGGAAACAGGAGGCGGGTGTCAGAGGAACCAAGGTTTCTGGTCATTAACTCACAAGGCTGAGCACAAGGGTGTTGGTTCTGAAACAGTAGGAGAAAGGCTCTGGGCTTTGCTCCCCTCTGCAAGCTCCCTGTGGAGTAGAGAGGAACAGACAGGAGGAGGGTTATCAGGGAAGCCTGCTCTGCCAGGCTGCTCTGGGATGCCGACTTGTCTCCGACTTTCTGCACCCTCATGCTAGACGATTCGTGTTACTATACCAAACTGCAGAACGAATTGGGCCACCTGTGGCATCAAGACTGCAACTTGACAATCACAGTTTGCTGATCTCAAACGGGCACTTAAAACTCGGTATGGGTGTGTGATTTAGCGTTGAGCCCGCTCTTCTGTTTGTCAGTTACGTTTCTACCCTTCAATTAGCTGCACTGTTTTCTAATGTGCTGTAGAGTTTGGAAATAATTTATGCAAGTGTTTGGTTCCCATGTTTACAATTTTTACGGCTTTCCTAGCATTTTAAAATGGAAATGTCAATAAATGCTACGAATCAGTGTCCAAGCGATCCTTTGTGGTTTATTCCTTTGTAACACAATTGCTTTGTTGTTTGCCAGTGGCCAGTTACTCATGCTGAGGTCACCTTTTGTTCTCTGGTTTTGAGTGCCCACTAAGAATACCTAGTGTGGTTTTCCAAGGTCTTGAGCACTCAGCATTCAGTTCCTGGGAGCTGGCAGACTGACCCCACTCGCATCAGCAGTGCCCAGTGGCTCAGCTGATGCACCCTTAGAGCAGACTGAAAACATAGGAGACTGAGGTGTACAAAGGCAAACGAGAAGGGCAAAGGCCACACCACCTTGAAGAGACAGCTAATAGGGCAAACAAGGGTTATTTTTGAAACCCCAAAAAATGAAACTCCCTGAAAACTCAAGAGAGCAGAAGAATGCAGAACACAGGGGACCCCAGAAACCAAGAAAAACATGCAATCCGAGGTAGTATCCTAGGACCACAAATGAGGGAACGTTGATAAAATTTAAAGTCTGAGATTGACAGCTTTGTATAAAAGACCTCACTAATAGGAGGAGCTGTGGAGAAGATACTGGAACCCTGTCATTTACAACTGTACTTTAAAATGTACAAACAATCTTGTCAGGTAGGCCCTGCAGGGTACTGCCATGACTCTTGTAGTCCTGCCTTGTGCATGACCTGCTGTGTATGACTAGGAGCTGCCACGCTGCTCATGGTGACGGCAGAGCGACCAGCTTCGTGGCTCAGAGAAAAATTACTATTTTAAGGCAAGTTCAGCCAGGTACAGTTGTGATCATAAAAAGAGAAATAGGTGTGAGAATATGTTGTATGGCGGTGTGGGGGAAGGGGGTGCCTCAGCGGGCCCATGCCAAGGCACCCCCTTCCCCCTGAGAGACCAGCCACACGATGGTATAGTATAGAATAGAGTTTATTCAGGGCATGGGGAGGGGAGTTAAGGGGGTAGTAAAGGCAGAGAGAGAGAAAGTAGAGAAGCAGAGGCCAGCCATGACCACATGGTGAGAGGGGGAGGGGAGGAGAGGCCAAGAGGACAAGAAGGGAGCTAAGAGAGTGAGAGAATAAGAGGGAGAGGGGAGGGGCTGAGCATCCCCTTTTATAGTGGGCCAGGCCTACCTGACTGTTGCCAGGTAGCTGTGGGGTGGAGCTTAGAATCCTAACAACAGTGGCACACCTTTAATCCTGGCACTCCAGAGGCTGAGGCAGGAGGGCCATGAGTTTGTGGCCAGTGTAGTCAACATATTGTGGTCCTGTCTCAAAAGTTTAGAGTTAATAAGAGCTGTCTGTGCTTAGCATGCTTGGGTCTTTGGTTCTCAATTCTTAGCACCACTGAAACAATAATGACCAAAAGGGAACCTCAAAACCAGCAGTGGGCAATGGAGGCCACTAGGAAGACTCAGGTGGTTCAAAACATTCAAAACGAAAAAAGAAAGAAATCTTAATGTTGGGTAGGGGAGACCGCTCAGCACATCGAAAGGTGTAGGCCGTTGACGGAATGACCCAGGTTCAGACCCGTAACCCAATAAGAACGCTGAATGTGGTAGCCCGCATCTCTGATCCCAGCACTCCTGCAGCCAGATGGGAGACCCAGATGGCAGAAACTCTTAGGACCAGAGTATGTAGTGTGCTAACAGAGAGACCCCTGCCCCAGCAAGTGTGTTTCCCCGGGAGTGACATGGCCAAGTGAGCACCTGTATTCATAGCCCCACCCATAAAATAATTAATTTAAAAACTTGGCCACTGAGTGCCTTAGCACTCCCCCCCCCAAGTCTGACTCCCTGGATCACATCCCATCAGCCCCCACGATGGAAAGAACTAAGTCTTGTACGGTGTTCTTGAACCTCCACGCATCTGAACGCACACAAATAAGGAAAGTGGAGAAAAACAGTAAAATTTTAAAAGATTTAAGAATCTAATAGCAGTAATGGGACATTATGAATGTTCGAACAAACTTGGGAAAATCTTCAAAAGAAAAATAGAAGCACACACGGATATGCAATGATTATATATTCCAATATATTGGACAGGTTTTTTTAAATAAATACTGGGCAGCGTATTTATTTACCAATAAATAAATACTTGGTAGTAGTGTGCTCACCTGATATGTGAGGCCCTAGGCTTGGCCTTTAGCGTCTGTCTGTCTGTCTGTCTGCCTGCTTGCCTGCTGTCTGCCTATTTATCTATCATCTATACACACACACACACACACACACACACACACACACACACACACACACACTGTGGTAAATAAGGATTTAAAACAAAAACACAAAAGCAACCGAAGTGCTGTGAGACCTGGAGAATGTTCTACCCAGCCAGATTTTACCTGCTCTGAGTGTAAACAGGTCCAAAGTACCAGGAGAGCAGTCACTAGGAACAGCTGAGGCTTTGAAGGTCAGGCTGCTCCCATGCCCAAAGCAGTGGTCATTCCTTATCTCCTGCCCCCCTCCCAACACACCCCCCATCTGCACCTCACTGCCCAGCACAGTTTAAAGAAAAGAGGAAACAGGAGCATTCCAGCTCCTGAGAAAGATCATTTACCAAACCCGTGTTATTGCAAGATGCCCTGTTTGTCCAGTAACTCGATCGCTCAGTGAGTCTCCAGCACTTTCCTCACCTGTGGGTGCGGTGCGTCTGACGCCTCTGATGGTCAGAGATGGAAAGAGTCCAGTATAGACTGGGCAAACCACATCTGTGTAGTTACCAACCCACTGTGTGTTGTATTCACACCACAGTGTTACACTGCAAAAGGCTAAAGCAACCCCACTTGAAAGCTTACAAGGTGACATCCTGTGCAGAGGCGGGGCTGGGATGACTCCTTTAACAGTGCTTGTGAGGGTAAATATTTGGATTGGGGCTCCGTCTGTGATGTGGTCAGGTCTCAGTGAGTGGTTTCTTTCAATTAATACTTTAAAATTCTGAAGAGAACGTTACACAGTGCTTGAGGAGAAAGGGAATTACAGCTGAACTGGGTTGCTGTATCTCAGTGAAAATAAGTGGGCTGTTTTTCAGCATTAGTTCTGTGCTGCGGCTGAGTTGACAGACGCCAGATGTGCTCATCATTTTAGCGGAATCCAAAGACTAGATGGGATTTAGGACTTCTAAAGCTGTAAGAGAAAGAGAACACTCACTGCCTCAGTTTGAAATCCGAGAACCACCAGCCTGTTGAAATGGCTCAGTGTGTAAAGGGGCTTGCTGCCTGGCCTGAGGCCCCGAGTTCAATCCCAGTATCTATGTGGTGGAAGGAAAAACAGCAAACCAAACCAACCAAACAGACAAAGCTTCTGTCTTCTGATTTCCACAAACAACATCCCCGACACACACACAAAGATAGGTGAAGTCTGGTGTCCAGTGCGTTTATGACACAGATACTCTTCTCAGTGAGGCAAATTTGATTGACAGATTATCAGTAATGCAAAATATTTTCAAGACACACTAGATTTAAGTGAGACAGATAGTCAACATACAAAACCAATGGGTTTTAGCTTTTTGTTTATGTATGGAGGTGTTTTTTTTTTTGTTGTTTTGTTTTGTTGTTTGGTTGTTGGTTGTTTTGAGACCGAGTTTTTCTGTATAGCCTGGACTATCCTGGAACTAGCTTTGTAGACCAGGTTGGCCTTAAACTCTGTCTCTGCCTCCTGAGTGCTTGGATTAAAGGTGTGTGCCACCACTACCCACACTGGCAGTAATGTTTACTTTTTGGACCAAAAGTCCATATTAACTAACGTAACTACACTAAGGATGCCAACATCAAATTTCTAGTAAATTTTAGTTTTTTAAAAAGTTAAGTTAGTCGGGCAGTGGTGGCACATGCCTTTAATTCCAGCACTTGGGAGGCAGAGGCAGGAGGATTTCTGAGTTTGAGGCTAGCCTGGTCTACAGAGTGAGTTCCAGGACAGCCAGGGCTACACAGAGAAACCCTGTCTCGGAAAAAACAAAAAACAAAAAACAAAACAAAAAAACAAAAAACAAAACAACAACAACAAAAAAGTTCAGTGGCTGGATGTCTCGGTGGCTCAGAGCACTGAGCGCTCCTGCAGCGGTCTGAGATTCCATCCCCCGCTATCACATGGCAGCCCACAATTTTCCATGAATCCGGTGTCAGGGGATCTGATGCTCTGAGCTCTGTGGAGAGCAGGTTCACATGGTGTACATACGTATATGAAGACAAAACTCATACACATAGAAATGAAAAGAATGACACTGAGAGCCGGGGAAAGGACTCAGGGAAAACATGCTTTCTGCATTCAGATTCCTCAGATCCGTGTAACAACCCAGCCGTGTGGGACATATCTGTGATCCACAAGGCAGAAACAAAGGGTCCCGGCAGCTCACTGGCTGCTCATTCTGGCTGGTGAGTGAGCTCTGGTTCAGTGACCGTCTCAAGGAATAAGGAGCAGTAGAAAAGAAATCAACCTCTGACCCACACAAAAGCTAACTATATCAATGTTAAGAATGGCTTGTGATTGGGACCAGTGAGGACATTTAACCTTCAAGCTGACCTTACATTAAGCTCTTCCTATCAACAGCAACAACAACAACAAAGGGCAGAGAGCAATGAGGAGAGATACCTGATGGCCATCTCTGGCTTTTACAATACACATGTGTACACATGTACACAACCACACTAATGAGTATATACATGTGAGTGACCTTCATGGTGTTTGGTCTACAGCCTTCCAGGTGAAACAAGTGTTTCATCTCGTGCCTCACTGTCTTCC
The DNA here is from genome assembly GCF_947179515.1 of Apodemus sylvaticus. Classification (NCBI taxonomy): domain Eukaryota; kingdom Metazoa; phylum Chordata; class Mammalia; order Rodentia; family Muridae; genus Apodemus; species Apodemus sylvaticus. Next base: position 62,439,896 of record NC_067473.1, on the reverse strand, counting down.
ACGTGCCCAGTGTGCCTAAAGTGTCTGTCATACAACTGGGACTTAATAAATGCTCAGCAAATGCATTCCTGGGAGCATCGGAATTTCTACGTGATCTAGTGAGTTTTTAGAGTGTCTTCATTGTACACAAAGATGGGTTTCACCATATATATTTCTTTTCAAAACTCGCTGTGTAGCCCTGGCTGTCCTGGAACTCACTGTGTAGACCAGGCTAGCCTGGAACTCACAGAGATCCACCTCCCTCTGCCTCTTGAGTGCTGAGCTAAAGGTGTATGATACCAGACCCGGTTACGATGGGATATCATGGACTTTACTTGGTCAGTCCCATTGCCCTGTCTTGTCCCCTTTCCAGTCGTGCTGGTTGGTTTCCCTCCTGTTCCCGTCAGCCCCCACCCCCACTTTCATGTCTTCTGTTTTCTCTGGTTTATGAGCATTTCACATCATCCCATTTATTTTTCTCTAGTACACAAACCTCCCTTCCTATAGCAATATATATTTATAACTAATCCAATTTAACGTGCAGAGAATGCTTTGTATCTGAAGTACTCTCAGCATCAAAGATAAAAACTTACAGAGTAATAAAATTGAGCACTGTGGTTTTTCTTTAGAATGATTTCATAATAATTACTTATTATGAGGCCCGGGGCTTAGATGGTAGAATGCTTGCCTGCTATGCACACTGTCATGGGTTTGATCCCTGGCACCCCATAAAACTCAGCATGGTGGTACTTGCCTGTAATCCCAGCACTTGGGAGTTAGGTAGGAGGACCGGAAGCTCATTCTCAACTATGCTGTGAATGAGAGCAGCCTGAGATATGAGACCCTGTCTCAAGAAATAAGATGTGGTATGATCAGTCAGAATGGCTAAGATGAAAAACTCAGGGAACAGCAGATGCTGGTGAGGATGTGGAGAAAGAGGAACACTCTTCCATTGCTGGTGGGATTGCAAGCTGACACAACCACTCTGGAAATCAGTTTGACGCTTCTACTACCTGAGGACTCAGCTATACTACTCCTGGGCATATACCCAGAAGATGCTCCATCATGTAATAAGGACACATGCTCCACTATGTTCATAGCAGCCTTATTTATAATATCCAGAAGCTGGGAAGAACCCGGATGTCCTTCAACAGAGGAATGGATACAGAAAATGTGGTATATTTACACAATGGAGTACTGTTCAGCTATTAAAAACAATGAATTCATGAAATTCTTAGGCAAATGGATGGAACTAGAAAGTGTCATCCTGAGTGAGGTAACTCAGCCACAAAAGAACACACATGGTATGCACTCACTGATGAGTGGATACTAGCCCAAAAGCTCAGAATAAGCAAGATACAATTCACAGACTACAGGAAACTCAAGAAGAAGGAAAACCAAAGTGTGGGTGCTTTGGTTTTTCTGAGAAAGGGAACAAAATACAGGAACAATTATGGAGACAAAGTGTGGAGCAGAGACTGAAGGAAAAGCCACCCAGAGACTGTCCTACCTGGAGATTCATCCTATAAACAATTACCAAACCCTGACACTATTATGAATGAAAAGAAATGCTTGCTGAAAGGAGACTGTTATGGTTGTCTCCAGAGGGGCCCTGCCAGAGCTTTACACATACAGAGGCAGATGCTAGCAGCCAACCATTGGACTGAGCGAGGGGTCCCCAATGGAGGAGTTGGAGGGAGGACTGGAGGAGCTGAAGGGGTTTGCAGCCCCATGAGAAGAACGATGATGTTGGCCACCCAGACGTCCCAGGGCTCCCAGAGACTAAGCCATCAACCAAGGGGGACAAATGGTTCCACCGGCAAGTGTGGCGGAGGAAGGCCTTGTCAAGCATCAGTGGGAGGAGGTCCTTGGTCCTGTGAAGGCTCGATAGATACCCCAGAGTGGGGAAATCGAGGGTGGGTGGGTGGGAGTGGGTTGGGCAGAGAGGCATCTTCTTGGAGGCAGTGGGTGGGAGGATGGGTTTGGGGTTTTCTGAGAGGAGGGAAACCGGGAAAGGGTATAACATTTGAAATGTAAATGAAGAATATATTCAATTTAAAAAGAGATGTGGTGTGATTTGCTACATCCTAGAGAATGAGACTTAAGCACCAGTTTGGCATTCACCACACCTGAGCACACACCTGCCTGTGTTCTTGCTGTTCATGTGATCGTTGGTAAAGAGATTCCAACAAAGACAAAAACATAGTAAGATAAACAAGTTGAGTGGGCAGCCCTGTTAAAAAACATCTAAAATAAATTGTTAACATACTATGTACACAACATACTATCTACTAATGAAACAAGAGAACTAATGGGAAGCGTTTAGAGACCATAGTAGAAGAATCACCAGCACTGTGACGCTGTCTGAGCGCCCGAGCTCGGAGCCCTGTCACGCACCTTTGCGATGACATCCCTTAGTGTAATTGGTGGCTGAGTCTCGAAAGGAGTCCTGAGACGTTGTGAGCAAGTAGTCCAGAGAATGATTAAACATTAACTTACTCTTTGACTTTTGGGTTCCTTTTCCTAATATGTAACATTAGCTATAACGGCAAATTACTGGAGGCAACTTGGTTTTTCTAGAGTATCTCCCTGAGTTTTGTTTGTTTTGTTTTTGTACCTTTTATTATTTTCCTTATTTTGATTTTTGAGACAGGGTTTCTCTGTGTAGCCCTGGCTGTCCTAGAACTCACTCTGTAGACCAGGCTGGCCTTGAACTCAGAGATCCATCAGCCTCTGCCTCCTGAATTGCTGGGATTAAAGGCATGCCCCAGCACCACCTGGCAAATTATTTTTTTCCATTAGATCAGAAATTGGCCCTTAGTTAGAGGTGTGTTTACTATATATAAGGGCTTTTTACTGTTTACATATATTCCTAAACATTGTTACATGTTCCCTAAATACAATCTGTTCAGTTTGCAAAGTATTTCTTGCATGTATATGTTTTCAGGGCTGACCCTTTGGTATTGAATAACTAATCTGGGAGCTCATCCTTGAGGAAGCCCATGTCTCCAGCCTCCACCACTTCTTAGTTGCCTGTAGTCCCTGTTCTAGGGTTGAGGTCCTCCACCTTCCATAATCACATGTCTGTCAGTTCCATAGTCAGGCAGCCATGCTGGTGAGACTTCTTGGGGGTAGCTTCCCTGACATGTCTAGGAGACATGATCTCATAGCTGACTTCCTGTTCCTCTGGCCCTCTCAGTCTTCCCACACCCCTATTCTGCAATCCTTGAGCCAAAAATATGGAGTGTTCATGAACTTATGCTGTCCTCACCAGGGGACAAGTCTTCTCTGTATTGTCCCAGTTTTACTCTATGTCCTGGGGAAGTGAGCACTTAGTACACGTAAGTTTTAAGAGGCATTTTAGAATTATTTGCTGGTCACCAAATAGAGACAAGCTATAAATCTTGAGCTATAAGGCCTTATATGGTGGGGGGGACCCAATGGCCCCTAGTACTATTCTTAGTTCATTCTGTGACCCACTATATTGTCTCTTGAGTCAAAAGAATCTCTAGGGTGATAGGGTCCATCTTAATTTGCATAGTAGTTACTTGTCATTTTAAAAAAAGATCGGCTGTCCTGTGGGGCCAGCATGGTGACAGGGTGGAGGTTCACACCGCATACTGTTTTTATATTCCGATCCTTCAGTCTTTCTTACTTATCCCGCCTGTTTATATGAGTTACTTACATTTTCTTTTTCATTTTATGTGTTTGAATAATTTGCCTGTATGTGCACCACCTGAGTACAGGGCCTGAGGAAGTCAGATGCCCTGGAACTGGAGTTCTAGATGATCATGAGCTACCACATGGGTGCTGGGAATCGAACCTGGGTCCTCTGGAAGAGCAGCCAGTGCTCTTAACCACTGAGCCCTATTTGAGTAATTCCAGTGTGAGTTAGTTTTGCTGTGACCTGACAAGTGACTTAAGAGTGGGTTATTTTGCTTTACACTTTGAAGGTACAACCATCATGGAAAAGAATTCATGGGAGCAGGGGTGTGAGGCAGCTCGTCACAGTGTATCCACAGTGGGGAGCGGGAAGGGAAGGAAGAGCTAATCATCAGATTCAGGCCTCCGTGTGGACTCTCACAACCATCTATAACTCTGGTTCTAGGGAATTCAACACCATCTTCTGACCTGTACAGACACCAGGCACTCGCATGGTACACAGACATGCATTCGGGCAATATACTCAACATAAAAATTCCAAACCAACCCAGCAAGCTCACATCATTTCCTCAAATTTCATGGAATCCCAAAGATGTCTGTTAAAATTATCTGTGTGCGTGGCATTAAATGTCCAGCGAAGCACCTGTGCATAAAAGACGTCAGATGCTGGCTTCCCCTGGATTCCTCTTCTCATGAATAAGTATTGATTTTCTTCTCCACAAATGTGTCCCATCATAGCCATTGTGTCCTTAGTGACCACCCACATTCCCCAGTCTCCTTCCCAGGACTCTTTCTACAGCATTGCCCTCATTAAGTTGGGGAGTGAGAGATGCGCTTGCTCCTCCTGATCCAGAGCCTGGTGCCTTCTATCCAGGGACAGGTTGGAAAGCCGCCTCTTGGGGTGTATTAGAGATACTGGGAGGCTCTGCCTGTCTCCCAGGAGATAACAGCTCTTACAGTCATTCATCAAGTCTGGAAAATTGACTTCAAGATGTTCAAAAGAAGTTAAAGACTAGTAGAAATCTCTTCCGACCTGGCATATGTATTCTGGTGTCTTATAAATTCAGAGTGGTCTGGACCTACACTCAGCAAGAGGCTAAGCATCGCTGCTTTGCTGTACATCTACACTGTTCAGCTTTGGCCCAAGTGTAGTGCTTCTTGTCACACTCCAAAACTGAAGGGCAGCTTCTGCCCTGAGGGTCTGTCCCAGACTTGTCCTTTCAGTCACATCTCCCCAGACCTACATGACCTTAACATAACAGAACCTGGGGCATCCCTGTACCTAGCACTGTATACGCAGGTCTGTGGGGTAGTACATACCTATCATCCCAGAGCTACGGAGGTGGAGGCAGGAGGATCAGAAGTCCAAGGCTAGTATAGGCCACAGGAGACCCAGTCCTCAGTTCCATGTTGAGTTCAAGGCCGGCCTGGATTACAGGAGATTTCTCTCTCACAGATTCACAAAAATCAAAACAGAGCAGCAGATGGACTACATTACAGGCTGCTCAGACAGACCGGGCAAGCCTCTGTCCTCCACCTCCCACACAGCAGCCCAAACTGCTGGATGAGCTCTCTGCGTGTTAAACCGTGCTTGGGTCTAATTCTTACATGCTCAGCTTAGAAAATTGATACCTGAAGTAAACTGGTGTATTTCTGTTCTTTCTGTTCACATTAGCCTGAAATACCTAATCTCCCATCTCTTAAAAACAAGTCCTTGAGGCTGGAAAGAGGCCTCGAGAGTTAAGAGCACTTGATGCTCTTCCAGGGGAGGTTTGGTCCGGGTACTTACACAACAGCTCACAGCCACCTGTAACTCCAGTCCCAGGGGGTCTGACACCCTCTGAGCACTGCAGGCATATGCTCACAAACTCATGCAGGCACACATATACACAGGAAAATGAGTGATTAAAATAGGAGGGACTGACCCTGTGAAGATGGAGTGGTGGGAGAAATTGAACTTGTGAAGGAGGCAAGGTGGCTATGCCCTTGATTAAAGTAGGCGGAGCCAATGTCCTGCCTTTCAAACCTGTCAACTAAAAGTCTGCCTTAGGTTTCATGTGCATCCAGAAGAAAGCGTGAGGTAGACGAGGAGTGTCACCATAGAGACTCTGAAGGTCATTCAGACACACAGGCCCTTGGGATGGCTCTGACATTGCCGTCTTCCTTCTGGAAAAGTAGCTGAGGTCTGTGAGCAGCCATGAGGGGATGCTTGGTGGCAAAGGGCATGTGTGGCTTTTACAGGGACCTGGGTTTGATCCACAGCACCCAATCTATAATAAAGGAGCCAGAGACTTCCAGGAACACATGACTTTAAAGTGACAGAAGCCTGGCTTCTAGAAGCCCCCCACCCCCACCCCTCCCAGTATCCACACATGGGGGGAATAGCCAGCCTCGGGGGCCACAGCTCTGCTCATGCTGCCAGGTCTTTGGGCTCCTCCGGAGTCAACTTCATCAGTTTGTCCACGCACAGCAGGATGAGGGTGAGGAACCAGAAACTCCAGCCAACCGCCGCAGCGATCCAGCCGTATTCGTCCACGGAAGCTCGGCAACACAGAGAGGCTAGTGGGCAGAAGTCAACGTCTGACAGGGAAGAGCAAGAACAGGACGGTAAGACACCAGTCCCTCTGAAGGGAGAACGGGAACACGGGACACAGTGATGTTTAGAAGCACTTGCTACTTGCTAAGTGTATCCTAAATCCTTACATGTTTGCGACCGTAGCAACAGCGCTGTTAACTGCCACTGTTTTGGTGCTGGGCACTGAACCCAGGGCCTTGAATGAGGATATGTTCTGCCACTGACCTACACTCTAGTCCTGTGCTGGTTCAACTATTATCCCTACTTCATAGAAGGAAACCCAAACTGAAGAAGACCAAGATCACAATGGCAGAAGCAGAACTCCTGTTCCAGTCTGTAGATCCCAAGGCTGTATTCTCGGCCGCTATAGGTATTTGTTGTTGCTCCTTCCCTATCTATAAGTTCACAGTTGGCCATTTGATGAGGATGGGATCAAGGGATCAGAGTTAAGATGAAGCAAAACCTTCCACTGATTGCATACATGTGCTTTCTGAGCACACTGCCTCGGACAGGTCAAGAGGAGGAATGGAAACAGAAGAGTCTGGAAGCCAGCTCCTGCTTCGAGCGGAGGCTGGAGAAGCTCTTTTGAATGAACTTCTCACCCCCAAAATGCTACAACATTCTCCCCTTTGGCCGCTGGCCAGGGGAGGGGTCATTAGGCCCGCCTGTGCAAAAGAACCTGCCACTAAATTTTGATCAAAGCCAAGCTAGCTTTGAATCTGCTCTGTGAACAGTGCTGGGACATCCCCCTTCCCACTGCCTGGGAAGACCAGGTGGTCGCTGGGCCCCTGATGCAGGTTAACAGACAGAGGGGCCCAAGCTTCTTTCCTAACTACAGGGATGGATCGAAGATCAGGGCAGTTGACAAGAGAGACTTACTGGCACAGTGCTCCGGGGTCCCAGGGTCTGGGTGCTGTGTACTCTGGGTTGAGTTGCCACTGCTCGCTTCTGCAGGGAAAGGCAAGTAGTCTCCGTGAGTCCTGGCAGCGGGTGTGGCTTACTTTGTGCGTGAATACTAAGTAATGGCGATGGTCTAGGAGTCCCATTGAAGACTACGCTAAGACTGGTGCGGAAGCTTCCCTCACTCATCAGCTAAGCCCTAACTTGACAGTGGGGTGTACAGAGACAGACAAAAGAAGTAAGGGCTGGGCAGTGGTGGCACACACCTTTTACACCAGCACTTGGGAGGCAGAGGCAGGAGGATTTCTGAGTTCGAAGCCAGCCTGGTCTACAGAGTGAGTTCCAGGCCAGCCAGGGCTACACAGAGAAACCCTGTCTCGAAAAAACCAAATCCAAAAAACCAAAAAAAAAAAAAAAAAAAAAAAAAAGTTTGTGGAGCAGTGCTTGGTTATGGAGACAAATATTGAGATTCAGGGAAGAAAAGCCTTGTCCCTGTGCCTTCTGGTGGTAAAAGGATAGAAAATAATACAGCCTAACTCTAATGACCCCAAGAAATCAGGAGTTTAAAATGCTATCTCACTTTGTTAGAAACTAGGTAAAAAGGTCACATTCCAGAGCCTACCCTTTGTTTAGACCTAGCAGACAGGCCTTGAATAGGTGATCCTGACCCCATAAGGTAACTGGAAATGGGCTAAGCTTATCTTGCTTCTGTAAACTTAACGCCATTACCCCTATGCAGGAGTTCACGCAGCTGTAGACACTATAGGAAACTAATTGGTCCACTGAGCGCGGGCTCCGATAATTTAAACTGATTGGCCTAAAAACTATGGAGTGGTACAAATCAATTGGCTCGCATTTCGCGGGCTCTCCATGCTAATAAATGATTGGTTTGTAATTTGTTTATAAGCTTTATAAAAGCTGTCGTGATTGGCTCGCATCATGTTCTCCATGCTAAGAAATGATTGGTTTGTGATTCGCGGGCTCTGTCGTAAATTTATAAAAGCTGTTGCAATTCGGCACTCGTGGTCCTCAGTCCTCTACCCCTGCCTGGTGTACGGCTGTGGAACCCAGAATCCTGGAATAAAGAAATCCTCATGCTCTTGCATCGAGACCATTTCTCGCGAGTGATTTGGGTGTTGCCTTCCAGGGCGTGGGGTTCTGGGGCACCCTCGGTTTTACCTGTGCAGCTGAGAAGGGTCTTACAGTGGATGGTGGCAAGATCAACAATACTCAGGACACCAGTTCCTTGATACTGTGGCTATTTACAGTGATTTTTTAAAAAATGAACTTAAGTTGAAAAGTCACCCTGGTCATATTTGAAGTGTGTTCAGGTAGCTGGTGGCCACCCTACTAAAGTACAGTTCAAAGTAGACACATTTACCAAGGAAGAAAATTCTATCCATACAAATACCAACCTAGGTAGGCAGATTAAAACCAAGTGTTTTGTTTGTTTGTTCATTTGTCTTTTTAAAGACAGGATCTCCTGTGTCTAAGGCTATCTTTGTGCCTGCTGTGCAGCTGAGAAGGATTTTGAACTTCCAATTCTCCTGCCTCTACCTCCCAAGTACTAAGGTGGCTGGGATGCACCACCTCGCTGGGTTCATGTGATGCTGGATGCTGTGAATTGAGCCCAGAGCTTTGTAAATGCTAGACAAGTCCTTCCCCAACGGAGCTGTGCCCCCGCCCAGGAGACCGGACTTTTGAAGAGCCTTGCTGGAAATTATATGGCTGTTTGAAAACGGAAAGGAGGGTTTAGAGCTCTTAATGCCCCGCTGCCTGTGGGTCAGCTCGTCCTTCAGAGGTGCTGTTTACACAGAGCAGGGTAATTGAAGAAGAAAGTTGCTGCTTAGCCACAGCCGCAGAACTGCTGCTTCCCAGTCCCTCCATCCCGCCCAAAGCATGCTAATGCCCTTGATACAATCTGACTACTGTTGTAAATTATTTACATAGCTTAGAGCGGAGCCCTGTTTTGGAGAAAGTGATTCCTGGACATTAGAAATTCCCTTCAAAAACCTAATCATGTCCTTAGCCTCCACCGAGGGCGGGCGTATTCTCGTGACAGAATAAACGAATGGGGTAGAATGAACGAGGTGCCAGAATTAGGTTGAGTCCTGTGAGGGTGCCATTTTTAGAGCTCAAAACCCACTCCTCATCAGCAGCTTTATATTTGAATATCACCCTGCAGTGTTCTAAGAACCAGTCAGGGAGTGGAAACTGGAGGAGACCAGAAAGGCACTGTCACGGTAAACAGAAGAAAAACAACCTTAAAACCTACACCCTCAATTTATCAATCTGTGGCTGATAAATTGAGACTAACCATAGCTGTTGCCGTTTACTAAGTGCTTGTTTTGTTGTAAATTATTTACAAGCTGTTACTCATTTCCTCTTTACAAATAAATCATAAACCACCCTTGTTTCCCCGATGTTATAAACAAGGAATCAGGGGTACAGAGAGGTAAAGTAATTTGCTGAAGATCACACAGCTAATAAGCAAGATGAGGAGAGAGGAGTCAAGGTTCTGTAACTCTGAAGGGTCCCAAGAGCCTCCTGACTGTTCCTAGAGGAGAGACTCGGGATGACAGAGTGTTGAGAAGGGCGTGTCAGGGAGTGGGCCGCTCACTCCGAGGAAGTTTGAGGCAAGGTCAGAGCCTGTAGCAGGAAGGAGAAAGCCAGACCCCTAGGTGCTCAGGTATAGAGCCCAGCTAGGAAAGCCAGGCCTCTTCAGGTGTGAGAAACTGTGCTTCTGATGTCTGCCCTGAGGAGGCTCCGGGGTGGGGGTGGCTGGGGGCTGGAGAGCCGAGGTAGAGTTCCAGGTTCAAATTGGCCAAGGCAGTCTGGGTTGGAAGGAACCTCTGCTACTGGAAGGGAAGGTAAAGGCCTATCCTGAGGGAGCCTTGGAAGAGCCTTGGGAAACAGCAGGGGAGCTGTACCTCTTTCTAACAGTTTGGTCCCTGATTAGTGAGATGTCGGCAAATTGGCAAATCTGTTGGTTGTGTTTTGTTTTGTGGCAAGGGTCAACAGGGGTGATTGCTGTTGTCCTAGCAAAGGAATTGATTGCCAGGAACCCACGACACCCCTAGCTGACTCCCACCCCCTGCTCTGTGCCTAATCCTCCAGGGAAGGGACTCCTGTTTCCTCTTTCCTCTGGGCAGGACCAACCCTGGCCAAGGAATCCTCCCCTTCCCCCAGTCCTGCCCTCCCCTTTCCAAGGTGGCCAAGACTAAAGCTCAGAACTATTACCTGTACCGCAGGATAAGCAGAAGGAGGTGAGGACCAGGCTGAAGAGCAGGGCGGCCTGCGGGGCACAGGTGAGGTCCCCAGGGCGGCGGAGGAAGACAGCTGTCTGGGCCATGTTGCTGCACAGGTGCCCAGGGGTGGGGAACATGTGTCCTGTGTGTGCTGTGTTTGAGGTGACTCCTGTCCTGCAGGAACTGGGAGTCTGTTCAGTGTTTGGGGGTAAAGAAAGAAGGTGGAGCCAAGGAAAATGCCTGTCACACCTGCTCTGCCTCTGTAACTGTGGCTGGGGGAGGGGAGGGGCCACCCGGGCCCTCCTTCCCTGAGACAAGAGTGCTCATTGAGGAAAAGGGAGGCAATTGATTCCCTGCTGGCTCCTTGGATCTGCACTACTGTTGCTTCACCAACAGTGTAGATCACCAGCATCCTGTAGATTCTCTAGACCAATTACTTATTGATTTGAGTAATTATCAATTATTTATTGCTCACCGGCTGTGTGCACTGAACTCTGCTATCGCCTGCAAACACCCAAGCTCAGAGTGTTGACATTACAGAAATCCAAGACCCTGAGCAACCCGGGGAATGACTGAATGACTAAGGACTTCGGGCATCAGCAGCAAGGGGGGATGACATTTGGACTGTGCCTTGAGGTGTGCACAGTATTTTGACAGGTGAAGAGGAAACTCAGAGGTCACAAGGCAGTGTTTGAAGCCCACTGTGATCTTGACACAGATAAATTTGGTCCCACTCCGGGTAGGGAGTGGGAGGCCTGGAGAGTCAGGCTGACTCTGTGTCTGTGCACTGACTAGGGGATTTGTACCTGCATCAGGAAGCAAGGCTGTGTGACGGTTCTGACCGGAGTACTGGCAATCTGTGACCGCTGCTTTTAGCCTAGATGTTTGACTGACAGTGCTCTTAAGTGTCCTTCCCTAAGGCAGCAGAGTCCAAGAACTCTAGTGGGTGCTTGAAACCATGAATACCAGTGGAATATGCACGCACGCACGCACGCACTTTCCTAGAAATACATACCTATGGTAATGTTTAATTTATAGTTAATATAAGATTACTAACACAACAGTAATTAAGCAGCAATTATAACAATATATTATGTACTATTTAAAACTTAGGAATGTGTGGTTGTGGTAGTGGTGGTGGTGCATGCCTTTGATCTCAGCATGCTTAAGTCCTCTGTCTCAAAAAACAAAATAATAGGGGCTGGAGGGATGGCTTAGTGGTTAAGAGTACTCATCGCTCCTCCTGAGAACCCCGTTCAATCTCCAGCACGCACAACAAACAGTTCACAACTGCTTGTAACTCCAGTTCCAGGGGGCTTGACACCAATACACATGAAATAAAAGTAAATAATTTTTTAGGAAAAGGAGTCTTGTTTATAAAAACAACAGGCCGGGCAGTGGTGGCACACGCCTTTAATCTTAGCACTTGGGAGGCAGAGGCAGGCAGATTTCTGAGTTCGAGAGAGTTCCTGAACAGCCAGGGCTACACAGAGAAACCCTGTCTCAAAAAAAAAGCAAAATAAATAAATAAAATAAGTAAATAAATACAATAAAATAAAAGCAGCAACAACAATAACTTTGGAATTGCTAATGGAATTTTCCATTTAATATGATCAGCGCATAACTGAGGACAAGTAACTGAAATCTCAGGAAGTGAATGCAGAGAAGAGGGAGCTGACATCAGTGTGTTCCACACTCAGCCTTGAGGGTGAAAGGCGCCCAGGAGCCTAGCATTTGAGACTCTGAGGTAACAGATGTGGTTTCTGTCCTTGAAGAGAGCGCACTCCAGCAGAGTCCAAGCAAGGAAGAATTTCTATGTAGTATGGAAAGACAAAGAGTCTTGCTTATAAAAACAACAGGCCAGGCAGTGATGGGAAGCGAGCGGAGGGAATGACTATAGCGGAGTGGGGGAGGGGCCTAAAGAGGAAGTGACATCCTAGAGGAGCAGGGGAAGGGTTTACAGAGGAAGTGATGTCGGCTACGTATTGAAGTTTGCTTGGGCAGATGGGAGTTGATGGGTTCTTCGGGGAGCGGGACTAGCACATCAGAAGTGGGAGAACTTTGTACACTGTGTTCTTATCCACAGCCCAGTAAGAAAGAGATGGAGGCCGTCTAGCTCACGCAAAGCTCTATAGAAGGAAGTCATGTCTCCTGTGATGCTAGAATTTAAGACATGAGAACAGGAGGACCGAGCCTGGGCCAGCCTGGGTTACACGAGTCACCTCTCCACCCAAGCTGTAGGCCTCAGCAATCACGGAAAGTAAAATAAATAAGAAAAGGTCTATGGACAGACATGTGTAGCGGCCCATAAGGTCACTTGCTTTAGGTTTTTCCAAAGGAACAAATGAATAGTAGCCCTGCGTTGGGGGAATTGGGAAGTTGTGCTTTGGACAGGTTTATTTCAGGTCTTTCCCAAAAAAATGATCCAAGGCAAGCCAGCTACTGTTTGGACATTCACCTGTATCCAAGTAGCATCACTGTGTGCTTTAGTTGGGATAAGGGGAACTGAGAGCATTTCGTGATGGAGATGGGGTATTTGATCCAGCACTTCAAAGGTGGATAGCTCACCAGGCACCAGGAAATTGATGTGCACTGGGCCTCCAGGAATTAGCATAGCCCTTTGTCTCTATACGAGATTATGCTATTCAGCCACTGTTTACTGATTATTCTGTTTATCTGGATGGACTAAAAACAGATTGTAAATGGTCTTGGATACAAGACAGGAAACTGGGCTTTATTTTATAAAAATAAAAGTACAGACCACTCTTCTACTCAGCCCTTTGGAAAGTCTATTCAGCGTTATAGAATGAGGCAGTATTCCATTCTGGAATTGCAAATGAAGCCAATTAGGATCTTTGAATTGTGGTAATTTTGTTCACCGATGGTACCAAATCCAGAGAGGAATTTTCTCCCAATATACCCCCCCCCAACAAATTCTTCAATGTTTTCCTCTTACTAAACCTGGTAAAGAGGACTGTAAATCAACACTGATGTATCTGGTTGGCACCTGAACAATGTATAGAATCCACAAGGCTTCAAGGGTTTCCAAAGTGTTTGAGGCTTGACAAAAATGTGCCCAGATCTAAAATATGAATAGGTTAAACAGGAATATATATGTATATACATATATATATGCACATATGTTAGATATAAGTTGAACCTATCTTTACAAAATGATAAGAGCGAGGGGCTTATGAAGATTTTAGATAAATCTTTAGTGGCTGCACCCCTGACCTAAGCTGACAGCATCCTATTAAACTTTGAAATAGGGTGTGGGGGAGGGTAATGGTCCAGCCCCTCCCTCATTTTCTTTTATATCAGTTATTATTTGGGTAGGGAGTAAGTGTTTTTAAAGAAATTTATTAATTCATGTATATATCTTAAGTATATGGGTGATTTGTCTGCATGTAATCTGCACACCAGCAGAAGGCCTCGGATCCTAAGGTACTACAGTTACAGATGGTTGTGGGCCACCGTGTAGGTACTGGGAATTGAACACATGACCTCTGATAGAGCAACCAGTGCTCTTAACTGCTGAGCCATCTCTCCAGGACCAAGAGATTGTTTGTTTTGTGATACAATGACAAATATTCTCTTATCAGAAATATACTTTGTTATAATAAAGGATGGACTGACTTCCTTAATTTTCAACAACTCGTTAATTCCCAAAGAAAGGGCTCCAGGGCAGTTCTAAAAATCAGCAAAATTTCCTGTTTTCAATAAGCGTGCACTGGAAGAATTCTAGAAAGCCAGTAGTCCTTTCATACATTTTTGTTTTAGGTTTACTTTGGAGCGTGTACCAGGAAGTTATGTTACTCAAAGCTAGACATTCTGTAGGGACGGTCTCAAGATTTTCTTTTCAAATAGTTCAAACGGTGTTTAGTTACACATTCTAAAAGAAGAAAGAAGAAGAAGAAAAAGAATCAAAAACCCTTCAGAATAATCATGGTTGTAGTCAGGCTCTCTGGTAGTAGCTAGAGTTGGAGATGGCCAACACGGTGGGATCTCTCCATACATCTCATTTTATCTATGTATCTGATTTCATTTGAAAAAGTCCAGTAGTCCAGGAGAGGGCAAACGGTACTCTCTACAGGAAGGTTCTTTCTTGGTGAAGACGCTTCCCTTGTGCCATATGTCCATCCTTGGGCTTTGAATTTGGGCCTTCCAAACTCTAGTTAAGTAAAGATCCTTTCTGAGGATGTTATTGGAGTTCAGATCTGGGCTGCTGCTCCTCAGAGGCCAGGATTTGGATGACAAGTTGGTAGGAAGGAATCAAGTTCATTCAGGGGCTAGAAATCCTGATAGGCTAGAAGGCCTCAAGCTCAACGCGTCAAGCTCAACTCGCCTTCTTGGTAGGGGAAAGAAGGAAGAATTGGACAGGAGGGCCTCACACTGAGCAGGGTTGTCATCATCCTTTTCATCTTCTCTAACAATCCTGATGGTTGTGACTTCCTGGGACCCGATTCTGTAGTGTTCCCCCCAACCCCCTCCCCTCCCCCCACCGCGTGCCCTTTAAATACAATGTTTTTTGTTTACTTGCTTATTTTTGTCTGCATGTGTGTGTATGTACCTAGTGTACATCTTGTGCCTGTGGAGGTGAGAAGGGTCAGACTGGAGTTAGAGTGTTGTGAGCTGCTGTGTAAGTGCAGGAACTCCCACCCAGGCCCCCAGTGTGTGTGTGTCAACACTTTTAGCCACTGAGCCATCCTCTTCAGCAGCTGCTCCCTAGTTTTTATGGGGGCCAAATACACTGTGTGTGGTTCTCTTAGAGAGGATAGAATGTTGTGAGCATCGAAAGACTAAGGGCATTTTAAGGTGAAGTTGATAGACAGCTAGCAGGGTGGGGCTTGTCAACCCCCTAGCCCAGTGATTGGCAACTTCAGGCTCAGCCTTATTATGCACACTGCTAGTGTTGGCACAACAGTGCTTGTGGTCAGATTCCGTTTTGTTTAGTGAACAGAAAAGTGTGTCCTCCAAGAGTAACTTTCAGCTAAGGTTTGAGAAATGAGGTACGAGTTCATTTCTCTCACCACTTCTGACTCCGTGAAACCGAAAGGGGCCAGATTCAGAGCCAGACGCCGCTAGCTCGGTCGGTCTCCCCGACGTCTGACGTCTCCCCTGCTGCGATTCCCTTTATCTTCTGTCTCTCCTTCATTTCTTCTTCCAGACTGTCCACAGCCCCATGGGGAGCACAGCCCACTGCTGCCAGCAGTCTGGATTCAAGTTCCCACCTTAGCACAGTGTGTGGGAAACCTAAGTCGTAACTCAGCGATGCTGTGATGCTGCTGCTTGAGATGTCTGGTGGGGACTGGGGGCTTGAGGGGAGCAGCGATGCCTTCAACGCTATGTGGGAAGGCCTTCATCTTGGGTCCTCAGAACCCACTGAGAGGAGACAAATGAATCTCAGAAGGAGTTTATTGCCTAATGCAGATGGGGCGGGCATGGGTGAGCCCATGAGTGACGCACTGGGAGGTTATAGGGACGGGAGCAGGCCCAGAGACTGGGGCTCCGCGCTACACTGGCTTTGACAGGAGCGCATGAGCTTTGGAACTGCAGGGAAAAGGTTTTTATCTCCTTGAGCCTCTCCTCTTTGAGGGGGGATGGCTTAGACGCAGCAGTTCTCAACCTGTGGGTCACGATCCCTTGTTGGGGGAGGGGCGCAACCCTTTTACTGGGGTCGCATATCAGATATCCCGAATATCAGCTATGTACAATTCACAGCACTAGCAAAATTACAGTTATCAAGTAGCGATGATACAATTTTATGGTTGGCGGCAGGGGAAGTGAGGTCACTACAACGTGAGGAATTATCTGTTTTAAAGGGTCTCACGCAGCATTAGGAAGGTCGAGAACCCCCTTAGGCTTAGAAGATTTCTGAGTGTTCTATGACTGTAACCAGCATACAGGAACAGTGTACAGATAGCAAATGCGGGGGGAAAAGAAATAAGCTGGCAAATAAATATGTTTGTGAAAAATGAGGTAAAACTAAAAATTTCAAAGGGGGAAAAAAAAACACCGAAGTGAAAAGCTTAGGAACTCAGGAAAAACCTGCCTGTGGAAAACTGTGCTGTCTTGTTCTCTGTGGTGAAATGTTCTCCTCCTACATCTCCTTTGTATGGTGAAGTAGGTCTGCTCTGAAGAGAAACTGAGGCACAAAGGCACATTGAGGAGAAAAGAGGACTCTGCCCTCAAGGGTCCTTCCTGGGATGAGCTTGTGGCTGGAAGAGGCTGAGGGAAAAGTCGCTGTCTATGGCCACTGCTCTGTGTCCCAGGGCACCGCCCACAGGACACAAAGCTGTAAACAACAGCAAGAGACAATGGTACTGGTGCCACTGAGTCACATTGTGAGAGATACCTGTGGCCAGGAGGAAGCGGGAATTTCCACAGCAAGAAGGATCCTGCTTCCAAGATCCTCGAATTAGATCACCGTGTGTTGGCATACAGACTACACCGACGTTACCATCAATGGAGTTCATTATGGGGTGTGGGAGGTGCAGGAAAGCGAGGGCCTCTCTCTGTGGAGCAACTTCAAATCACCTGCTCCTGTTTCGAGCTCTTCGTTAGCACCGTGGCTGGCCAAGGGTGCAGACGTGCTAGATGTCAGTGCTTGATAAAATCATCTACTTGAATGAAGGAGATCTGGCTGGAACCCAGTTCCAAAAACATTAGACAATGGTCTTTGAAAAGCCAGTGTGAGGTTTGTAGCTAGAGTATTCTGTTGGGCTTAGACTCCTCACAAGCATTGGAGTTTGGTGAGTGCTTACCCCTTCTTGTTTGCTAAATGCCAATCTCCTGTAGACTATTCTTGTGTAGCTGAGTTTAGGAGTGTGGCCAGCATCCTTCTAATTCTGGTATGGGCGGAGAACACAAGAGGCTCTCTATGCACAGGGACACTGCAGGTGGAGAGCCTAGATCTTCAGCTTAAGAGTCATTTCACAGAAAGTCCTCAGGTCACTCAAGTGCCTCCCCAGAGACCTTCCAGGGCAAGCGGGAAGTGACTTTCAACTGGCAGTGGACCCCTGGCGGCAAGCATTGGACGCCACAAATAGCGTTATTTTGGATTTAACTCTGTGAGTTTTCTCTCAAGACCTCAAACCAAATTTAACTGCTATTTTCCCTCAATTCATTGAGTTGGGGATTTTGAGAATATATAAAAATCTATGGTTTGGTGACACAAGTCTTCCCCAGTATTGGGAAAGCAGGGAGCCAGGGTGAATCCAAGTTCAAGGCCAGCCTGTGCAACTTAGTGAGATCCTGCCTTGAAATAAATAAACTCGGGGGTGTAACTCAGTAGTGGAATGCTTGCCTGCATGTCTGAAGTCATAGGTTCTGTCTTAGTTAGGGTTTTACTGCTGTGAAGAGACACCATGACCAAGGCAAGTCTTAGAAAGGACAACATATATTTGGGGCTGGCTTACAGGTATAGAGGTTCAGTCCATGATCATCAAGGTGTAAGTATGGTGACATCTAGCAGGCATAGTGCAGGCAGAGCTGAGAGTTCTACATCTTCATCTAAAGGCTGCTAGCGGAAGACTAACTTCCAGGCATCTAGGGTGATGGTCTTAAGCCTATGCCCACAGTGATGCACCTACTTCAACAAGGCCACACCTCCTCATAGAGCCACTCCTTGGGCCAAGCATATACAAACCATCACAGGTTCCAAACAGCACTGCCAAAAAAAATTATTTTAAATATATATGAGTGTGTAAAATGATTGACAAAATTGCCTACTATTTTTTCAAGCCTAAAAAACAAATAATCAAAGAAACAAGAATGAGCCAGGCATGGTGGCACACACTTTTAATCCTAGCACACAGGAAACAGGATGAAATTATCTTAGTTACTTTCCTATTGCTGTGATAAAACACCACTGACCAAGGCTACTTATAGATGGAACATTTCCGTCTTACAGATCCAGAGGGATAGGAGGAGTTCATGGTCAGCCTGGCAGGAAGCACGGTAGCAGGCAGGCAGGCAGACAGGCATGGCTTTGGAGCAGCAGCTGACAGCTCATGTCCTGACTGACAGACACAAAGCAGAAACAGAGCACTAGGCTGGTTGAGAGCTTTTGATGCCTCAAAAGTCCAACCCATGACACACCTCCTCCAGCAAGGACACACCTCCTCATCCTTCCCAAACACTTCCACCAACCAAGGACAAAGTATTCTGATGTATGAGCCTATTTCAAGCCACCAGAGATTCTTCCAGGAGGCCTTGTTTTCTCTTCAGATTGCCCTACTCCCTCCATTTTTATTCTGCAGCCTCATTTTTGATAGACATGTCTGGAACTGCTCCATCTTTCTTTTCCTCCTTTGTCATCAACTTCTTGACTGCAGACTTCTTACTCGGAATTCTGCTCCCTCCAACCTGTGAGGTAAGGCATAGAGTGGCACCAGGAAACTGTGTTCTTTATGACCACTCCATGATTCTTGAGACACTTCCTCCTCTTGCGTGTTTATTTGTAGGACTACTATCCTCTTCCCTCATTTAGTGTCTTTTGTCTCTGTCCAGCTTTAAAATCTTTGACCTCCCTAATGTTCAGTCCTGGGACTCCAGGGTTTTCTTGCATATTATGGACTGGATTGTGTTCCTAACCTTCTAATTTGAATGGTATAGCTCTGGTAGTTCAGAATGTGGCCTTATGTGGAACTGGGCTCTCTGCAGAAGTAATCATTTGTGTTTACATTGGAGGAGCAGATGGACTTTCCTGGTGCCCTTATGATATAGAAACCCACATATAAAGATGAAAGCAGAGATGAGAGCGATATTTCTGTAGACAAGGAAAACCAAGAACTACCATGTATCACTGGAGTCAGACACAAACCTGGAAGGAACACAGTTGTCTTCATGGTCCTCAAGGGACTAAGCCTTTTGGTTGCTAAACCCCAGAACTGTGAGATAGTACTAACTCAGGTTACCAGGATTGTCTGGGTTTTGTGGTGTTTTTATCCTTGCCAGATTCCATCTCCCCCTCCTACCCCCCACACCCGCAACCTCCTGTCATAGAGTCTCAAAGAAATAGCCTTTGGCCTGCTACTGGACTTTAGCAGACACTGAAGCCTGCTCATAGCCCATCAAAGTATGAGTTACTTTCGGAGGGGTAACGTGGAAAGGGGATGCCATTTGAAATGTAAATAAAGCAAATGTCTAATTTAAAAAAAGAATACTTACCAAAAAAAGTATGAGTTACTGCCAATACTGAACTATATGTTACTTGACCCATCAAACTGTAAAGCTGGGCACGCACACAAAACTCCATCATTAAATGGAAGCAGTGAGCAGACCTCGGCTAGCACTGAAGAGAGCAGTAGGCTACAGGACAAAGGAGCGATCCTAATGCCCTCAGTTCCCACTCCCTGCCCTGCCTTCTCCCTCCAGTCTGTGTGTGCGGTCTCATGGCAAATTCTCTATGACCCATCAGCAGAGTAAGAGAGGGTGAGTACTCGGTTATGGATGGTTCTGTATGGTGTGCAGACATCACCTTAAAGTGGATGGTCACTGTAAGGGCCTCTTTCTGGAATGTCCTTGAAGGACAGCCGCGAAGGCAAGTCTTCTCACTGGGAGAATTTTGGACAGTTTATCTGGTTGTACATTTTGCTTGGCAGAAGAAATCCCTGTATGTTTGACTACATAGTACAGCAGGTTGGGCTGGTTGGTCAGGAGGTTGGAAGGGATATGGTTTTAAAAATTAATGACATCCCAGTGCTTGGGAGGCAGAGGCAGGGGGATCCCTGTGAGTTCAAGGCTACCTTGCTCTAGAGCGTTCCAAGGCAGCCAGGGCTATATAGCAAGACCCTGTCTCAAACAAACAGACAAACAAACAAACAAGCAAACAGGGCTATATAGCAAGACTCTGTCTCAAACAAACAAACAAGCAAACAAACAAACAAGCAAACAGCCCATCCAAACCCATAAAAAAATTCACAAGGAATTTGGGGAAAGGTATATGACTCAGCCTCTCTGATGGGAGGAAAGAGGGCAGCACATGAAGATACTCATCTCACACATGGATGTTTACCCAAGGGTGACTGCAGCACAGGAGCATGTGGGGTGCATGCATGCACATGCATGTTTGTGTATGTGTGTGTTTGTGTGTGTGTGTGTTTGACAGGCTTGGAGCTTGTGGTCCTCCCAGCCCTGCCCCCTCAAAGGCTGGCATTCTAGTTGGTCACTACATGTGTGCCCAACAAACTGGCTCCTTGTAGTCTCCCAAGCCTCTGTTTAAATGCCAGCGCCTGAGAGGGCCCCTCCCTGAGCTCTTACCTAACTAGCTTTTCATTCTCTGAAGCCTGTAATTCACACACTGCATCTTCTATAACCCGAAGCATCTGCTAGCTGGTCCCCTCAAGGGAGGCGGAATCAGACACCACGCTTCCTCACGCGGACTTCAGCCTGTATCTTGCTGTTCTCTTTTGCAAATTCTGACCTCAGTTTCAGGACTTTGTCCTGTCCTTCGAGTTTGGTCTTATGGACATTCCTGCCCTGTGGGATAGGAGGGTGTCTTAGTTACTTTTCTATTGCTGTGAAGAGACAGCATGATCAAGGCAATTTACAGAAGAAAACATTTAATTTGGGGCTCCTCGTTCAATAGGGTTAGTTCATGACCATCATGCAGGGAGCACGGCAGCAGGCAGGCAGGCAGGGCTCTGGAGCAGGAGCCGAGAGCTTACATCTGATCCACAAGCACTAGGCAGAGAAGGAGGGCCAACGTGGAGGGCCAGTGGCTTGGGCTTTTGAAACCTCAAAGCTACTCTCAGTGACATAGCTCTTCCAGCAAGGCCACATCTCCTAGTCCTTCCCAAACAGGTCCACCGAGTGGGAACCAAGTACTCAAATATATGAGCCTACAGGTGTGTGTTTGTGTGTGTGTGTGTGTGTGTCTGTGTCTGTGTGTGTGTCTGTGTGTGTATGTTTGTATGTGTGTGTTTGTGTGTGTGTGTGTCTGTGTGTGTGTGTTTGTGTATGTGTGTGTCTGTGTGTGTGTCTGTGTGTGTGTGTATGTGTGTGTGTGTGTGTGTGTCTGCGTGTGTGTCTGTGTGTCTGTGTCTGTGTCTGTGTGTGTGTGTGTGTGTCTGCGTGTGTGTCTGTGTCTGTGTGTGTGTGTCTGTGTCTGTGTCTGTGTGGGTGTGTGTATGTGTGTGTGTATGTGTGTGTGTGATCATTCTCATTCAAACCACCACAGAGAGTGAGGTCCATTCAAACTTCAATGTCCATTTCCTACCAGGCCTACAATAAGCTACTTATTCCCCATGTTGCTCCCACTTAGAAATCACAGTTGGATGTGGTTGTGCACGCCTTTAACCCCAGCACTCAGGATTCAGAGGCAGGTGGATCTCTGTGAGTTTGATGCCAGCCTGATCTATAGAGTGAGTTCCAGGACAGCCAGGAACCTGAACAGAAAAACTCTGTCTTGAGACCCTCCCCCACCCCCATGGAAGGAATCACTGAAGTGAAGTTCCATTTATCATAGAAATGATGCTAATTGGATCATGTGTGGGAATCATGGGACTCAGACT
This sequence comes from Apodemus sylvaticus, assembly GCF_947179515.1. Lineage (NCBI taxonomy): Eukaryota > Metazoa > Chordata > Mammalia > Rodentia > Muridae > Apodemus > Apodemus sylvaticus. The sequence continues at coordinate 62,418,015 of NC_067473.1, read as the reverse complement.
CACTGGCTTATTAAGTATTCAGGCTTCATACACTCTACTGGTTTCATTTCTGTTGCTGAGGATAAACAAACAAAAAGAAAGAAGTCAATTAACAAACAAAACACTGACACAAAGCAACATAGAGGCAGAAAGGATTGATTGTATTTGTGCCTCCAAGTTCCTGTCTATCATTTTGGGGAAAGTGAGGCAGGAACTCAAACAGCTGGTCACTCACATCTATAGTCAAGATCAAAAGGAGAATGATCACACCTTTGCTTGCTTCCTTCTGCCTAGCTTTTTCCTGTCTTACGTAGTTTAAGGTTCTCTGCCCAGGGATGGTGCTACTCACAGTGGGCTAAGTCTCCTTACATCAATTGGACAGCCCCCAGACATCCTCACAGGCTAACTTGATCTAAATAATTCATCATTAATTCACTTTGCAGGTGACTCTAGGTTGTGTCAAGGTAACAGTGAGAACCAGCACAGACATGCCTGGTAGGATATTTGATATGAAGAAATTATCCATGAAATGGAGGTGGAATTGTGACTTGGTATACATATTTATTTCTGTCTATAAAAGAATCCTTATCTTTTAGAGATATATGGCATTTGACAGGTTTTATTTTATAGAAATGGTATATTATATGGTATTAGCTTCAAAATAACTAGAGGGGAGTGAAGTTTAGATGATGCAAAATTCAAATGGTTGACATTGAATGACTCATAGCTAGAAGTTTCTTGGCCTAATCCATCTTTCTACTCTGACAGATATTTAAATGTTTTCCATAAGAAACGGTGACAAACGAGAACTGTGAATGCAGCTCAGTTAGTGGAGTACCTGCTTAGTATCCACGAAGTCCTGAGCTCAGACCCCCCAGCAAGCATCACATAAACCTGATGTGGTGGTGCATGCCTATAATCCCAGCAATGGGAAAGCGTGGGCACGAGGATCAGAAGTTCTCTCACATAGTAAGTTCAAGGCCAGCTTGTCTCAAAACACTCACACGCGCGCGCGCACACACACACACACACACACACACACACAGCCCCAAATGGAAAACAAAACAGAACAAACAAGCAAAAACAGAGTCTAAAAGCCGCCATTCATTTGAGAACCTAGTGGGTACATTTTACAGGGACCCCAGATGGGTGCACAAAGAAGACTGTCACACAGCCACCTGGAAGAGCTCTTCTGGGAGGCCCATGAATGTAGAGGCAGCAGGTGGCTGCTGTAGAGAAGCCTGTGTGCCCAGGGAAGTCTCTGGCTCTGTTCCTCTCATCACTCTGTGGGACGTCAGATGTGGACTTTCCTAAGGACTCTTCTGTCTGGGAAAGTATTTATGAGGATGGTGAATGAGATGCTTTGTTTGTTTCCAAAACTACTTCTTAATGTTATTTCATTCTTACTGTTTTGTGCCGGGCTGGGATCAAACCCAGGGCCTCCTACGTGCTAGGCAAGTGTTCTACCAGGAAGCCACACCCCAGCCTCATTCTTGAGACTGAAGGAGTGTTTTGATTTGTGTAGGAGCTGAACTAGCCTGCTCTCTGTCTTACCCTTCTAAGGCTCCTGGAAATCTTGTACCCCACCTCGGTTCCCAGAGGGGCAAGTTACCTCCTTAGAGAGAGTTACCTCCTGCTTCGTCTTGGGGACTTTCAAGGTCGATGTTGAGGGCGGGGCCCAGGTGGGGCTGGGTGGAGCAGGGCTGGCTGGTGTGGCAGGTTTGACCTCACCCACTGCAGGATGTGTTGATACAACAGTGTGGCCTCTGGAGAGGGAGCTGGGACAGTGTGTGGAGGGGAGAGGCTGGGCAGGCAGCCTCCCTGCCACCGGGCCCTGAGCCATTTGAAAGCCACAACCGACTGTGGCCGCCTGCCGCTGCCACTGCTTCTGCTTCTGCTGGTTGTGCCCTGCTCCAGGAATCAGGCAGTGGGTCCCCCATCCAGAACAAGCTCTGAGGAAACTCAGGTGAGAACATACTGTGCTTTTTGGTCTGCCTGAGGCTAATGCCTTATGTTTCTGTGAATGAACGCGTTACCCGGTTTATCAGACACAATAGTAAAAATCTTTCTGATTCATTTTGGTGCTCAAAGGCAGAAGGTAGGCAGAAGTTGGTGGGCTTCTGGGGCGGGTGGGGGGCGGGTTAAGGAAAATAAATAAGCCAGGAAATCATTTTTGACAATTATTTTGTGATTAATATTGAGCTAGCTCTATGCTAGAATAATGATCACTGACAGTCCTGGCTTCGGGATTTTGCTGCCTAATGGAGATATAGGGAACTTGTTAAGCAAGTCATTGACTGATAATCAGGTGGCAGATTAACAGGATTAGGCAGATTAGGCAGGATGGAGGGATGATGGTAGTGTGTGGTGTGTTGGACAGGTGTAGGAGAGGGAAGATTGAGATCGCAGACTCAGCTGAGGAGCATGAGCAAAGGACCTGGGGTAGACGCAGAATTGGGGAGACTGAGACAGATCAAGCCGAGAAGACAGAGAACACATCCAAGGCCCTTTCTCAGCCTGCTTGCAGGTTGTAGACTTTATCCAGCTGGGGTGACAGGCCCAGGGACTGGCAGGTGATGGATCAGTTCCATGTTAGCAAGTCAGGTCTGTGCTTGAGGGCAGCTGGTTTTCCAGGTAGGCTTGAAGGAAAACGACAGAGAGAAGCAGCAGGGACCTCTGGGGGCTCCTTTGGGACATCAGCTCGGCCTGTAGTGGACAGGCCAGCATGCCCTGCTTGCACTCAACGGACTGCAGTTGGTCATGTGAAGCACCTTGGCCCTTCTTCCTAACCCTGGAGGGAGCCCTCGCTCGCCCTGTCCCAACAGAAACACTAAAGGAAAGCAGTGCCCTGGGCACTGTGGCTGTCGTGTGTGTGTGTGTGTGTGTGTGTGTGTGCAGTGTGTGTTGCCTGTGGGTGTGTGGCCCCCAAAGGTTCAGGAGAGGAGTTCTAGGGAAGGGTGTGTGGGGGTTGGAAAGGGGTATGTAATCAGAAAGGACTTGAACTGCTGGTAGTCTGGGGACACAGAAGAGTGTGTGTGAGGGGGTTCTGTTTAGAACAGGTGCCGTCCTCTAGAGTCTCCAGGACTGCAGGTCTCAGCTTGGGAGGCCTGGACATGTATGTAGTCCATGAGGAAGAGAGTTGGGGAGGGGGGTCCACTCATAGATGGAACCAGGGAAAGGGACAAGGCCTGGCAAGCCATGAAGTAGAGGGATCCTTATCTTCCAGGATTTGGAGTTGAGTCCAGAGCTTTTCAGTGGAGTAAGGGAGGATCCGGGGCTGCAGGCCCTGGCGTTCATCTGGAGACTGGAATAGTGGAGGGTTGTGTGCCAGCCATGGGGGAAGAGACCAGGGATCTTAAGGCTGGAGTCCTGGGCCTACAAACCTGAGGGCCTTCTGGCTTGGGCCATGGGGGCGAGATGATGTGGTGAGTTTCTAACACCCATATTTCTAGGCAGTGTGGCAGTTGGGTGACAGGACAGGCAGTCTGTCCTGCCAGCACGTGGGTTGGGGCAGACACATAAAGTTTCCCACTGCTCAGGGACAACGTGTTCTAAAGCATCAAGCATGGTGGGCCCGATGGCCTGCGTGCCAGGCCTCTTAATTTGGTGTGTTTCCTTGTGAAAACTTGGAGGCCCGTTGAAGTCCTTTGCAAGTCTGTTCTCTGTTTCTCACTCTGTGTGTGTGTGTTTTGCTGTTGTTTTTTGTTTTCTGAAACAAGGTTTCTCTGGGTAGTCCTGACTCTGTAGACCAAGCTGGCCTCGAACTCGGAGATCCACCTGCCTCTGCCTCCCTAGTGATGGGATTAAAATCATGCACCACCATGCCTGCCTCTCCCCTTCTATGTAATGGTTCCTAGGATTGAACTCAGTTAAATCATGCCAAATGGCAGGCACCTCTCTCCACTGAGTGATCTCCCAGGCCTCTGATAAGTATTTGGAGGTGGGGAAATGTTGAGTCACAAGCACCACACTTGACGCTTTGGAATGCATTGTCCCTGAGCTTGGGGAAGGCTTATGTGTATGCTCAACAGTGGGATTGGAGAGCAGCGTTGGGACCTTAGTTATTTTCTCTGCTTCCCAGTGAAACTCTGAACGTGCTCCCTCCACTGCCTTGGATGCTTCGTCCCAGACCTCCCGCATCCCTTATCTGAAATGCTTGGTGCCAGAACTTTAAGATTTCCATGTTTGCTAGATACACATCCCCAATACACTGTCTTGGGGGTGGGACCCAAATCTACATGCAGAACTCATCCTTGTATAATGTATAAGCATTATCTATACATAGCTGGAGGGGAAGCTACACTCCCCTCCCCCACTACCTTTTCTTCCAGGGCTCTTGTGTTGTAGTGGGAGGTAGGGGACAGGCACTTTTTCCAGCCATGGCATCAGATTGGTGCTCATGAGTTTCAGTTTGGGGTTATTTGGGTTTGATAATGTTGGTTTATTAGTCTTGTCTGTCTGTCTGTCTGTCTGTGGTGGAGCAGGTACTGGGGATTGAACTAGGACTGTACATGTGCTATATCAGTACACTATCACTGAACTTTAATCCAGTCCCGATTTTTTAAAATCCTAACGGAAAGAAAGCACATTAAGATTTTCACCTATTTATTACCTTCAATCTCTGTTTCTTTCCCCTCCAGACTAAGGCTGGGCCAACATGGCCTCCGTGTTTCGAAGCGAGGAGATGTGCTTATCCCAAGTGTTTCTCCAGGTGGAGGCTGCCTACTGCTGTGTGGCTGAGCTGGGAGAACTTGGCTTGGTTCAGTTCAAAGATGTAGGTTCTACATTCTTTGGAGATAAGGAGGAGGTGGGGAAGGCTGCAGATAGCCCTTGCACAATACTTCTTGCTAATCAACAAAACACTTGGTGCCGGAAGAAGATCCCAAGGCCGGGATGGGTGGAATTCCATGGCCCTGACTTCTGGCTAAGATTTCTGATGACGGTCAACAAGTCCTCCTCCCATGTCTTTTCTGGAAGCTTTAGTGCAAGGATTGGATGTTAGACATCTCCTTGTTTCAATCCTCGTACAACCTCTCCAATGCATCTGGGCAGTGAACACGTGGATTACTGATTTCCAAAGAATCAGAGAATGGATCCACTGGATTCCAGTGAATCCATTGAAAGCAGACAGTCTGTTTTCTCTGACTAGTCAGCCTAGAGGCAGCACATTCTGGAGTCAGCGGGGACTAATGACTCGGAGTTCCAGTGAAGATACTCTAGGAATGGGCAGCCTGGGGCGTCGCTTCTCACGGGCCATTATATCTTTGTCAAGCTTTTACTGAGTTCAGTTTAGAAAATTAGTCCTTTATTTCCTCAGCAAGCTCCCTTGCGGGAGCCTGCATCACTAGTTGTTAGCATAGCATCTGAGGAGAGACCAGTCGTTTTAAAAAGCTTTTATTTTTATCACTTTATCACATGTAGATATGTGTGCCTGTATGCGAGTACATGCATGTGAGCAGGCGCTCTCGAGGCCGTAGGCGTTGGATCCGCTGGAGCTGAGTTACGCAGCTATGAGCTGCCTGAGTCTGGTGCTGGAAACCTAACTGTGAGAACAGCAAGCGCTCTTAACCACTGAGCCTTCTCTCCTGACCCAGTGTGAGAGTTACTCACGGCACAAGTTGAGTTCTTGTTGGTGACCCAGATGCACTATGTAGACCCATTCAGTATTCAAGGTCCCTCATATTCCTGACCCCACTGAAGGGTGTAGGCACTGGAGGGTGCACCCTGCCTATAACTCATGCATCTTGTGCTCAGCCATATCTATTCCGAACACATTCCTAGCAACAGTCTCCAGCATCAAGAAGATGATACAGTGTTGAAGGATCCTAACGTAAGCCCGTGGTTCCCCTTTCTCGCAGCTAAATGCAAATGTGAACAGCTTCCAGAGGAAGTTTGTGAATGAGGTCCGAAGGTGCGAGTCGCTGGAGAGAATCCTGCGTAAGCTACCTCCCCTTACTGCCCAAGTGTGAACCGGAAGACGTAACTGGTTTGTAGGACGTAACCACCTCGTTCTACATGGCATAACTCCGTGCTATGAGTGATACTTTCTGAGGTGATCCCCAGGGTGGAGGGGACGGAAGGTTGGAGGATGGGCCCGAAGCTAGGCAGGAGCTCCAACAGCACAGGGCAAGCTGGCCAAGGGCACCTGTTCTGCTGGACCCCCTCTTAGTTCTGGGGAGTCATGATCACCTGTGTTTCAGGTTTTCTGGAAGATGAGATGCAAAATGAGATTATAATCCAAGTGCCTGACAAGGATCCAGAGACTCCTCTCCCCCGGGAAATGATCACCCTGGAGGTAAGTGCTTTACTGGTACTTTTTACCAGCTCAGAATGGTCAAGTGGTTCTCAGGTCCTTTACACCCCAGCAGGTGGTGATAGTTCCTCTTGGGGGTTACTTTGTATGGGTTTTTTTGTTTGTTTGTTTGTTTTGTTTTTTTGTTTTTTGTTTTTTTGAGACAGGGTTTCTCTGTATAGCCCTGGCTGTCCTGGAACTCACTCTATAGACCGGGCTGGCCTCGAACTCAGAAATCCTGTGAAAGTGCTGGGATTAAAGGCATGCGCCACCACTGCCCGGCTTGCACTGGCTAGTTTTATACCAACTTGAAACAAACTGGAGCCATCTGAGAGGAGGAAGCCTTGGTTAAGAAAATGCTTCCATAGATTGGGCTTAGGCAAGCCCATAGGGCATCTTCTTCAGTAGTGATGGATTGTGGGAGGCCCCGCCCATTGTGGGTGGTGCCATTCCTGGGCTGGATTCTGGGTTCTGTAAGAAGGCTGAAGCAAGCCATAGCCTCTGCATCAGCTCCTGTCTCCAGCTTCCTGTGCAGTTTGAGTTCTGTCCTGACGACCCTCCGTGACAGACTGTGATGTGGAGATGAGGTGAAAAAACCCTTTTCTCTACAGGTTGCTTTTGGTCCTGGTGCTTTGCCACAGCAGTAGAAACCCCAACTAAGACACTATCCTAAGAAAATCCCAGGGTGCAACTTTAGGGCCCTTATGCTAATTAAGGGGGAGCTGTTTTGCTTTGTCAACAAAGCTCACCCCACTTTGAGGAGAGATTTCTTCTGTGCACCAAAGTTTCTCGCAGGCAGTGAGGTCTTCATGTGTTGACACGGGATGAGCTGAAAGGGTCAATATGGGTGGAATGGGATGTTTTCCAGTTATGTGCTTGGCATAAAAAAAGTCTGTGAACTGGCTCTTTCCACCTTAAAAAAAGTCCACTCAGCTGGACTCAGCGTGGGGTGGTTGGTTCTATTGACAGTCCTGTAAAACCCTCAGCTGAGCCAAGGGAGGAATTCTGAGTCTCACTGCTCCAAATTTGTCTGACATTATAAAGTTCAGGGAGCAGAGGATAGCCTTCCTTTTAAAAAAAATAGCTGTTTTTATTTTATACATGTGTTTGCATGTATGTATGTATGTATGTATGTATGTATGTATGTATGTATGTATACCATGTGTGTTTGGTGCCCAAGAAGGATAGGAAGGACTTTGGATCTCTTGGAACACGAGCCTAGTCCTAGACTGCAGAGAATCCGCCTGCCTCTGCCTCTCAGAGTGCTGGGATTACAGGCGTGCGCCACCACCTCCCGGCTAGTAGGTGACCTTAATCCATTTTCATTGTCATGGTTTCTGACTCTGCCCTTTAGTTTAGTACCCTCACATAGTTGTACACTGCCAAGATAGCTCAATAGATGTCTTAGTTTTTTGTTTGTTGTTTTGTTTGATTTTTCTGTGAAGAGACACCATGACCAGGCCAATGCTTATAAAGAAAGCATTTAAGTGGGGCTGGTGCAGAGGTTTAGTCCACCACCATCGTATCTGGGAAACAGGACTGTGCAGGCAGCCACGGTGCTAAAGGGGCCGAGAGCTGTACGTATTAATCAGCAGAAAGCAGGAGAGACTGTCCCACACGGGGCATAGCTTGAGCATACGACCTCAAAGCCCACCCCAGAGTGACACACATCCTCCAACAAGGCCACACCTACTCCTACAAGGCCACACCTCCTAATAGTGCCACTCCCTATGGCCAAGCATTCAAACACATGAATCTATGGGGGTCATTCCTGTTCAAACCATGAGGATAGGGAAGTTGCTTCCTTCACAAACAAGGACCCAGAGTTTGATTCCTCACATCCCACGTTAAATAAGAACAACAATAATAAAGATAGACATAGTGGTACATGTTTGTGATTCCAATACTGAGAGAGCAGAGACAGGCAGATCCTGGGGCTCACTGTCCTATGAGACGGACAATAGGCCAACATGAGACCCATCTGAAAGGCAAATCAAAACAACCAAACCAACAAGTCAAGGTAGATGGCTTCTGAGGAACAGCACCTAAGGCTGATGATCTCTCACCTCCACACATATGTACCCATACAAATATACACAGCTACACACATATGTACACATACAAATATACACAGCTACACACATATGTACCCATACAAATATACACAGCTACACACATATGTACACATACAAATATGCACAGCTACACACATGTACACATACACATATACACAGCTACATACATATGTACACATACAAATATGCACAGCTACACACATATGTACACATACAAATATACACAGCTACACACATATGAACACATACAAATATGCACAGCTATACACATATGTACACATACAAATATGCACAGCTACACACATATGTACCCATACAAATATACACAGCTACATACATATGAACCCATACAAACATATATACAACTATACACATATGTACCCATACAAATATATACACAGCTATACACATATGTACCTATACAAATATATACACAGCTACACACATATGTACCCATACAAATATATACACAGCTACACAGTATGTACCCATACAAACATATACACAGCTATACACATATGTACCCATACAAATATATACACAGCTACGCACATATATACCCATACAAATATATACACAGCTATACACATATGTACCCATACAAATATATACACAGCTATACACATATGTACCCATACAAATATATACACAGCTACACACATATGTACCCATACAAATATATACACAGCTACACACATATGTACCCATACAAATATACACACAGCTACACACATATGTACCCATACAAATTTATAGAGAGCTACACACACACACACACACACACACACCATGGCTTACTGTTCTCCATTTTAAATTTTATCTTGGTCAGCTATATTGTTTTTCTTCTGTAACTTATTTTTTTCTTGTTATTTTAAACTATTTTTAAAATTCTATTTTATGTGTACTGGTGTTTAGCCTGCGTGTATGCCTGAGCACCATGTGAGTGCTTGGTGTCCACAGGTGTCAGAAGAGTGGGCATTAGGTCTCCTGGGATAGTTACAGGTGGTTGTTATAAGTGGTTGCGAGCCTTCACGTGGGTGTTCGGAATTGAACTCTGGTTCCCTGCAAGATAAGTGTTCTTAACTCTAAGCCAACTTTCCAGCCCTTTCCGTTGATTTAAAAAAAAGTGATCTTCCAGGTCTTTATATTATTGTTTGTTTGTTTGTTTTTGAGACAGGGTCTCTCTATTATATAGCGCTGGCTGTCGGGAACTCACTATGTAGACCAGGCGGGCTTCCAACTCTCAGAAGTTTTCATGCCTCTGCTTCTTGAGTGCTGGGATTAAAGATGTGAGACACCGTGCCTGGCTGTGAAATTTCAATATTACATTTACAAATTCTGTGTAGAATATACTCGATTCTTTTTTTATGTCTACCTATTTTTCAGATTGTTAAATTTGTGTATCCCTGAGTGTGCATGTGTGCTCATGCGCGCTTGCTGTGCTGTAGAAGCCAGGGACAGCTTCAGGCGTTGGGTCTTTCCTTTCACCATGCGAGTCCTACAAATGGAATGTGGGTCGTTGTTCTTGGCAGCAAGCACCTCTACCTGCTGAGCCATCTTGTCTGTCCCCTTCTTACCTGCTTTCTTATTTCTCAGTTTAACCATTTCTTTGTCAGTGAAAGCGGCACCCTCCTTATCTCTTTGTGTTTCTAGACTGTTCTGTAGAAGGTGATTTAACTTCATGCGACTTTTCTGTCTTGATTTTGCTGGTGATTTTTCTCAGAGTTCATCCCAAGCCTTATTCTTGTGTGTGTGTGTGTGTGTGTGTGTGTGTGTGTGTGTGTGTATGTGCTCATTTGGGAAAAGAAGCTCTTCTTTGGCTCACTTCTGCCTCCTTGCTGTTTTCCTCATCTTTCTTGTACCCTCTCTTCTCTCCTTTGTGTTTGGCTCTTCAGATCCATGTAGACCTGGGGTGTCTGGGGTGTGGTCAGGGGAGTGGTTGAGGGAGATGATACAGTCTCTTTCTTTTGCATTTTAACCACCATCACAGTGTGTCTGGCAGAATGAATCTCCGATGTGTAAATGACTTACCTCCTAGGGGTTTTAAATGGGGAAGACACCATGACTTCCTCATGAGCTGTCTCCCACTCCACAGAGTGATTTTTGCATTGTCCCGTCCGGACAGTCTGGCTTTCATTGTATTCTACAAGGATGTATGGTTTGCAACTGAACAGGGCACAGCTTCAGCTATGCTCTGACAGGGGACTGCCTCTTTGATGTCTGGTTATTGGCTATGGTTACTGGTTGATTAGTTAACGTATAGGAGAAATGTCTCAACACTTTCTAACCAGCTCCTTTTTCCTCCCCTGCAGACTACTCTGGAGAAGTTGGAAGGAGAACTGCAGGAAGCCAACCAGAACCATCAGGCTTTGAAGAAGAGCTTTCTGGAATTGACAGAACTCAAATACCTCCTAAAGAAAACCCAGGACTTTTTTGAGGTGTTTATTTGGGGTGGAGTCGATAAAGGGCCTTTCCCTCAGAGTCCTAAGTTCCAATTTTGAAAACTGACTGGTCTGGACTAAGAATAAAATACTTTAGTTCTTGCCTCAGCGCCAGGCTATCAGTGAAGGGAAATATTCCAGGTGCAGTAGCAGTGACTCAGGTTCAATTGAATTAAAAAAATATTGTGGTGCTTAGGCTGGGTATGGTGTTGCACCCCCTCAATTGCAAAACTTGGGAGGCAGGGGTAGTACTGGCTTATAGATCAAGTCCCAGGCCAGCCAGGCGCCATCATGAGACCCTGTCTCAATTAAGAAAATGAAAGTATGGCCCAAGAGAAGGAGAGTCAAAACTCTAGAGGGGTCTTGGTTTGAGCAGACTTAAGCTTGGGGTGGGAAGTTGTGTTGGGGGCAGGGTCTCCTGACAAGGAGCTCTCTGCCTGTTCATTTGTGTTGACATCTGTGGAAGATCAAAGCTTCCTTAGAAACAGAGCAAGCCCTGGGGTTCTATGTTGTCCTGTGTTTGACAGGGCCGGTGTTTTATCTTTCAGACAGAAACCAACTTAGGTGAAGATTTCTTTGTTGAGGACACTTCGGGTCTCTTGGAGTTAAGAGCCATACCTGCATTCATGACTGGAAAGCTGGGGTTAGTATAGCTCCATGCTCAAAAACTGGGTGTGTATAGGTGTCTGGAACAGCCTGTAAATGAATACAACGCTTCTACACAGAAACAGACCCAGGAGTAACACACAAGGCTGGTGGGGTGCATGGTCTTCCTCCCACACCCCAAGCGCCCAGAAAAACAATTCTGATATTCAAAATATATTCCCAAACACCTTGGCCATAAGCTTTGGCTTGTCCTCTAGCTAACTCATCAATGAATATCCCATTTATTCTAAGTTTCAGTCCCATGGCAAGGCACCTCTGCTCAGGTTCCACGTGTTTCCTCCTCCATGTTCCTGGGTGAATCCTCGGAGCCTGACTCTATACCAAGAATCCTCTCTCTGTACCGGAACTTCCACCTCCTATTTCCTGCCTAAGCTAATAGGCCAACAGCATTTGACTGACAGGTGATGCTTCCATACAGTACCCAAGAGATTCTTTCTACAGTGAGGTGGAGGAGGGAGTATCCCTTGCTCATGAATATTTATGTTTTCAAGCTTGGAACATACCTGTGTACATGGTCCCAATGAGGAGTATCTGCTCATTCTTTATATGTGACTGTTCCTTAGCTTTGGGACAAAGTTAGGAGGTAGATATGTTTTTTTTCCCCTTATGTTTGATAAAATGCACTTGGAGTTTTCAAACATCCTTGAAAATGACAGAATTGAGCAGGCAAATCAACCCTAAATATCTGATACTAATATGACATACAATACTCTTGAGAATATGTGACAATTCAACATGGGATTGCTTTCAGTGTTCTCGTGAGATTGGTGAGGTTTAAGGTATTTATGAACAGTGTGGTTGGAGGTCCCTAATCTTTCATTCAGTACACATTGAGAACCTAATGAAATGTGAAATGGAGCTGGGCTTGTTGGCATGCACCTTTAATCCCAGCGCTCAGGGGGCAGAGGCTGGAGGATCTCTATGGGTTCAAGGCTAGCTTGCTCTACATAGTGAGCTCCAAGACAGCCAGGGCTACACAGAGAAACCCACAAATTTTGAAATGGAAAGAAGATAATGTTTATATAAATATTTTACCCAAAGATAATGCAAGATCAATGTAATCTAAAGTAATAAAACATTGAAAATTTACAGTTTGAAGACCATGTCAGACATTTAGGCTAGCAGTTATGTATGTACCAGGATACCTTGACATCAATGTGTTCAGTGTGTGTGTGTGTGTGTGTGTATGTGTGTGTGTGGTGTGTGTGTTTCTTTCTTTTTCTTTTTTTTTCTTTTTTTTTTTTTTTTTTTTTTTTTTTTTTTGGTTTTTTGGATTTGTTTTTTTTTCGAGACAGGGTTTCTCTGTATAGTCCTGGCTTTCCTGGAATTCACTCTAGACCAGGCTGGCCTCGAACTCAGAAATCCGCCAGCCTCTGCCTCCCAGAGTGCTGGGATTACAGGCATGCGCCACCACCGCCCAGCTGTATGTGTGTTTCAAGACAGGATTTTCCTGTTTACCTCTGTTCTGGAACTTGCTCTGTAGATTAGGCTGGACTCAAACTCACAAGATCCATCTGCTTCCCTCTCCTGAGTACTGTGATCAAAGCATGTGGCATGTGCCACCACCACCTGGCTAATGTGTGTTTCATAACGGATTGCTTTTTAAAGATAAAAGTGTGTCGAGACCATTGAATATTTACTGACATTGGCCTCAACACCATAAAAAGGTCTATTATATATAATACATATTATATACACTATATAATATATAGCATATAATGTTATATATAGTATAGATAGAATTGCAATGATTAAGGACACAGAATATCAAAGAAAACAGTCTAATCTACGATGTGAGCGAGCTGGAACCGGGGCGTATGTGGCTTTGTAAGCAGCTCCCACCATCCCTCCCACGGGCCCAGGCCTTATGGATATCTCCTCTTCCTGCTCTCTAGGTTCACGGCCGGTGTGATAAACAGGGAGAGGATGGCTTCCTTCGAGAGGCTGCTGTGGAGAGTTTGCCGGGGAAATGTGTACTTGAAGTTCAGTGAAATGGACGCCCTTCTGGAGGATCCTGTGACGGTGGGCAGCCCGGGCCTGCAGGGGGGCTCTGTGAGGCCACCCTCTCTCAAGCAACTATCTCTGTTTCCTCCCCCACCTCCTTTCTTCTCTTTCTTTCTCTTTCCTTAACCCTTTCTTCTCTCCTCATCTCACCTCCCCCCCCCCCCCGCGTCCCCCCACCATTTAAATTTAGTACATTGGACAGGTCTATTCAAGGACCAATTCTTCTTCTTCTTCTTCTTCTTCTTCTTCTTCTTCTTCTTCTTCTTCTTCTTCTTCTTCTTCTTCTTCCTCCTCCTCCTCCTCCTCCTCCTCCTCCTCCTCCTCCTCTTCCTCCTCCTCCTCCTCCTTCTCCTCCTCTTCCTCCTCCTTCTTCTTCTTCCTTCTTCTTTTTGGTTTTTTAAGACAGGGTTTCTCTGTATAGCCCTGGCTGTCCTGGAACTAATGTTGTAGACCAGGCTGGCCTTGAACTCATAAATCTGCCTGCCTCTGCCTCCCAAGCATTGGGACTAAAGGTGTGCACCACCTCTGCCCAGTGGACCAATTCTTCTTAACACAGCATAGTTGATTCATTCATCCAACTGTGTAGGTAGGCATATTGTTTCTAGAAATGTAAATACTAGTACCATTTGAGGCTGATGTTTCCATCATCCAGAGCTGAGTACAGCCCATTTCTCAAGCTTCAGTGTGTGCCCCAGAGTTGAAGGGTCACCTGGGATCTAGCTGTGTTGGGGTGGAGCCAGGAGCCTGAGCATCTGCACTTCTTAGGGCCTCCCAGGTGATGCTGACAAAATAAAAGGATGCTTGCTGCCTGCAGTCCACAGGCTTCCCTGAGAAGGCTCTTCCCTGAAGCTATAGGGTTATTCCTGTTAACTCCATGAGCTAATTGCTTCCTCTAGCCTTGCAATTAATATTTAAGCCTACTTGTTCTTCACTCCCAGAAGCCAAAAGTCCGTAATGTTCCAGAGGAGAAGCTAAAATGTTAATCTTAAGTTTTGTTTGATTAAAAAAAAAAGATAGTTAAAATAGAGAATAAGGAAAAAACCCACATTTTTATCTGGTGAGAAGATGCTAAGGTTATCCCAGGGCGAGACTTATCCAATACGTCTGAAATGTACTGACTCAATGGGAGAAACTCAGCCACATTATTTTTGATGGTGGGGGACCATGTCCATGCTCTTTCCTGTGAGTAATTAAAAAAAAAAGACCCCCCAAATGCTCTCCAGTATACCAATATATTCTATCTTCCTTTTTAAAAAGAGATTTATTTATTTATTTTATGTATATGAGTACTCTGCCACTCTCTTCAGACACACCAGAAGAAGGCATCAGATCCCATTGAAGATGGTTGTGAGTCACTATTTGGTTGCCAGGAATTGCACTCAGGATCTCTGGAAGAGCAGTCGGTGCTCTTAACCACTGAGCCATCTCTCCAGCCCTTAACTATCTTCTTGTATTGCTTTTCTCTAACCAAGGCGATTATAATTATTTATTTAATTTATTTGGTTTTTCAAGATAAGGTTTCTCTGTATAATACTGGCTGTCGTAGAACTCACTCTGTAGAGCAGGGTGGCCTGGAACTCAGAGATCCACTGTCTCTTCTTCCTGAGTGGAGTTATAATTTTATATGGAAATGATTTTTCTGCTCTTTTTCACTTATAGTAAGAAAATTTCTACCCATAATCCTGTGCATCCTTTATTCTTTGTGTGTGTGTGTGTGTGTGTGTGTGTTGATAGTGTTTCACGTGGCCCAGACTGACTTCAAATTGTCCGTGTAGCAGAGACAGGCCTTGAACCTCTGATCTTCCTGCCTATAGTGCCCAAGTGCTAAGATCACAGGTATGGGCACCATATACGGTTTCTATGGTTATTTTGAATTGTGATGTTGAATTGCTACTTTTCAATTAGGTTTTGACAATGTAGTCATTGTGGTGGGAGAGAGTATTTATAGAGGATCGTGGACAGAGGGTCACCTAGCAGGTGCCAGGAAGTCAGAATGGATCCCTGATTGTAGCAGATCTAGAAACTAGATGACCTCAACATTCAAAAAAAGACCACAAGCTTCCATAGGTGGAGGATGTTTGGAAAATAGTGTAAAGTAGGCACTGGCAGAAATTCCAGAGCACCTCTGACCTGTTCCTATGAGCAGTCTCCAAGGCAATCGGTTTGCACTTACTGCCGTGAGGGACGCTCAGTGATGCGACCTTCAGGATGTATCTCTGGACACTTGCTTCCTGTTACCCTCCACAGTGTCTCTGCTCCTGACCTTTGGGTGGTTGTTTTGAGATAGCGTAGCTATCCCTAGGCCAGCTTTGACTCAAGACTTTTTCTCATCGTCTTAGTCCGTGCGGAGTTTTACCTCTTAATGAATCAATTCTGTAAGATGAATCCAAGGAAGGTAGGCTTACTGGTTTGAAGGGTGTATGCCATTTTCATGACACTTTCTGGGCCTGACAAGTGGCCTCTCTCTGAGTAGCACCTGAGTCCAGGGCCCTGAGTGCTGTGACACGGTCATTGGACTGTCGTCTTCAGCAACTCGTTTTGTAGTTTTTCTTTATCACTTCAGATGAAAAGCAGTGACAGCAAGCTGACAGCAGTTTCAGTTCATATTTGCATCTTTACAAATAAATTTTGTGTTTGCATTGCTGAGATTTGAACCGAGGGCTTTGTACAAGCCAAGCACACTCTCAGCCACAGAGCAAGCTATATTCCCCAGTCTGCAACACACTTTAAGCAATGGCTTTTTCCCCCCCTTATGCTTGTTCCTTTGTTTTGAGCAGGGTCTCTCTACTTAGCCCCGACTGCCTGAAACTTTAAGTTCCTCCTGAATGCTGGGATTAAAGGCGTGTGCCAACATACCCACCACACCCACCGGCCTAAGCAATGTTCTTAAGGGCACCTAGTCAGTAGCTGTGTGAGTCAAAACTTAGTCACAGCTTCCCCTTTGTTAAGCAGCTGGGCTAGACTAACCTGTAACATGCAGATGTTTACGGCTGCTCCGCTGCCCTGCTAGCTATTGCTGTTTTGACCCTTGGCATACCCTGGCCTCTCTTGGAGGTATTTTCTTAGGTGTGAGCATGGCTTTTCCCCATGGGGGTGAGAGCAGAATTAGACACCCACCTGTGGCCTCGTTGATTAGCAAGCAACGCCCCTGTTACTTTGGGGCTTTCAGATTTTATAGTTTATGTTCTGCTAGGTATAGCTCAGTGGTGGAATATTTACACAGGGCATCCATCCCCAACTCTGGGAAAGAAGGAAGGAGGGAAGGAAGGAAGGAAAATAATTTTTTCTGATATTCCAGAAAGAAGAAATTAAAAAGAATATATTCATCATATTTTACCAAGGAGAACAGCTAAGGCTGAAAATCAAGAAGATCTGTGATGGGTGAGACTGTCGCATCGTCTTGGTGATTGGTTGGGGTTGGACATGGGTAAAGAGTTGTGCCGTGCAGAATGCACAGGACTGGGCCCTCTTTGAAGTCGACTAGGACTTCAGAGTAACTTCAGAAGATCATTTTAAATGATGCTGAAGACACAAGGACTTTCAATAGTTGTGAGCCTATGAATAGGGAGAAGGTAACTAAACCAGTTATCAAGATAACTAAGTAGTGACAGGGCCTGGTCCCGGTTATCCCTTGTTCTTCTACTGTTGCTTGCCTCTTGAGTGGGCTGACTGGAGAGGGAGCTGCGGCGTTGTGGTGGGGCACTTGCCTGACATGCTGGAGAGCCCGGATTTGATTCACTGGCCCTGAAAAAGAGCAAATAGAAAAGGAGAAAGTAATCACCATGGCTCAGCTGTTTCCGTAGAACCATCTTGATGTTACCTATGTTTGTGTGTGTATGTTTTGCTGGGGATTGAACCCAGGGCCTCACTCAGGCTAGGAAACCGCCCTCCCCTTGAGGTACACACCAAGGCTGGCCTGGGATTCTCTCTGAAGGAGCTTTGAGCTTGTAATCCTCCTGTGTCATCAGCCTTCTAAGTGCCGGGGGTTATAGGCACGAGGCACTGTGCCCAGCTGTTGTGAATCATTTTCTAAGGACCACACAGGAGGCCATTTTAGTCAAGGCTCGGCCATTTGAGTCATATCAGTCAGTGACAGCCTCATAGCATTGTGGGATTGTAGAAGCTTTTCTGCAGTACCTCATGTGTGTCCTTTGGAATGTGTTTAACACAGGTTTCGTGCCACCATCTACCCCTGCCCGGAGCACGCAGCTGAGCGCAGAGAGATGTTGGCCAGTGTCAACGTGAGGCTGGAAGACTTAATCACTGTGAGTGAGGGCTTCGGCCCAGGGGCTGATGGGCTCTGCCTTTTCCATGTGGATCTTGGCCCAGGCCCCTGCCTGGAATGTTTGCTATGCAGTTCTGGTTGGAGCTGCAGCAGATTTCACAACTAGAAAGCAGCGTTCAGTAAGCAGGGGCTGATAATCCTGCATGACTGTCACATGCTGCTCCCAGCTTAGAGTGGACCACAGCCCTAGCTTACCTCAAGGCAGCCAGCCGCCCGTATCTGATGAAAGGAGCCCTTTATGGCCAACCTTTGCCTGGTGAGTCTGCAACCAACACGTCAGCCACCTGAGTGGAACAACCAGTTTGCCTGTACCAAACTGCTCCGCCGATTAACCACTGTGAAAACAGTGAAGCTGGTTTTCCCGTGTGAGTGCTAGATGCACCCCAGATACGCTTCCTTGGAAAGGCCTGTCATCATCCCTAGGGACACCATCACTCGTCTGTGATGAGAACACTCTGGAACCGCAGCAGCAGGGAAGCTGGTTGTTGAAGTGGCTGGGCCTATATCTGATGGGTGATCTGATACTCTGTATCGGTGGTGCTGCCCATTGTAACTCTCCATGTGACAGAATTGCTCTGCAGCCATGCTTATGGGGCACAGGCAGCTGTTGAACTCTTGAAATATGGCTAGTTTCACTAAGGGACTGAATTTTGCTTTCTATTTAAATTTTGTGCACACACACCCACAGGTGCCTGCATATATGTGCTCACGTGTAGAAGCTGGGGGAGCAATTTCAATTTCAGATATTATCTTCCGGGATACCACTTACCTTCTTTGAGACAGGGTCCCTGATTTCACCAGTTAGGTAGGATAACTGGGCAGCAAGTCTCAGGGATCTTTCTGTCTCTGCCCCCAAGCCTTGGATTACTAGCGTATCCCACAGTGCCCGGCACTCTTAGATGGTTCTAGGATTGAATTCGGTTGTCAAGTGCTTCACTAATAGAGTCCCTATTTAATTTTTTATCAAATCTAAGTTCTCAAAGTTGGACATGGCTACTGAATAGGCCAGCACAATTTAAATCTTCAGTGTGTGGGTTTAGAAATTAGGTTTTATTTATTCATTTTTTAAATATTATTTATTTTATGCAAATGGGTGCACTGTCGCTGTCTTTAGACACACCAAAAGAGGGCATCAGATCCCATTACAGATGGTTGTGAACTGGGAATTGAACTCAGGACCTCTGGAAGAGCAGTCAGGGGTCTTAACGGCTGAGCCATCTCTCCAGTCCCTTATTTATTCGTTTTTTGAGATCGGGTCTTACTGTGTCTTACTGGTGGAGCTAGTTATGCAGTCCAGGCTTGTCTTGAACTCATGTCAATCCTCCTGTTTCACCCTCACTGCTGGAGTTACACATATATGCCACATCTGCACGTGTGTTTTAAAAGCCTTTGGCTAACAGACACTTTTACTGTCCTAGAGTATGTGTATTTAATGTATTTAATTGTCTCTGTTCCTTTTTAGCCACTGTCCCAGAAACTGTTTCCCTCAAGTGATTTCTTTCATGAAAATACTCTATGCAGGCCTCAGGGATGCATCGTGAGGAGCGTGGGAAAGAAAGAAGGCTGATTGTGCACAGTGGGGCCTGGGTGTTGTCCTCAGGGATCTGGGGAAGTTGTGATTGGCCAGCTCCTCCCCTTCTGTTCAGTCATGCCCAAGGATGAATCTGAGACCCCACACACCATCTGGCAGCTCCTTCTGGTTGGGATTGTGTAAGACAAATTGTGGAAGCAGGCGTGTGTAGTTACGGGATCAAGTGACCGACTGGCTAGAGGTTGGCTGGGCCAGCTTCCGCGCTGCCTCATTCCAGACTGTTCTCATCACAGATGTCACTGGGGATTGATGACCAGCCCCTCCCTGCTGGGGAGGCAGGGAAAGTCACTGTGGCAGATGGACCCCATTGTGCGCTGGAAGGAGTGTGTGTGTGTGTGTGTGTGTGTGTGTGAGAGAGAGAGAGAGAGAGATTGTGTATGCATGTGTGAGTGTGTGTATATGTGTATGTATGTGAGTGCATGTATGTACGTGTGTGGGCACAAGCATTATGGCATGTGGAGGAGAGAGGACAACTTGTAAAAGTGGGTTCTTTCCACCCCTCAAACTCTGGGACTCAAACTCAGGAAGTCAGCCTTGGCCTTCACAGGCTGTGCCATCTCGGGCCTGCAGGAGGCTCTTTCCTGGAGGGTACTTTGTCTTTTTGTTAGGGTGAGCTTTGCTGTGAACTCTGTGAAAGTTTCATGTGTGACAGGTGGTCCTGCCTCCTGCTGATCCTCAGGCTAGGTTGCATTACACCCTCTAGTGACACTTCAAGACACATGTGCAGGCCTGTGTATTAAAGGTCTTACACTTATGATATGTCATGTATAGTATGCCACAATAGCCATATGAAAGGTTTCTGAAAAAGATGAGCCTGTTTTATTTGTCGCAACATGAAATCTAATTCTATCCAATGAATTTTATTCATGTCAAATTGCCCGTTCATGAACTCACTTAGCATTTATTGGACTGATACAGAGATCGTTTGGTCTGTTTCGGAAACATTGTAACAAATGACAACAAACTGGGTAGGTTGAAGTTGCTTCTCATACACAGATCTTTCTGGAGACCAGAGGGCCAAAATCAAGGTGCCACCTGGGCTGGGCTCTTGCTGAGGGGCCTTAGGGAGGAACCTTCCCATTCTTGTCTGGTGGCCTCTGGCAAGGATGCCCTAGGCTAATGGCTACACCATTCTCATCAATGAACGCTTCCCACTGTGTCCTCCTTGTGTGCCTTGATCTCTAGATCCAGGGTCACACTAATCCAGCATGGCTTCATCCTAACTTGACACACAGTTTTAACCCAGAGTAATCGCATGAAGGAGATCTTAGAGGGAAGGGAAGATGCGGTCTTGCCTGTCAGCTCTAACCTTGGATAGAGAAGACAAATGGCTCGTATGTTCTTCTCAGGGCAGGAGAAGCCGTTATGGCGAATGAAGTCCCTTTTTAATTTTTTTGCCATTTGTGTCTAATCCCCCCATGAATGTTTACTGTTTTTCTGCTTTTGTTTTGGCTCAGGTCATTACCCAAACAGAGTCTCATCGACAGCGTCTACTGCAGGAAGCAGCTGCCAACTGGCACGCCTGGGTCATCAAAGTTCAGAAGATGAAGGCTGTCTACCACGTGCTGAACCTGTGCAACATTGACGTCACCCAGCAGTGCATCATCGCCGAGATCTGGTTCCCAGTAGCAGACACTAGACACATTAAGAAGGCCCTAGAGCAGGGCATGGTGAGTGCCAGGGGCAACCGGGGATGGGAGGCAAATCATATCCAGCCTCCCAGCCCCCTGCTTGTCCTTTCTGGGGTTGAGAACGTCACAGGCGGCTTTTGGGTACGATTGTCTTGCTCTTGTACCTTTAGTACATTAAAAAAAAAATTGAGACAGTATTACACATATTCTTGGCTAGTCTCAAGTTCTCTAGGTAACTGAGGATAAACTTGAACTTCCACCTCTAGGCATACATTCCCACAGCCGATTTATGTAGTGCTGGGACTGAACCCGGGCTTAGAGCACGGTAGGCAAGCACTCCACCATCTGAGCTATGTCCGCAGCCTCTCTACCTTCAGTTCTTAACTCAGTGCGAAGGCACAGAAGAGAGTCTTTTTTTTTTCTCTAGCAGTTGAAGAACGGGCGAGCATATGCTGGGTGTTTATGTGCCACCTCTCTGAAAGCTGTGGTAACAGGTATCACAATATGACTACGGGTGCTGTCACCTTATAGAGATACAGGCTAGCCAGAGAGGCGAAAACAACCAGGCCTGTGTACTAAGAGCTCAAAGGCACAGATGGCTCATCAGTGTGCCAGCTGCCATGCACACACACACACATGCGCACACACACACACACACACACACACACACACATGCACACACACACTGTTTAGTTACTAAGCCCTTGTTCATCTGCTACATGAACACACTTGATTCAGAGTCCCCCCTGGGTAGACATAGCCCCACCATTGAGACTTTCTAGAGAGATGGGCAATACCCATGCTCCTGAGTACACACTCTCAGGCAGCCGTGAATATAGGTGAAGAAAATGGGGGACATCATGGGAGAGAAACTGGTTCTAACCACCTGTTGTCCTCGTCGATGTGTGAGACCCAGCCCAAAAAGTGCCTGAGAGCTGACACTTGGTACTCGATAGGTGAGAATAATAGTACTATCATCCAAGCCCAGGCAGGAAGACCCCTCAGGCCATGCAAGGCCACATGGGACAATCCTTAGGGCTAGAGTGAACCACGAGTGGGGATGGGCTCTGTGGCGATGGGAGAGAGGACTGACTGGTTCCTGCTGGAGAATGTGATGCACTTGCTTGGATCATTGCACGAGGTAATAGGGATGGTGAACCCCACTGGGGTGACGACTGAGTGGGAGCCAGCTGGGGGATGGGAGACTTTTACGAGGCAAGTGGCTAGGCAGGTGGAGCATCTGGTAAGCTTTGAGATACTGGAGACCCTGTCTCAATGCAGAGTCATCCTGTGTCAGCATAAAGCTAGGCTTCCTACGAGGCTGGTTAGAGCAGTTTCTTCAGTCTCCCAGAATTGCCACAGGTGTTTCCCCACACAGGAGTTGAAGGCCTTGTGTGGGTAGGAGGCAGAGGGAAGCGTGAAGCTAGAACAGCTGTTGGATACTGTCACCACTGCCAATATAACCCCTTGTGGCCTCTGCCAGCCGCCCTGTCAGCTGCCATGCGGTGTGTATGGGAAGGGGCAAAGCTTCAGGCCTTGCTGCTAAGGAGGGGATTCCCATTCCTCCTTAACACAGTGGGAAACCACTCCATCTGCTCTATGACCTGGAGCAGTTGCTTAATTCCGCTGTGCCTCAGTTTCTTCATTTCTAAAACGGGTTTGTCTTGAGGTGTATCTTGTGATAACATCAGGAGAACCGAGATTAAACTCTGTAAAGACCTTTGTAGTTAGTTGGTAGAGGCCCACTCAAGGCACGCCTGCTGGTTGCCATGGGATGTGGAGTGGTGAGGTGGAGAGCACAGAGAATTGTGAAGACTTGGCATCCGGAGAGGTGGTTTTTGTTGTCTTGGTTATGAAGGTGGCAGTGGAGGATTAGGTCTACCTGCACAGAAGCCTTGACTCTGAGAGTGTTTTGACTTCACACTTTAGACTGTAGGAAGCTTTGAAGACCAACACCTTTGGTTTGTTTTATTCCAGATATGACTGGGCAGAGTGGGTGGGTGGGGAAGTCGGCAGAAGGGCTGCGGCTGGAGGGGCTGGAGGGGCTGGAGGGGCTGGAGGGGATGGAGGGGATGGAGGGGCTGGAGGGGCTGGAGGGGATGGAGGGGATGGAGGGGATGGTGAGGCCCAGCTAGTGTGGCAGCCCAGAGAAGAGACACCAGGACCCTGGAGAGAGAAATATTGAGCTGGAATGGGGGCCACTAAGCCAAAAGGGACAGAACAGGAACCTGGGGAAATGGGGACTCTGGGAAAAGACGGGACAGGGAGGACCTAGCCGGGGCAAGTTGGTGATTCAGATGTAGGCATCTAGAGCTTCTGGGTCAGGTCAACCTACTGGGCAGTTAGAAAAGACATGTGGGAGAAAGCTTGTGTCACCTTGAAAGATGAGTATAAGTTAGCAAAGTGGCTGAGTTTCTGAAGGAGAAGGCAGAGAGGGGGAAGAATAGAGAACCTAGAGCAGAGGTGTGTGTGTGTGTGTGTGTGTGTGTGTGTGTGCAGGTGTTGTGGATGGGGGTGGGGGAAGATGGCCAGAGAACCAGGATGAGTTCCAGCTTTTTGACACTCTCATGTAAGAGACATTAGGTAAGCACTGAGACACATTTACCTTCCCTTGTTCTCTGGAAGGTGGAGATGTCCCAAGTTCATGTCCAGATCTGTGTGCCAGCAATCAGTTCTCCTCCATACGCATTGGTCACCTGTTCTGTCTGCAGGAACTCAGTGGCTCCTCCATGGTCCCCATCATGACAGAAGTGGAAGCTAAAGCAGACCCTCCCACCTTCAATAGGACCAATAAATTTACAGCTGGCTTCCAGAACATTGTTGATGCATACGGTGTAGGTAGCTACCGAGAGATAAACCCAGGTAAGGCTCTGACGGCTTGTACAATGTGGTAGCAAGAAAATGAAAATTACTAAGGTGTGCCTCTCGGTAGATGCAGGAGGTGAATCCGATTACACCGTGACACTCGACAACTCATTTGATTTCCTGTATTGTCTTTTGTAAATGCTGACTCATGAAAGATTTGGTTTTTGTCTTTCTATATCCTTGTGTCTGTATTTGTTTAGAGTCAGGGTCCTGTATGTAGCCCAGGATGGCTTTGAACTCATGATCTCCATGTTTCCATCTCTGCACTGATCTTACAAATGTGTCATACCACACCTGGCTCTTTTAAATGGCAGTCAACCCTAGTTTTCATCTGTCTCTAAGTCAGCCAAGACCCTCTAGCATCTTTAAAATCCACAAGTTATGGTGTGACAAAGACAGGATACACAGGATTTTGGGTCAGCATAATAGATCTATAGTGCCTGGTATTGTGCAGTTCTGGTGGCCTGGATAGTAAAACAGAGGGGGAGACAAGATGGTCTGTAGCCACACAGAGAACAGTGCAGTTCTACAGCTTGAGTCTTTTCCAACTTGTGACCAATACTGCAGGGGCCCCATGGGGTCCCAATGCCTGTGGGTAACTGTTGGTGCTGTGTCTGTGGTGGAGACAGACCAAAGATGACGTTGGAAAGAGTATAGAAGTCAGAGACAGGCTTTCAGTCCTGTATTAGCCACTTTTATAACACTGGCCATAGACCTCTATAAACAGCTTCCTGGAGATGGGATTATATTAGTACTTTCCTGTTGCTGTGACAAAATGGCCTAACAAAAAGAAATGTAGGGAAGGAAGGCTTTATTTTATTTCTTGGTTCCAGAAATGGCACGGTGTGCAATAGGCGTGGCAGGCAGGCAGGCAGGGCAGTAGGACTGGGAAGCTGAGGGGATCGCACCGTCATCTGCATACAGGAAACAGACAGAGAATAGGATGTGGAACACAGCTATAAAACCTAAATCCCAGGGCACAGGGACAGTTCTTTCATCAAGGCTCTACCTCCTAAAGGTTCCATAATCTTCCCAAACAGTGCCATCAACTGGGTGGGGTGGGGGTGGGGGACCTAGTATCTAAATACGTGAGTCTGTGGGGAACATTTGCCCTTCAGGCCACCTCAGGGAGGAAGGATTTATTTAGCTTCCAGCTTCAGGGGGCTTAGCCTAAGGTCCCTTGGTCCCTTGGGTAGAGCTGAGGAGAAAAGAGGATGTGGGAAGGGGTCGGGGCAAGGTAGAATCTTGTCCTAGTTTGATTTCTGTAGCTTTGATAAAAGCCATGACTAAAAGCATCTTGGGCAGGAAAGGGTTTATTTCAGCTTACAGTTGTAGTTCATCAATAAGGGCTAGAGATCGAGGCAGGAATCTGGAGGCAGGAACTGAAGCTGAGGCCACGGAAGGGTGCTGCTTACTGCCTTGCTCCTCGTGCCTTGCTCAGCTTACTTTCTTATACATCCTAGGGCCACCTGACGAGAGCGACACTGCTCCCTGGGCTGGACCTTCTCACATCATTTAGTAATGAGAAAATGCCCACAGACTTGCCTATCGATCAAACTGATACAGACCTTTTCTTCCCAGAATGACTTTAGCTTGTGTCAAGTTGACCAAAACCATCCAGAAACTAGCCAGCACAAGTCCCAGTGATCTACGCCCTCAGATGAATACAGATCTGAGGAGCAGACACCGGATGCCAGCTCGGGAACTGTCCCCTAGGGATGCCTCAGGCTGTAGCCTGCCAGTTTCCAATCCCTTATTTAGCAGACAAGGCCCGAGACTCCATGTTCAACCTTTCACCCCTCCTAAAGCCACCATCTGAGAAATCCATTAAGGGATTGAACCAGTGGTTAGACCAGAGACCTCAGGGTCTCATTCTCACTAGGAATCTAGTTCAGCAAGCAGTCAAAATCAGTGATCACAGTGTCATCTAACTTTGTGACGGTGAGAAGCCCTAATCACTGTATAAATCTCAGTACTACATAAACCAAGAAAGGAGAGCTGCCTTCATGGGTTGGCTCAGGCACCTGGGAGCCAAGCCGGGGTTGTATGGAGATGGTGGAGGAGAGACAATCAGGAAGGCTTGTGTAAGCCTGGCAGCAGATGGGGAGGGGAGGGGCTTCCCTAGGGAGAATTTGGTTGGGGGTGGGGACCCATTCAGGATCTCAGCTGCTGTGACTGTCACCCCTACAGCCCCCTACACTATCATCACCTTCCCCTTCCTGTTCGCTGTGATGTTTGGAGACTTTGGTCACGGAATGGTGATGCTGATGGCAGCCCTGTGGATGGTCCTAAATGAGAGGCACTTGCTGGCTCAGAAGAGCACCAATGAGGTGGGTGGTCCGCCAGTGTTCCCGGAGGGAAAATATTACACTGTAACTTCAAGGGGTTGTTCGCCAGTGGCTCATGCCTTTAATCTCAGCATTGGGGGGAAGCGGCAGGAGGAGCTGGTGAATTCTTCAAGGCTACTCTAGCCTACAGAGACAGTTCCAGGACAGCTAGACCAAGATAGCGAGACCAGACACTGTCTGGAACAAACAAAAGACAGGTGCAAAATGTATATGTAAGGGGCCAGAGCGATGGCTCAGCAGTTAAGAGTGCTAACACTGCTGTGGACTGCTGAGTGCGTGGTGGTCGGTCCAGGAAGCCTTGGGGGGTGGCTCACAACCACCTGTTACTCTCCCAATCCAGGGGATCCAGCGCCCTCTTCTGACCTCCTCAGGCTCCTGCCCATGTATGACATGTGCTCACACAGACACACACATAGGAAATAACTCTAAGAGTCAATCTTTTAAAAAATGTGTATGTGACTGTCACTATAAGGAATAACATATATTTGTAAAAATAACCCAATTCAACATAAAACTCTTAGTGTGGGGTTTCTTGCTCTAAACTCATCTTTTTTCTTTTTCTTTCTGTCTGTGACATTAGAAGACATTGGTTTTTGCTTTTTTAAAATTTATTTATTTATTTATTTATATGCTTTTGAGACAGGATTTCATCTATCCCAGCCTGGCTTCAAATTCATTGTGTAGTCAAGGATGATGTTTTTACTTCTGAGCTTCCTGCCTCTAACTCTGGAGATCTGAGATTGCAGGCATCCAATGCTGTGCCAGGTTTATGTTGCGTGCTAGACAAACTCAAAGCAGTGGGTTTTGTTGATGGTTGAGGGTATTGGGAACAAATCCAGGGCTTTGTGTGTGCTAAGCAAGGGTTCTACCATGAGGTTGCACCTCCAGCTCCATCATCATCATCATCATCATCATCATCATCATCATCATCATCATCATCACCATCATCATCATCTCATCATCATCATCACCACTACCATTATTATCATATTATTATTGGCAGGATCTCACTATATAATTGGAGATAGCCCCAAACTCACAGAGAACTGCTTACTTCTGCCTCTGGAGTGCTGGAATTAAATCTAGCCTCCTCTTAATTTTTTAAAAACTTGCTTTACACTGATTATAAAAGCTATACATCTTAATTGTAGAACTTATGTCAGATTACAGTGCAGACACCTAGAGAAAGATTTTGATGAATGCTTTTGAATATATTTTCATTTTGTGTGTTTGTGCTTGTCTACAAAATATGTAATTTTCAAAAATTGCCATCAAGAATTACACCTTATTTGTAGCTTCCTTTAAAACCTATCTTAAAGTACCACGGATATTTTGTTCGTGGCAGAACCTTTAGGAAACCCCAAGGAGTCCTGGATATTGGCACTTCACTTCTCACTGCCTTTGGCACGGTCTCCTTCCACGGTTTTATGAACACAGAGGCCACTGGGTGCCTGTGTTGGTTAGAGTTTATCTGCCGGTCGGTCAGTTAATGGCAGATAAGCTTGCGGTAATACACTTGACAGAATGGAGCCTTGCCCTTAGCTATGTTCCAGACTATAAGAATGGCTACAGTCCTCTGGCAGATGCTGGATTGGTTAGAAGGAGTGCCGTGATGTCACTGTAAGTTAATCATAAGCAAGGTCTTGTGACCAATTCAGTCTTCCATGACAAGCTTAACAGATGTCATTTTCCATGGAAGCATTTAAAATTGCAAATGGACTTGTCATCCGCTCTTAGGATGAATGATAGCCACAGCCAGCACCCCAGGAAGCTGCTGTCCCTAGCCGATGTGACAGACAGCAGTCCAACTGTGCTTGGCTCTGTGAAGACAAAGCCCCAAAGGCCTACAGATCCGACCTGCGGTGACTGGGCAGAGGCCAGTCAGGACCTGTCTCCCGGAGGTGCTGGAGACCACGGCATGCCGGTTCCTTAGCAGACGAGACCTCAGTGTGCAGAGCCATCCATTCTGTGGAAAGAGAAAGCGCGAGGCTCACACGGTTTTTATTTGCACAGTGAATAAAGGCCTGAGGTTCTCTGGCTGACCTACGTGTGTGTGTGTGTGTGTGTGTGTGTGTGTGTGTGTGTGTGTGTGTGCATGATGTCTGCCTTGGTCATGTCATCTCTCCCCACACTACTGATGCTGGACATACCCCATGTCTCCCTCCCTTCCTGTTATCACTTCAGAGCCCACTGACTGACACTCATCCTTTTTCCCCCGGGCCAGATGTGGAACATCTTCTTCAATGGGCGCTATCTGATCCTGCTCATGGGTATCTTCTCCATCTACACCGGCTTGATCTACAACGACTGTTTCTCCAAATCTTTTAACATCTTTGGCTCCTCTTGGAGCGTCCAGCCGATGTTCCGAAACGGCACGTGGAAGTAAGTTCACAGCCTGCTAGGGCCTGCTTGCAGGCCATACAAAGACCGCGTGGCCCGAGGCTCTGACCACAGCTGCCCCTGAAATTTCACCCAACAATTCAGTTTTTTTTAAAGAAATATTTATTAGTATTTTACATGTATGAATGTTTTACCTGCATGTACATATATGTATAATGTGTGCACGCAGCAGAGGTCAGAAGAGGGCCTTGGCTCCCCCTGGAATTGCAGTTATAGATAGCTTTTCTGACTTGCCGCTTGCTTGCTGGGAGTAGAATTCAGGTCTTCTGCAAGAGCAGCAAGTACTCGTAACTGCTAGGCCAGCTCCCCAGACCCAGTATTTATTTTATCTATTTTGTGCAGTAGATAAAAATAGATAACCCAGCCACTGAACTGGCTGTGGTGGAGAGATAGCTTGTCAAATTCCAGTTCAATTAAATATTTGTTGTGGAGGTGCGCTGTGCAGCAGGCACTTTGGTAAAAATAGATGGTGCAGCAGTTAGAGACTGAGCAGCCCAGGGCAGCCAAGAGGGCGAGGCTGGCAACATGCTGGCTTTCCTGTGGGGATTTGATAGCCAGGATTTAGGAGCGAAGACTTGGCTTTAAAAAGGCTGGCACCGGCGATGACGTATACAGACCCTCAGCTTTCAGTGTTCCAGGTCCCCCACCCACCCCACCCCACGCAGCCCAACATTTCTTAGGCTGCTCAGGAAAGCTAGAGTTCAGTATGAAGAGCATCGAGGCGGTCGATCGTGAGTTCGAATTGCCAGCATCCAGGATTGCTTGTGGCTGACAGAGGCAGGATGGTGTGGAATCTCCTGGGACGAAAGCGGGGCCTTGGAAGCTCTCTAATGCCACAGTCTGTGGATCTAGGGAGGAGGGGTTTCAGAGTTTGAGAGAGAGAGAAAGAGAGAGAGGGAGAGAGAGAGAGAGAGAGAGAGAGAGAGAGAGAGAGGGAGAGAGAGAAAGAGAGAGAGAGAAACGGTGTAGTTACAGCCTTGCTTCTTGTCCTTCCTCTTCCTCTTCTTCCTCCTCTTTACTCAGGATTGCTATAACATTCCTTGCTTCCCTTCCCTCCCCTCCTCTTCCCTCCCCTCCCCTCTGCTCCCCTCCTCTTCCCTCCCCTCCCCTCTCCTCCCCTCTGCTCCCCTCCTCTTCCCTCCCCTCCCCTCTCCTCCCCTCTGCTCCCCTCCTCTTCCCTCCCCTTCCCTCTCCTTCCCTCCTCTTCCCTCCCCTCTCTTGCCCTCCCCTCCCCTCCCCTGCCCTGCCCTCCCCTCCGCCCCTTCCCCTCTCCTTCCCTCCCCTCCCCTCTTCTTCCCTCCCCTCCCTTCCCTCCCTTCTCCTCTCCTCCCCTCCCCTTCCTTTCTGTTTTGTTTTGTTTTGTTTTGTTTTTTGTTTTTTTGAATTTGGTTTTTTGAGACAGGGTTTCTCTGTGTAGCCTTGGCTGTCCTGGAACTCACTCTGTAGACCAGGCTGGCCTCGAACTCAGAAATCTGCCTACCTCTGCCTCCCAAGTGCTAGGATTACCGGCGTGCATGTGCCACCACTGCCCGGCTTCTTTCTGTTTTTTAAGACATGGTCTCACTGCATAACCTTGGCCTTCAACATTTGGGGATGCCTGGCTCCCAGGTGCTGGGATTAAAGGTGTGTCTGACTGTGCCCAGCCTATTGGAGGAAACCAAGACTTTTTTTTACTTGTTCATCTACGTCTGTAGAGGACATAAAAGGGAGAGAAAAAGCAAGCAGCCTCATTTGAGATTAGCTCTAGGGAACTTTCTCTGGGGGCATTTTATTTGGTGGACATTTCTGGAAAACTTACACCAGCTAGCTCTCTGGAGAGAATGGAAGGTGTTTTGTCTTGTTTTTTAGCAAAAGGACTGAAACCTGGTCCCTGCACAAGCAAGTGGAGCACCACGGACTCCACCCCCAGGCCAGAGGGTGACAGCTTCTAGCTGGAGTTGTGCAGGTTCTGTAGCTCTCATTTGGTTTCTCTGGAAGGCCCAGGCTCTTGGTGTAGAGGACGGCAATGCAATAAAGAAAAATGAAGGCTAAAACTGAAGACAGGCAGTTGGCAACATTTGCACCTCCCCCTTTATAATGAATAGGCATCTGAAGAGAAGCCTCGAAGAACTTAGTTTTGAATTATATTAAGCCAGGCGGTGGTGGCGCACACCTGTAATCCCAGCATTCTGGGAGGCAGAGGCAGGCAGATTTCTGAGTTCGAGGCCAGCTTGGTCTACAGAGTGAGTTCCAGTACAGCCTGGGCCACACAGAGAAACCTTGTCTCAAAACCACCAAATCCAAAAAAAAAAAAAAAAAAAAAAAAAAAAAAAGAATTATATTAAATCTGTATGGTTTCCCAAAACGACATGAAATTTCATTTTCCTTGTAGTGTGAATGAACGTGTTGTTCTGCAGACATGAGTAGGAGTATATCTCTTTAACGCACCTGCAAACAGCTCCTTTTCATCTCCAGACTCGTCAGACACCCTGGAGCTAGGGCAGACAGGTGTCCCGCCATACGCCCCAGCTAGGGTAAAGCAGAATCATGGTCTCAGTGAGGCGGAGCAAAGTTAGAGTTAGGTCATCAGGCAGAGCCTGGGTCCCGGGCCTGCTTCCTCTGACACTTGGTGCCTTTCATCTGGAGACAGTAAGCCTGTGGTCCCTGGGGCTGGGTGCATGTCCCAGTACGGAAGGCTACATAGTACTGTCCCAAGTAAGCTTCCAGATGTCCTAAGCCACTGTCTGGGACCACGGCACAATGATGTAGCATGGAGAGAGTTTTCCTGGGCACTCTGTCACAGTGGTCAGTCTTCTTTTCTTTATTTCAATCACATATAGAAAATCCCTGGGCTTTCTGTAGAGACTCATGGGAAAAAAAAAAAAAGAGGGAGGGAGCTGGGAACCTTTGTCACCTGGTAAAATACTTGGGGATCCAACTTCAGATCTCCATCATCCATTTAAAAAGCTGGGCATGGCAGTGCATATTTGTAACCTAGACACTGTAGGACAGGAGTCGGGGGAGGCAGACACATCTCCCATGTTCACTGAGGAGCCTGACCAACTTTTATAGTTTCTTTCTCTTCCCCCCTCCTTTTTGGTGGGGCTGGGCTTGAGTTTTACAGAGATGAAGGTCTGTATAAAAATTCCATCTGTGCCGGGCGGTGGTGGCATGCGCCTGTAATCCCAGCACTCTAGGAGGCAGAGGCAGGTGGATTTCTGAGTTCGAGGCCAGCCTGGTCTACAGAGTGAGTTCCAGGACAGCCAGGGCGATACAGAGAAACCCTGTCTTAAAAAAACC
Organism: Apodemus sylvaticus; assembly: GCF_947179515.1. Lineage (NCBI taxonomy): Eukaryota > Metazoa > Chordata > Mammalia > Rodentia > Muridae > Apodemus > Apodemus sylvaticus. Next base: position 62,386,159 of record NC_067473.1, on the reverse strand, counting down.
AAATACAAAAAACCAAAAAAAAAAAAAAAAAAAAAAAATCCATCCTGGACTGGCCCAGATGTCCCCTGGGAGATCTTCTGCCTCCCCCACCCCTTCCTAACTTCTGTCTGTTACCAGTCTGTACCCCTCAGTCCAGCCCCCACTGCCTCCCACATGTTACAGTTTCTGGTCTTCCTCACTCATTCCAGTCAGAGCCATGGCTCTTTGGAAACTTGGGCTGTGAACCTGTGTGGTCCGGACGGTAGTTTCAGAAGCCTCAGGCCTCAGGGCAGTAGTGGATACATAGTAGTAGCTATTCTGTGACCAAATATGGAGCTGCTGAGTGAGCAAACTTGCCACCTCGTCAGCAGCTGGGCTTTGGTGGGCATTCAAGCTCATGGCTGATGTCACTGTAGTATCTGTTTTTATATCGTGTTTGTCTCTCTTCTTTGTCTCCTTAGTGCTCACACCGTGGAAAATAATCCGTATTTACAGCTGGACCCGGCCATCCCAGGAGTGTATTCTGGAAATCCCTACCCATTTGGGATTGATCCGGTAAGAGTTCCCTCCGGGGTGAAGTGCCAGTTATGGATGCCATGTGGTTGAGAACTCTGAATAGAGAAGGAATAGCAAGCTGGGGAGAGATGGGATAAACTCAGAGGCAGAGCTGCGTCCAGCGGATGAATTCTGCCTCGCCCTGGACTCTCCTTCCTATGGAGTTTCCTGCCCCCTTCCTTCTCCAGCAGCTATCCCATTGCTGGCTAATAACACGCTTTTAAAGAGCCCTTGAAGTCTGCAGAGGGAGCTCAGCTGGCAAGTGCTTGGTGCTTCAAGATTGAGGACCCGAGTTTGGTCTGCAAAACTTTCATGTCAAAAGCCAGATATGGACTGGGCATGGTGGCGCATACCTTTAATCCCAACACTCAGAGACAGAAGCAGGAGAATTTTTATAAATTTGAGGGTAGCCTGGTCTTCATAGCAAGCTCCTGTCTCAAAGAATAAAGCAAAACAAAATCTTAGGCATGGTAGGATGTGCTTGGAATCCCAACCATCAGGAGGATGTCAGGTGATCACGGGCTTGGCCAGTGAGAGGTCCTGCCTCAAAAAACAAGATGGTGGATATTCCCTGAAGACATGCGTGCTCTCTCTCTCTCCCTCTCCCTCTCTGTCTCTGTCTCTGTCTGTCTGTCTCTCTTACATACATGCTCAAGCACACACAAGTTGATTGCTTAGAAAGTATATACATTAAATAAGTTACTTAATATTCTGATCAAGTGTCCTATTTTGGTATTTTCTTGCAGTGGGTAACATCTTACACTATAAAGTATGACTTTAGCTTCTTGGCAGGCTAAAGGTCAAACTTGGCTGTCTCTTTAGGAGCAGCCTATCTTATGTTTGAGTCAAGACTTCTCACTGAAACCTGTGGCTTGCTAAGTGAGCTGCAGGGGTCCTCCTGTCTTTGCCTGCTTTGGACTAAAAGCACACGCCACCACACATTTTTACATGAGTTCTGGGGTCAAACCTGGATTCTCATGTGTGCATGGCAAACACTCCACAGGTCGCTCTATCTCCCCAGGTTCCTGTGGATTATTTAGATGTTTCATTTTACTCATTTGTTTGCTGTATCTTTCAGTCAACTAGATGTGGCATTTTCAAAGCCTTTACACTACGAGAAATCTAGGGGGGGAAAATACCGTTGTGAATGGATAAAGTTCATAATGCTCATTCAGATAAAGCCAGCGCATACAGCCACCAGGTGTCACTGTTGTGTTCCCAACCAACCATGCCTCCGGTGGTCTAGATTCTCAGGACTGTGTGGAACAGAGCAGAGTGGCCAGTTTCAGCTTCAGCCACCGAGCGCACGCCTGACAGTGACTCTCTGGTCGCCTCCCTCTCAGTTGCCTCCCTCATGTGTGTCATCTCCTCCAGTTTCCCCGACTTCTCCTCTCCTCACCCAATAAAAGCAGAAAGCATTGCATGGAAATCTTCAGACCTACTGCTCAGTCAGTCCCAGCTGCATTCTAAGTTTTATCAAAACAGGTAAAACCCTTGAAAGTCTGTTTATAAACTGCAACATGTGAGAGTCTAACATGAGTGGCTGATATTTCGTAAAGATCTTATTTTTATTATTATTTGTTGATTCTATGTGTCTTGTGAATATGTGTGTGCACTTGCGTGCATGCGCGCGCGCATGTGTGTGTGTGTGTGTGTGTGTGTGTGTGTGTGTGTGATATAGATGTTAGTGTGTGTTGGTATGTGTGGTATATGTATTCTCTTCCTCTACCTTTATGTGGGTTCCAAGGATAGATTTCAGGTTGTATTTTAATTTATTTCCTGTTGCTGTGATAAACACCATGACCACAAACAACTTGGAGGAAAAGTGGTTTATTTCGCCTCACAGATCACTGTCCATTAGTGAGAGGACGTTAAAGCAGGAGTTGAAGCAGAGGCTACGGAGGGAGTTGTTTACTGACTTGCTCCTCTTAGCTTGCTTATTTGCTCCAATCTACAGCCAGGACGACCTGCCTAGGGACAGAACCACCCACAGTGGACTAGGCCTCCCCCTTTAATCACTACTGAAGAAAATGGCCCACAGGCCAATCTCTGGAGGTGACAGGTGACTCTGTTTTGTCCAGTTGACTGAGACTAACCAGCCCAGGTAGCCAGGCTCGGCAACAAGCTCCCTCCCTCCCTGGGCCACCTCACAAGTCCTCATCTTTGGTTTTCTTCTAGCACCTGGCTATCTGATCAATGGCACCAATTCTTCTAACGCTGTCACAGCTGCAGTGACAACAGACTCGTCCCTTCCCTTCTCTGAGCCCCACGTCATGTCGCCCCCAGAGCAGCTCCTCTCTGTGCTGCAGCCCCAGCTCCTACAGGCCTCCCAGCTCTGCCTCACGTCTTTCTTGTCATGTTTCTTATCCAGATTTGGAACCTGGCTTCAAACAAACTCACATTTTTAAACTCCTATAAGATGAAGATGTCAGTCATCCTGGGAATTGTTCATATGCTTTTTGGTGTTATTCTCAGCCTCTTCAATCACATGTGAGTTTCTTCTTTCAAAAAATATTTTAAATTATGTGTACGTGTATGTGTGTGTTTGAATGTGGGTATGGGCATGTGAATGCGGGCTCATGGACCCCAGAAGCTGGAGTCACTGGTGATTGTGAACTGCCTAGCACAGTTCTAGGAACCAAACTTGGGTCTTTTTCAAGAACACAACGACTGATTCTACCTATGTGTGAACCTCTCTATTCACCTTCTCTTGCTCGTCTAATGGAACTGATGAGGAAGAGAGACAGAGCTACCAGTGAGCCTTTGTAAGTCAGGTAGCTTCCCTGCGGGTCTTGGCTTGAGCTGAGTTGAGATAGGCTGGTTGGCCAGAATCAGAAGCACCTTTGTTTCTGCCATGCAGATTCTGTTGAAGTAAGTGTGTGCTTTTCACCGGGAAAATATCTCATGATTCAGCAGGGGGCAGGGAGCTTACAGCACCTCTTGTTCCCTCTACCTGAAAGAAAAGGTTGATATGCTATCCAGCTCATTTTCTTCCTAATGGGTCTGGGAAGACTTGTATGAATTCTGGCCAAGGTGCTCCCAATCCTGCATCATCCTGTCTTCCAGCTGGTGTGTGGCAGTCTCTCTCTCCCTCTCCCTCTCCCTTCCTCTCTCTCTTTCTCTCTCTCTCCTTCTCCCCTTCTCCCCCTCCCCCCTCTCTCCCTTCTGTTCGTATCTGCACTCTGTTCCTTTCCTTCTGTCAACATCAGTCTCTTGAAAGCTTCTTAAACTTGCTGATGCTAAAAGTGTGCTTGGACAGCATCATACACACTACTCACTGTGCCTTGAACATGGCAGCTGACAGCAGGTACCACACAAATCCTACTTGCTACCTAGGAGCATTGGCCCACAGAAATGCTGGAGAGCTTGAATCAGTCAGTTTAAGCCTCAATTTTAGCTCCTAGTGAATGAGATTGTAGGCTCAGTGCCTGACAGTGTGAGATTATCATGTTAAACAAAATAGAATGGGGGTTTAGCTCAGTTGCTACAGTGTCTGCCTGGTGTGCATAAAGACCTAGGTTCAGTCTCCAACACTGCAAAATGGAATTGCACCGCCCCTATAATTCTAGCACTTGGGTGGAGGTAGGAAAACCAGAATTCAAGGTTTAGCTATATAGCAAGTTTAAGGCCAGCCTGGGCTGTGGGAGATCCTGTTTTTTTTGTTTTGTTTTGTTTTGTTTTTGTTTTTTTTTTTTGTTGTTGTTGTTTTTCTTGGAGGAAGTAAAGAAGGAAGGAAAAAGGAAGGAAGAAAACAGGGCATGACAAGAACGGTGTGGTTACAGGAAATGAACAACTCCAGCCTCAGCAGCTGAAGACCATGAACCATAGCTGCAGGGCCCACATGGGTTCCACATCTGTCATCCTTACACCAAGGGACTTAGAGGATGGGTGGCCACTACCTGGAGCCCTGCAGGTGCCATGCCAGAGAAAAGGTGGCGAGTTACTCGAGTTTTAAAGTTTCTATCCAAAGCAGCAGGTGCCATTTCTGGTCCCATTTTTATGGCAAGAACCACTTGTAGGATGACTGTAACTCAAGAGCCCACAGACACGGTTCTGCTTGGAAAACCGGGGGTGTGGTACCTGAGGGAAGGGCTTCCCACTGGATGGTCATTGGCCTCCTTATACATCAGGGATTCTTCTATCTCTAGAGCTCCCCTCTTAGCCTGGTAGGGCTGTCTTACAGCAGAAGGTTCTGAACTTTCTATTCCTCTACCTTGGCATTGTGTCTTGAGAGAATTTGTAGAATTTCAGGATCTTAAATACTCTTTTCTTTTCATGAGGCATTAGGAATTGCACATAGCGCCTCACACAGGCTAGGTGCCTTGGCACTGTTTTATTGCTGTGAAGAGACTCTATGACCATGGCAACTTTTGTAAAAGAAAGTGTTTAACTTAAGGCATCCTTAGAGTTTCAGAAGTTCAGTCCATTATCAACATGACGGAAAACACCAGCAGGCAGGTAGGCATGAGGCTGGGTCAGTGGCTGAGAGCTTTCCATGCTGATCCAGAGAGAGAGAGAGAGAGAGAGAGAGAGAGAGAGAGAGAGAGAGAGAGAGAGAGAGAGAGAACAAAGAAAGACAGAAACAGAGACAGAGAGACAGAGACAGAAAGACAGAGAGAGATAGAGACAGAGAGACCAAGAGACTTAGACAGAGACAGAAACAGAGAAAGAGAGAGACAGAGGAGACAGAGACAGAGAGACAGAGAAGAGAGACAGAGAGATTTAGAGACACACACACACACACACACACACACACACACACACAGAGAGAGAGAGAGAGAGAGAGAGAGAGAGAGAGAGAGAGAGAGAGAGAGAGAGAGAGAGAGAGATCTGAGAGGCGCCAGAAAATGAAGCCCTAGAACTGAAGTTAGTTCACCTGAGCTGGGAATCCAGCTTGGGTGATCACGGAGCCTCTCTCCAGCTGCATATTAGAATCGATCTTCGTTTCCAGGCTCCGTGTAGCCCAGGCTGTAGATCGGGAGCCCCTGTCTTAGCACATGAGTAGGAGAAAGGCTCCCGAATGTCTTATTGCTTCATTTCACCTTCAAATACGACTTGGGAGTGTAGTCTCCACGAGAACTGGCTAGATCACTGCATGGTACCTTCTAGACGTAGGTTCCCCAAATCTGTGCAAAAGCCTCCCCCCCCCCCACCCGTGTTAAGCCCGCAGGCGCTCAAGAAGGAAATGAGCACTGCGTGCTCTAGGGGGCGCGCTTAAGCTTAAGCGCCGACGTTCTGTTAACGTTCTGTCTTACCTGTGTTTTCCACCACTAGTTACTTCAGAAGAACCCTTAACATCATTCTACAGTTCATCCCCGAGATGATTTTTATGCTGAGTCTGTTTGGATACCTGGTTTTCATGATCATTTTCAAGTGGTGTCGCTATGATGCCCACACATCCCGGAAGGCTCCCAGCATCCTCATCCACTTCATAGGCATGTTTCTATTCGACTATGATGACGCCTCCAACGCACCTCTGTATGGCCATCAGGTAGTTCTGCTTTGAAAATACCTCCTGAGACCCACTCAGTTCTGTAAATGTCTCTCACAGTCGGAATACCGCAGAGAGTCGTTCTTCGCAAGATTGAGCCATCGTAGCACTCCGGGAAGAACTGTGTGTTCTCATTAAATAAGGGGACTGGCACTGCTTTGTGGCTGCCAGTCTTCCTGCTGGGGTAATGCACAAGGGACATTATTGTTGAGGAATTGGAAACTGGCTAGGAAAAGAGGATAAAATAATCCTTCTGATGGATTGGCTTGAATTGTAAAATGTTCCAGTTTAAGTTTTAAGTCTTGAGGATTTGAAACTCTTGGACTGGCAAGATAGCTCAGCAGTGCATGCTGCCTTCCTGATGACCAAGTCCAATTCCTGGGACCATATGGTGGAAGGAGCATTTGTTCCTTCCTGAAAGTTGTCCTTTGATCTTCATGTGCATACAAAATAAATGTAAATAAATAAATTCCTTAAAGGTTTCTCTTGGGAGGCCCAGGCAGATGGATCTCTAAGTTTGAAGTCTTGTATAAAACGTGTTCCAGGACAGCCAGGGCTACACTGTGACAGTCTGTCTAAATACAAACAAACAAAATCTTTTGTTAAAAAAGCAAACTTTAGCTAAGCTTCACATGAAAGAAAATAGAAATAAAACCAAAAGTGGAAGTTCCTTTGTTTCCACAGACAGCGGGTTTCTGGAAAACTGTGGGCCAGGCTCACGATATCCCATGATTCCCAAAGTCAGCTGGAGCTCACCCCCATTTTCTGTTCTCCATGCATGTGTGCTCCAACAGTTGAGTTTTACTCTCACTCTGATCTTTCCTGTTTCCTTTAGCCTCTTTATCAGCTTAACAGCTACCCCTGGGGATCTAAGGGGATTGTCCTAGGACAGGAAACCCCTGTAGATCCTCAGATCCACGGATGCTCAAATCGCCTGTGTAAAATGGTACAGTATTGTGTAGAGTTCATGTAATATCCCATGTTTCAACACTCACTCCAGAAACAGGGTTTCTGTGTATAACAGAAACAGTCCCTGGCTGTTCTGGAATTCAGTTTATAGACCAGGCTGGCCTCAAACTCACAGAGATCTGCCTTCCTCTGCCTCCCAAGCGTGGGGACGAAAGGTGTGCGCCACCATGCCGTGCTCCCCCCACATTCTCTGGATGACTTTGGCATCCAGTGCCCTGTAAATGCCAATAAATCGCTGCAACACCATTTTCTAATGGAAATAATGAATGTGGGCAGTACAGACAGTTTTGTTTTGTCATTATTTTCCAGTGTCTGGCTATGCAGACGTGGAACTTGCAGAGATGGACGGTTGAGTATAACTTAGTATTTTCAGCAGGTTTAAATGTTTATTTGTTAGGTAGCTGAGTAAGTGTTCAGGTGAGCATATAAGTCACGGTCTCATCACGGAACCGTCACACATCCGTGTCTTCATGCTTCATTCTCATTTGTCCTCGCCCGGCCTCTGCTGCCATCCAGCATGTTCCTTCTCCCCATAAAGTGTATTTTATCTTGAAATAATAGAAGTACTAAATGTAAGAGGAGCTCAATGACTCATCCTTTTACTCTGGCCTCACCCCGAGGTGAGCCCGCGAATGCAGGTAGAGGGCAGCTTTTTGTAAGTGGAAGACCCCCTTCCGCCCTGACTCCTCTGGACCAAGCGCTGCGGCTAGGACTGCACAGGTGGCTCCTCCGTGGAAGGCAGGACCTGCAAACATTAAGTGTCCTGGCCGACTCTGAGCCTTTTCCCTGGCTCCTCGCTGTGTTCCCTTCCTTCCAGAGGCATCAAGCCAGAAGAAAACCTGCCTCCTGACAAGGCTTTGTCAGAGATGGTTTTAGATAATAATCAGAGAAGAAACCTTCCTCAGAGGGCCCTTTTGTGTCTGACTTGTTCAACACTTAAAGCAACCTTAGCTGGCCCCAGAGTGCTGGCCCAAAGGAAGTGTGTCTTGAAGATCATTTACCCCACGCTGGCATCAGAATGAACATTTCTTTGGATTTCCCAAATAAACCTTTTCTTGTAAATACTGGCCTTAGAGTAACCAAGTAACAAATCCTTTCTTGTAGGATTTGGCCTTAGAGTAACCAAGGGTTTACAGTGTTAACTATCTGTAGAGAGGCCAGGGGTTCACATAGTTTGGAAGAGGCACCAGGCATTGCAGATAGTGGCTTTGCAACTTCTTGTTCTAGTCAAAAACATCACAAGGCATTGGTTGCCTTTCCCAAGGTCACCTAGAAAAATTAATTATGTTGACACAGTTTGGGATTTCCATAACCTCGGTCTGAGGTCATAAGATTGGAACAAATGGCGGTCACTGAAGCCTCCTCTTAGCTGTGCTCTGTTTTTGTACACACACACACACACACACACACACACACAACCTTGCCAGGTCTAGGCACAGAAGGTCTGGTTGAAAACATGGACAAACGGCAGTGAGGTAGCTTTATGTGTGTGGGTGGGGGGTTGGGGAGTGGAGGGAGTGGGGGGTAGGGGGGTGGGGGGCTTCATTGGGTAAGAACAGGGTGAGGACACATGGCCCCTCCCTCTTTTGAGCCTGGAAAATGGAGGGTAGGAGACTGAGCAGACCCAGATAAAATGTTTCCCCGGGGTAGACTGTGTGGCTGCCAGTGCTATAAACCATCACCTGACAGGAACCTTGAGTTGGTGAGAGCAGCTGAGGAAACTAGAAGGCTCACCTGCTGCATTTCCTCAGCTCTGGAACAGTTTACTGTCCCTGCCCTGGTCAGGACATCTTCCCCTCTTTCCACAATAGCAGCTGAATCACTCCTCAGAATTGGGAAATGTGGATGAGGAATGTTAAAAAACAACAACAACAACAAAAAACCCCAAAAAAACTAAAGTGGGGGAGGGGCCTGAAAGGAACTATGAAGCTGGGGATTCCTCTTGGGTCTCAGCGGTGGTCAAAGGGGGGACCTTGAGAAACTGGGCTCGGAGTGCTTGGTGGACATCCCAGTCTATGAGGGACATGAGGCAGGAAGCCATGTAGAGGGTGTGGGGAACTCTTGCTTTCTTTTTGAAGGGGGAGAGAGAGGGGAGGGAAGGAAGATGAGAGAACTCAAATAATTACCTCACACTGGTAGAAATATGTAACTACTGATTGACTATAAGATGACCAAGGCTTTCAGCAGAGAGACGGTTGGAGTCATGTGACCTGCCAGTTTTCTTCTGCAACAATGGTAACTATGTTGTGTAGCAGAGTCAAAGGGGAGGGAAACATAAAGCTGTCTTCATTAGGGTGTCCCTAAAGGACCCGACTGGCTCTATATGGCATGAGAATACCACAAGGGCTACACAGAGAGTAGGCAACATAGAAATGGTTTCCATGCACAGAGCACTGCAGGACAACATTCTCTGTCTACCCTAGAAATGTAGCAGATGTGAGGGTGGTTTGTTGGGAAGCTTTAGATGGTGCAGGGGATGCTGAAGTGCCCGTCTTCACCCCTTGAGCACGGGAAATCCCACTGTGCATGGGAAGGGCGTTTCTTGGTCATCTCAGTGACTGGTCATCATTTTGATCTTACAGCAAGAAGTCCAGACTTTCTTCATCATCATAGCGCTGGTGTCTGTGCCGTGGATGCTTCTGATTAAGCCATTTGTTCTTAGAGCCCAGCACCAAAAATCTCAGGTGAGTACTGGCTTTCAGTTTGCCCACTGTGGGTCATAGCACACATTCCTAGAAGTGAAGTCTCAGGTGGGGAGAGTGGTACAAGGCCGGGAAGGTCTCACGAGTGTAGAGTCCCTCGAGGGCCTTTACTTCCAGCACAATGGCTGTTCATTTCCCAAACACAGTAAGTCTTGACTCTGCTTATAGGATATGTGTGTGTTCTATCCAGAATAATTTCTGGATTAATTATTCAGAATTAATCTGAAGATTACTTAGCAGCTAGACTGTTGTTCGGCTTAATTTTTGTTTGTTTGTTTTTTGTTTGATGCAAAAATCAAGAGGAATTTTTATTAATTTCCAGCATGCTGGGGTCGCCCTGCACACGGAGAGAGAATAACCCCCTTATCTTTTGTTTTTTAAAGACAGTCTCACTATATAACCTTGGTTGGTCTGGTATTCATATGTAGCCCAGGCTATCCTCAACCTGAAGCAATCCTCCTGCCTCTGCCACCCTAGTACTAGGATTACAGTCATACATCACCATGGCCCCCATATAATTCTACTTTTAAAAGGTTGTGATTTCACACCATGTTGCTACAGCCTATGTCTTAGGAAACCCTCACAGTAGGCACATTCAAATAAATCAGTTTTAATTTATGAATAACTTCCTGTCAAATATCAACTTCAATCAATATTTTTTCTTTTGTCTAACATGGCATGAGCCTCAGTTGTACCCAGGGTGCACAGAAATGTAAAGCTATAGGATTTGGGGAGATTAACCCCTCCCAGGGAACAAGGAAGACTCCCTGATTTTTTTCTGTTGGTGCAGAAGATACAGAGGACTGTACTGAAATTTTAGATGCCTTTGATGGCTGTAGGCATTAATTTCTACTTTTCTGAAATGTAAGGTGCCTGTTAACCTCAACTAGCGTTTATGTGGGACCTGGAGAAGGAGGATGGCAAAGTAGACGGCAAACCGTGATAGATGAGAGACACCTAGCTGACACTGTATGAGGGCCACTATTTTGTTAAGACTTCACTAACTCAGAGGCCAAGCTGAAAGGTGTCTTCCTCTCCCTGCTTGTCACCAGCTGCAGTCTTTCACGATCCATGACGATGCCATGGAGGGTGAGCACTCCGGTCCCTCTGCTAAGAAGACTGCAGGTGCCCATGGGATGAAGGACGGCCACGAGGAGGAGGTAGCTGAGACAGAGTACCACAGGCTAGCCTCTCAGTTTGCAGAGGCTAGCACTGGCATGTGATCTTTACAGTCACAAGGGCGCAGACACCATCCTGCCTGAATGAACCCAGGCACGGGCTGGAGGCTCTAGAGGCCTCTGCTGGTCTCAGCCTGTGGCTCCTCGGTCAGCAGGTTTCAGAAAGCCCACGGAAGGGAGATATCTAAGTGGATCAGAACAGGGAGTTAACGTCGAATTTGAAATGCTTTACTATTTTGGCCAGTTACTGCTGTTATCTTTAAGAGTGTGTGAGTACCAACCAACCTATCAGCCCATCGGCCTAGAGGGTCCCTGGGGCTGAGAACCTCATCTCCAAGCCCCAGCAACATTGTGTGAGCCTAGCACTGGTGCCACAGCTTGGGTCTAGCTTGAGGTATTGAAGTATTGGGATCCATTACTGTGGATCCCAAGCCTTTTCTCCAGTATAATGTACCTGGCTTTCCTAAGCCCCAGTCTCATGCCTAGAATTCCCTGCTGTACGCTTCTTCCCGTGTAACTCACTGTCACCCCAAACTGAGCACCCGCAAGTCAGCTGCCCCTTCCTCCAATTCAGTGTTATCAGTGCCATCCTTGGCAGCTACTTGGGCTCAAGCACCTCGAGTCCCATATGATCCCTGACTGCAACTGGGTAGGAGACCTTCCTCATAATCCCGAAATACTCCGTGTGTCAGCCAGTCCCGTGGCCGTGCTATGGAGTGGCAGCTGCCTTTTTGCGTGCTTTCCCCACTAGGCTGTGAGCTGCCCCACGGGCTGTTGCTCCCAAGTCAGCAGAGCAGGCAGTAACGACGGCCATGGGGTCTTCCAACCACTACCCTCCTTCCTATCTGGCAGTCCGACCCATTGTGCCTGCAGATTAATCTTCCGCCATGTTTCACCTCTTTCTGCGTCTTTCTACTCACATCCCTCTGGCTCACCACTGACTTCTGACTTCTTTCACTTCTTCCCCGCATTTCATCTTTCTAGAAACATCACCACCTGATCTCTGTCTGCTGTTCCTCAGTTAACAAGGCCTGGTTTCCACCAGATTGATCTTCCCTTTGACTTTGGACTCAACAATAGCGCAAGCCGACTGGATTTTCCTTCCAGGGTCAGTTTCCTCTTTGGGAAACAAGGGTCCCTTCCCAGTCTCTACGCATGCGCATGCGTCATGCCGCAGTGTAGCTCCACCTCCTCTGCTCAGCCCTTTCTGTTGTTGCTGGAAAACGGTGCCATGTACTCCAGCCGTTTCCTCAAGTAAATTAATGTGTACCTCACCTAGTTAGGCAAGAAGTTTCTTAGCACCCATCCCCCACTCATCTGTGTATCACGAATGCTGCTTTCCCGTGGAAGAAAGCACTGAGGGAGTAATGGCTACCAAGGCACAGGGAGCAAGGCTAAGATCTAGGGCTCCACAGCCGGCCTGTGGCAGCAAGGATGGAGATGAGACGTGACTCCTCCCTGTTGCCCGCAGCAGCCTAAGGAGACCCATCCTTAACTTAGACACAGAAAGAATTTGAGAATGAGGCAGTATGAAGCATAGTTGAAGTTTATTAAAACAAAACAAAACAAAAGGGCCCAGGGGAAGATTAAAGCACACTCAAGACCTCCTGTGGGCTTCTTAAAGGAGAGTCAGGGTTTTGTAAAGCACATTTTTAAGCACAGGGGCTAAGAGAAGCAGGTACTTGGGAAAAGAATAAGACATCCCAGGTGCGGGTGGGCAGTCTTCAAGGGAGAGTCGCGATTCACAGCTGTCTTTCCACGTCAGCCATCCAGACCATCCGGCAGCTCAGGGGTTACGGTTCAAAGTGTTCTCAGCACACTCTTCCCCTCTCCTCTCTTTCTGGGGGAGATTTCAGGGTGGCTCCCGAGGCAGGCTGGAGGGCATTATAACCAATAAGCCACAGGGTTGTGCAAGGGGTTTAGGGCTTGTCCTTTGCTGAAGACGGATTTTATCTATCTATCTATCTATCTATCTATCTATCTATCTGTTTATTTATGTGAGGTTTCTAGAAAATTGCAGGTTCGCAGCTGGGAAGGAAAAAGGCCTTAAGCAAATGTTAGAACTCTGGACTCTTGCTGGCTGTCTTCCCATTCCCTTCCCATGACCCCATCCCTCCCCTTTCTATCTCGACCCAGGTGACTGTGGCTGATGGTAATGTATGATATCGTTTGTAACTAACTGGAAGACAGGAGTTCAAAGCCCTCCAATTACGCTGATAAGATGAGGATTTATTACAATGTATCCTACTCCAGAAATATGTAGATTGCTGTAATAAAAAGGGAAATTAGATTTTAACGTTCTCACTATAAAAGGAAGAGGGAAGGGAGGAAAGAACTTAATGAAATAAGATAGAAAATGCTCTGTCACAGTTCAACTTTGGAGACATCTTTGTCCACCAAGCCATCCACACCATTGAGTACTGCCTGGGCTGCATCTCCAACACAGCCTCGTACCTCCGGCTCTGGGCCCTCAGCCTGGCTCACGCAGGTGAGTGTACAACCCAGGACTGTGTGGGGCAGGGGAGGGCGAGGAGTTGACAACCATCCTACCCAGAGACCAGGCTTACTGGATTCGTAAGCTTCTGGAAGTGTCTTCCCAGGGTTATTTAGTGTGTTTCCTTGGTGTCTTTCGGGTCCTTAATCAACCTACAATAGTTTCCTGTGTTTCTGAATTTTTGTGAACAGAATCTTAGCTTGGGGCTGGGTGGTGGTGGCGCACACCTGTAATCCCAGCACTCTGGGAGGCAGAGGCAGGCGGATTTCTGAGTTTGAGGCCAGCCTGGTTTACAGAGTGAGTTCCAGGACAGCCAGGGCTATACAGAGAAACCCTGTCTTGAAAAAACCAAATCCAAAAAACCAAAAAACAAAACAAAACAAGCAAACAAACCCCCCCCCCAAAAAAAACAAAAACCAAAAAACCAAAACCAGAATCATAGCTTGGTCCTGGTGTGACAAAATGCCACGTCAGCCTGTGTGGATTCAGCCAGACCCTCATTTTGGAGGCTGGAAGTTCGAGGTGGAGTGCCAGTGTGGGTGGGCTGGGGCAGAAGCTCACTCGCTAACGCCCTCAGGAAGAGGTGGGGGTGAGAACTGAGATGTCAGAGTTCTTAATTCCCCTAATCCCGTGGCAGAGGGACACTTGTAATGTTTTCAATCATCTTCCCGCAAAGACCCTGTCTCCAAATACTGTGACATCGAAAGCTCAGATCTCAACACCTGAGCCCAAGGAGGGCCACAGACACCGTGCTTCGCGCAGTCTTTTAGATTTAGCATTTTTGTGCCTGTGTCGTTTGTGTTATTTCACATTTGTTCCTCTTGCTGCCGACAGCTCTAGCTGGCTTCCTGCTGATCACTGTGTGGTACGGAGTATTTGGTTCTCGTTGTTGGAAGCTCCACCACGGTGATCATAGCTGTGGTAGACAAACTCCTGTGTGACCCTCAGAGGCACCTTGGCACCTGAGGCATAGGCTGACAGATGTGCACTTAGCACAGCTGGAGGCTGAGGGGGTTCCGCTTGCCCCCACAGAACTGTCCGAGGTGCTCTGGACCATGGTGATGAGCATCGGCCTCCGCATGCGAGGCTGGGGAGGACTCATCGGCGTCTTCATCATTTTTGCGGTCTTCGCTGTGCTCACTGTGGCCATTCTCCTCATCATGGAGGGTCTCTCTGCCTTTCTGCACGCCCTCCGGCTGCACTGGTAAGCCTGCTGGTCCTCAGGGAGTCGGGGAAGGGCCATCTGCAGGGCTGGCTGGCCGGAGTCACAGTTAACGCCATTTGTGGAACCTTAGTTACCCATTTATATAGAATGTATGATGTAACGTATGTTCACACGTGTGCAGATGAGCCGGCTGCGCAGTTAGGAAGCTCTCATTTGCTCCCAGAGTTGATTTGCTCTCGGGTTCCCACAGCTGACTTTAGTCAGGTGGCAGATCTGAAACAGGTTTCAGGAGAGCCTGTGAATCGAGTTGGGGTGCTTAGCCGCTAGGTTGCTGAGGGCAGGAGTTACAGCAGTAGAAACAAGCCACCCAGCCCTGCAGAGGAAACTGCAGAGTGCCCCAGGAAGCCCTTAGCATCACAGATGAACCCAGAGACAAGCGGTGAAGTAGGCTGAGGGTGCTGCGTTGTCTCAAAGCCATCCCGGTCATCCTCAGTACACACCGGGGCTGCTATCGTTAGGGAACTTTTTATTTTGATTTTTTTTTCATTTTATGCATATTAGTGTTTTGCCAGTATGTATGTCAATATACCTTATGTACGCAGTGCCTGTGGAGGCCAGGAGAGGGCATCAAACACCCTGGAACTGGAGTTATACACACTCATGTGGGTGCTGGGAATCAAATCTTCCTCTGAAAGAGCAGCCAGTGCTTTTAAACACTGAGCCACCTCTCTAGCTCCAAAACATAGTTTTATGTTTACATGTTGAGTGAAGAGAATTGAAGCATCTCCTGTCACCATGCTGACATGTCCCCCGATTGCATGAAGCACACCTCACATAACACCACAACACAGAAATGAGCGAGGGTGACTTTGGTCATGAAATGACTATAAAAAATGCAGGCCGGCTGAGTAGTGGTGGCACACGCCTTTTATCCCGGCACTTGGGAGGCAGAGGCATGTGGATTTCTGAGTTCAAGGCCAGCCTGGTCTACAGAGTGAGTTCTAGGATCGCCAGGGCTGTACAGAGAAACCCTGTCTGGAAAAAAACAAAAAGAAAAAAAGAAAAAAAAATGCAGGCTAATAGCCTTTTTTGCAACTTGATATACCACGTTTGGTTGCTATCCCTGGGAGGAGGCCTTTCCTTTTCTGAAGGGAAATGACAGTAGGAGTGTATGGGGGTTGGAGGAGGAGGAGCTGGGAGAAGAGAGAGAGAGAGAGAGAGAGAGAGAGAGAGAGAGAGAGAGAGAGAGAGAGAGGAGAGTCACAACTGCATAGAGGGCTGACGCCTCATGTACTGTGATGATCAAATAGTGCATGGAGGGAATAGTGATACATCCTTGCTTGGATGGAGGCTGTGGGAGTCCATGATGTGGGGGAGGGGTGTGCTGTGACCCGTGAAGCCTGAGGAAGAGAGGTGGGAGGAAGGAGGCGTGGTAAGGAGGCTCCAAAGGTCATCTGGTTCCCATGGTGTTCTGCACCTTGCTCTTGCCTGCCAGCCTCTAGCTGGCATTTCCACCTGCTTTTCTTTCTCTTCCCTATCACCACAGGGTGGAATTCCAGAACAAGTTCTATGAGGGGGCTGGCTCCAAGTTCGCCCCCTTCTCCTTTAAGCACGTCCTGGAAGGGACAACTGAGGAGTAGGCCTGTCTGCATCCCGGTGCAGGTGACAGCTGAAGAAGTACATTCGTGCCTCTGACATCAGCCCAGGCCAGGGGTCCTGTGCCTCAGCCCTTCTGGTCCATCTGAAGTGTGAGGCTGTGTAAGGTGCAGTATTTGACAGGACTTAGCCACTCAGCTGAGGGGACTCATTCGGACTTCATGTGTAGTCTTCGTGATCAAACAGTAAAATAACCGGGGAGCCGGGGAGGGGGCACTAGACCACTATCTTCCTGTGAGAGTTTATTTTTATTTTATTTTCTTTCTGTTTTGAGACAAGGTCTGTAGCTTTAACTGTCCTGGAAATAGCCACACAGACAAGGATGTCCTCGGTCTTGACCTTAGGCTCCTCCTGCCGCTACTTCCCAAATGCTGAACCGTCAGGCAAGAGCCCCCTCACCTGAGGCTCCTGCCGTATTTCAAGTGTTGTAATCATGAAAAATAAACGTCTGCTTTATTCACTGCTTCTTTAAGATGTCGTTATTCAAAATTAATCCTTAACATTTAGCGTCATCGGCATTTAAAGGCCAACACGGAACAATGGGGTTACACAACCTAATCCCAGGGCAGGATCAGGTTTGTTTTCCCTTCACCTCCCCCTTGACTGGGGCTTAGCATGACAAGCTTAGGAACTCTCAAACATTGTCACTCCACAGGAGGAAGCACAGCGAATGCCCTCTGTGGAGAGGGAGGCCCAGCCCTGGCTCTCTGCATCGCCACGTCCTGGGAAATGAAACATGACCACATGACATCATTCTTGGGGCACTGCTCACTGTCAACACCCCTATGCTGGGGTAACTGGAACAGGAGATGCAGAGGCATGGTGGATTATGGAAACTGTACAAAGAAGGAGATCTCCTCATAGTTGGGGGCTGAGAGGCCAGAACTAACAGATTAGGACCCCTGGACTCATGATTCCCCCAGTGCCTGAGGAGATTCCTCCTGTGCACTGTTCTTTCTGAATGACCTGAATCTAGGCGAAGAGCTGCCAGCTCTACCGCAACTGTCGAAGTAGGACTAACAATAAGTGACATTTTGTAATGCTCCCCAGTTGACTTAAGTCCTTTCTACATAAAGAACTGATCGTATTCAAAGTTTCCTTTTAGATGGGAGTGCGCTTGCGTGTGTTAGCGTGTATGAGTGCAGGGGCATGTACGCCATGGCACTCAAGGAGATTACAGGACAGCTTCCCATGCTACTGTGTACAGTGGGGTAGCTAACCTGTGAGCTTCCAGGCATGCTGCTGTCTCTGACTCCCAGCTTGTTATAGGGACAGTGAGATTATAGACTCACATTACTGTGCCTGGCTTTTACATACCTTCTGGGGGGTTTGAACTTAGGTCCTCATGCTTGTGTGGCGAGCACTTTCTCCGCTTGCCATCTTCCCAGCTTGGGAATCTTATCTTTTAGGCGCCATCTGCTGACCTGTGTCAAGATTGACTGGGGTTGATAGAGGCAATGCCCAAACCTTCTATGCACTTGGCAGGGAGAATAATTCCATTTCTTGTCCAGCAATGCACATGATGAGATGTCACAAGTGAAACTCAAACTCAGAGACACCAAGTGGTGCATACAAGGCTCTCCACCTCTCTCCACTATAGAAAAGGGATTGTAAGACCTGGGCAATGGAGGGGATGCTCAAGCCAATGACCGATGACAGAATAGACCGGCTCTAAGTGCCTTTGAGAAGCCTACGGCTCTCCTACTGCCATGACCACCAGGGAGTTTTAAGTTCTCTGCTTGCTGGTGTTCTTCTGGACACCTATTTCAGTCAGGGTTCCTATTCCTGTGCAGCACACCATGACCAAGAAGCAAGTCGGGGAGGAAAGGGTTTATTGAGCTTACACTTCTATACTGCTGTTCGTCACCAAAGGAAGTCAGGACTGGAACTCAAGCAGGTCAGGAAGCAGGAGCTGATGCAGAGGCCATGGAGGGATGTTTCTTACTGGCTTGCTTCCCCTGGCTTGCTCAGCTTGCTTTCTTATAGAACCCAAGACTACCAGCCCAGGGATGGCCCCACCCACAAGGGGCCCTCTCCCCTTGATCACCAACTGAGAAAATGCCCCACAACTGAATCTCATGGAGGCATTCCCCCACCTGAAGCTCCTTTCTCTGTGATAACTCCAGCCTGTGTCAAGTTGACACACAAAACCAGCCAGTACAACATCCATCTAAAGAATGCAGCGAATCGATGGCTCAAAGGAACAGCCCACCCCTACTCTTTCAAAAATGCCCTCCAGCCTGGGAGTGACAAGCCAAAGTCCCCCAAGGCTTGGCAGTTCACTGTTATTTTCTCTTTAACAAGGGATCGGGTGAGGGCTGTTTAAAGGGGGCGTGCCCTCAGGATGCCAGGTGGCTCCTTAATTGAATTCAGTCTGGAGAAGTGAGTTGAAAGGAGGGTAGGGAAGGGGGCAGGCCATTCTGGAAGGTGAGTTCAGAGGAGAGAGGCCCTCAGTGCTGCCAGAGGGCTGTGGGGAGACAGCGCACAGGGGCCTGGACAGAACACTGGCCAAGGAACACAGAGGTGAGACACTTTCAGGCAGCAGGCTTGTATCTGGCATTACTGCTGCTGTTCAGAGGAGGGAGGGGGCTGACTATTAGTGTGTAGCTGGAGGCAAATGGAGCTCGAAACCTTTTTTTAAAAAAAAGAAATATTTATGTATTATCTATGTGGAAGTGTGTGTGTGCGCGCGCACATATGCACATTCCCAGAAGTCAGAGGAGGACACCAGGTGCTCGCAGTATCGCTGCCCACTCACTCCCTTGAGAAAGAGCTCTTACTGAACCTGGAGCTAGCAGCGAGCAGAACCCAGTGACCCTCCCATTCCCCCCCCCCCTTGCTGGTTCTAGAGGTCATACTAGCTTTTAATATGGGTCAATTTGAAATTGGGGTCCTCATACAAGTACTCTCCCAGCCCCTTATTGATGATGTTATAAAACAATTGCATCACACATCAGTAAAAAAGATCTACAGGGCCCAATTATTTCTGGCTTAAAAAAATCAGTATATTGAAATACAGTAGAATGAAGTGGTCAGTCTTCCTGGGAGTTTGCTTACTTGGGGCCCCACCTGCACTTTTGAGTGGCAGAGTCAACCCCTAGTCTGTCCATGTCTGCCCATATCCCCTTCTCTGGCTGTCTGAAGGCGGGGCATGCACTGAACTCTCACTTCAGCATTTAAGGAAGAGCTCGCTGGGGATGCTAGGTTTTTCCGTGTTTTACTGGGTTAGTTTGGTTTAGCTTCTACCCTGTCCTCCCTCCCTCCTTCCCTCTTTGCTTCCCCCTCCCTCCCTCCCTCCTTCTTCCTCCTTCCCTCCCTCCCTCCTTCTCCCTCCTTCCCTCCTTCTCCTTCCTTCCCTGTCTCCCTCCCTTCCTCTCTCCCTCCCTCCCTCTCTCCTTCCCTCCCTCTCTCCCTTCTCTTCTCCCTCACAGATCCTCACCTACCTGAGGAGCTGTTGGCAACAACTGACGGCTGTTGGGGAAGGAGAGTATTTAATGTACTACAAAGTCCATTTTATAATCAAATGCCAATACTTCATAACAAATTACCAACTAGAGGATGGAGAGATGGCAGCCAGGAAAGGGCTAGCCCACGTAAGCATGGGAGCTGAGGTTAGATCTCCAGCACAGGCATAAAAAGCCAGGTGTGGTAGCATATACTCAGAATTCCAGGGACGGGGAGGCAGAAACAGGATTCCTGCGGCTCACTGGCAGGTCAAGGTGAGACTTGTCTCAAGGGTGATGGGTGACATTCCTGAGGATGACACCTGAGGTTGTCATCCACACTCCACATGCACACAAATGTCTAGGGGGTGAGGGAAGGCAGCTCACAGGAACAACACCCAAAGTTCTCTCTCCCGTGTGTGTGTGTGTGTGTGTGTGTGTGTGTGTGTGCGCGCGCCTGGTACCCTCGCAGTCCAGGAGAGGATGACAGACCCCATGAGTCTGAGAGTTAGAGAAGGTCCTTGGCCCCTGTGTAGATGCTGGAAACTTAACCCTTTTTTTTCCTCTGCAAGAGCAGTAGGTGCTCTTAACCACTAAGTCATCGCCAGCTCACTTGTCCCTTTTCAAAAGCTCCCTGCCCCCCACAGTGCTGCTGCCTGAGGCTGAGGTCCAGGCCAGCCTATTTTCTCCCTTCTGCTTCTCCCGGCAGATGTGAGATTTACAGCTGGACTGCCCTTCCCTTTTCCTTCGACTCTGATAAATGGTCCCCAAGTTTCCATTTTAATCTATTTTTGTCCCCCAGCTTCTCTTTATGTCTGTTCTTAAATGGTTTTATGGAAGAGACTAAGATCCCCCAAAGAGGCCCCTGGTTTGCTGGGACTCCCTGAGATTTCTGGTAACATCACCTTTCTACCTTTTAATTCTTTAATCAGTAGAGAAGGTGAACTAGCGCCTGCACTTCCAGATGATGTCATACTGTGGCTTCTGTTATTTAGAATAACTTTTTGTTGTTGCTGCTTAGGAGGGACAATTTGGTAGATTGTAATAGCTGAGTGGTATTGTTGTGATTCCATGCTGGGAACATGTGTGCTCTCTCTGTGACAGTGACTTTCTAGAGGAAAAAACCCAAAACCCCAAACAAAAGAAAAAAACAAATAAACAAAAACCAAAAAACAAAACAAAGAACAAAAACCAAAAACCCCAAAGACACAGGGTCGTTGTTGTAACACCTATCTTGTGTGTCAGCAGCTATGTCGAACAATTCTTAGGACATGGAGCACATGATGCCCTCCCTTACATACCTCACAGAGGCCCACAAAACACAAGACATCGCTCCAACACTTGACGGACATGGATGCCCTTCCTGGGCTCCTGGAGGCAACTGTGGCTTCTATGTTCTAGGAAAAGGAGACTGTTTCTGGGTGGGTCTGTGTGTGATGTGTCATTTATTGGACTACAAGTTGTCACTTCTAACACAGAGACTGCATCCATTTGGAAGTAAGTGTGCAACTGTGAAGCCACTCTGAATGCTGTGACTAACTCCACTCACCTCAAGTTGCCGCCTTCTCTGCTGCTCTGGCCTCTTCCTCCTCTCTCCTTCCTCCTCCATCTGGTGAGGCACTCGGCGTAAGTCCTATCCTCAGGCAGTTTTAGTAGAGAACACAGCATCGTGTGCCTCCTGTATATGGTCCATCCCTCAGACTGGCTGCATCTGGGTTCAGCTGCCCAGCACCATGCCCCTGCCTCACATCCCCGGCAGGTGGATCATCATCTTTGATGATTGCCTGCCATCATCATCGGAGTCACATCGATCCTTCCACACCCGACTTATTCCACTTGACAGTCATGTCCTCAGACTTTCTATGTTGTTACCCATGGCAGGATTTCCTCCTTTTATGGCTGGATAAGACTCCATTGTACGTACATGGTGCAGTTTTCTTATGTGCATATCCATCAATAGACGGTTAGGTTGCTTCCTGTCTTGGCTGTTGTAAGTGATGTTGTAGCATGATACATGATACAGCCACAGGTTTTCCTTTAGGATCGCTGCCTCTGGTTCCTCTGGAGATCCTTGTCTCCAGCGTTTGAACCATTGCATAATATGATAGTTCTACTTTTCCTTTTTTTTTTTTGAGGAAACATCTTATTCAATCCAATTTACATTCTAATGAACAGTGTGCAAGGGTTCCACAGTTTCACTTGTATCACACACGTGTTCTACCGCTGAGCTATGTCTTCAAGCCCTATCTATTCCCACGTTCTGATAATAGCTATTCTCAGGGGGTGAGCCAAGTTTCTTTGTGGCTTTGATTTGCCTCTCTCTATTGATTAGCATTGCTGAACACCTCTCTATGCACCTTTATATGTTGTGACTCTCTGGAGAAATTATGTAAGAATCACAGGATTTTATTTTTAGTCATTCACTTTGAAAGTGTTACACATGCTAAAAGAAGCCACAGCACCTCCACAGTCCTTCGATACTTTGCCACACATATGGCCCATCTTTTTAAAAAATTATTTATTTTCATTTTATGGGTTTGAGTGTTTTACCTGCATGTGCATATATGGACTGTTTGTTTGTCTAGTACATGCAGAGGCCAGCAGAGGGCACCAGATGCCCTGGAACCAAAGTTCCAGATGGCTGTAAACTGCCAAATAGATGCTAGACACCAAATCCAGGTCCTCTGCAAGGAGCAGTAAGTGCTCTTAGCATCCATGCTGGCTCTCCAGCTCTACGGCTCTTCTCTTGATTAGCGCCACCCCGCGCTCTCAGTTCTCTCGACACCTTTGACATGTGACCCTCCACCTTCATGCTCTGCTTTTTAATGACAGCCCCTTTAAGGTCCCCATTAGTGTTGCCTGAATGTGCATGAACAACCTGCCAGCACCCACACCTCTGAAAAGTGGCTTCCCTTCCTTCCCCAGCAGCCATCAGCTGCCAGTAACTCCTCAGCAGGGGGTGGAGTCTTGTGAGCCCCTCCCCAGTCTATCCTGGAGTCTTATATGGCCTCTTTTGAGTGTTTTGCTTTGATGACACTGAGTGTTCCCATGTAACTCTGACAACCAGGAAGGTTTTCACTTTGAGTTTCCTATGAGCAAATGCACTGTAACATCCTCATTGTATTTCCAGTTTTTGTAGTCACCGTTTTTTAATTAATTAATTAATTAATTAATTTATCAAGTTAGGGTTTCTCTGTGCAACCCTAGCTGTCCTGGAACTCACTCTGTAGACCATCCTGGCCTTGAACTCTGTACTCAGAGATGTACATACTTCTGCCTCCTGAGGGCTGGGATTAAAGAAAGGCATGTACCACTGTTGCTTGGGTCATGCACTGGCTGGTTTTGTGTGTCAACTTGACACAAACTGGAGTTATCATAGAGAAAGGAGCGTCAGGTGAGGAAATGCCTCCATGAGATCCAGCTGTAAGGTATTTTTCTCAATTAGTGATTAAGGGGGAGGGGAGGGCCCATTGTGGGTGGTGCCATCTCTGGGCTGGTAGTCTTGGGTTCTGTAAGAAAACAAGCAGAGCAACCCAGTAAGTAACATTCCTCCATGGCCTCTACATCAGCTCCTGCTTCCTGACCTGCTTGAGTTCTAGTCCTGACTTCCTTTGGTGATGAACAGCAATGTGGAAGTGTAAGCTGAATAAACCCTTTCCTCCCCAACTTGCATCTTGGTCATGATGTTTGTGCAGGAATAGAAACCCTGACTAAGACAGGTCAATCATCACTCTGTGTGTGTGTGTGTGTGTGTGTGTGTAGCAAATGCTTAATAAGCAGTCCTAATAGCAGGAGTGACTAGCGCTCTCAGCTTCCTTTTACAGAGTAGGTCAGTGCATGCCAGGTGGAAGATAAATGCTTTCTGTGAGCTAACGTGTTTGCTCCTCACACAGCCTAAGAGTTAGGTGCAATACTATATTACTCCCATTTTAGGGGTGAGGAGAAGGAGGTTCAGAAGAAGGCAAATTCCTCAAGCCAGGTGCCCAGTAGATAGCAGAGGGAATCTACACACAAGAGTAGTCTGTTCCAGACGAAATGGAGACAGAGGACAAAGATACTCTAGGACTTGTGTGTGCATGTGTGTGGGTGCTTATGAGTGTTGTATGTACAGGTCAACCTTAGGTGCCTGTGCATCTGTGTGCATGTGCATGCTACAGGTCAGCCTAGGATGTGGTCATTCAGGGATGCTGTCCACCATTTTCGGAGGCAGGGTCTCTCACTGGCATGCAACTCACGGATTTGACCATGCTGGCTGGCCAGGAAGCCCTGGAATCTTCTTGTCTCCACATCAGGTTTTCCCCATGGGTTCTATGTACACAAAAAGCTCCTCATGCAAGCACAGCAAGCACTTTACTGGCTGAGCCTACCTGCCAACCTACCTTCTAGGACTTTTGAGGGCTCAAGGCAATTTTACATGGAGTAGACTTGGCATATTGATATGTATTCTATAACCATGATATTTCTTCCTTGCTATTCACCCTGACTTCATTAGGGAAGCTGTGTGGGGAATCAATGACCTAGATGGCAGCCAAGCAGACAGAGCCTGTGACAATCATCAGCCTTCGGAAACTGAGCCAGGCAGCCCCAGAACCGCAGCAGAAAGGTAAGACCATCCCCCAAACTCCAGCTTTCAAGCAAGTGCTTAACATTGCTATAATAATGAATTATATATTCAAGGGGGAGGTCAAGGCTGTAGGTCAGTTGGTAGACTGTTTGCCTAACCTGCACAAAGTCCTAAATTTGATTCTCAGTACCACAGCGGCACACGTCTGTAATCCCACATGAGAGGAGAGGCACCGGGATCAGGAGTTCAAGGACATCCTCAGCTACGTAGGCTTTTGAAGTCAGTCTATGCTACACAAGATTGAGTAATAAATAATAATAATGTTGCATATACCTGTAAAGGTGGGCCATGGTCCTCAAGGGTTGGCCTAGCCCCTGCACCAAGTGGTCCTCACACTGTGTCTTCCTTGTCAGAGACCAAGACATTCACCGTGGAGGATGCGGTGGAGACTATCGGCTTCGGGCGCTTCCACATCGCACTCTTCCTAATCATGGGCAGCACCGGGGTGAGTGCACTTGGAGAACCTCTACAGCTCTGATTCTGTCCTCACTGTTTGCCACCAAGTTTCTGCTGGCCCCCAGCACTGGGCTGTCCATTCCAGAAGTGGGAATCCTGTGGAAATTATTTCATCAGCCTTTGCAGTGGGTTGGCTAGCAATAATGGAATGCACGTGTCTCTTTTGGCGATTCAAGACTCATCTTACAGGTTTACACTGAGCTCTTGGGAAGAAGGGAAAGGACCAGGGGTTAGTCCGTGCGGAGCAGATGCAAGCTCTCAAGCATGTGTGCATTGGTATCATCTGGAACACCTGCTGCCCCCGAAGACTTGGTGGTTTTCTTCACATCAGTGGCATTTGCTTCTCCTAAATCCTAGGTGTTGTGTCCTAGGCGTAGTGGGTACATCTGGAATATTTGGCAGATGGCTATAAGAAGATCAGGAGTTCAAGGTTATCTTCTGCTAGGTGTTAAGTTTTAGGCCAGCTAGGGATATATGAGATCTGATTTTCCTCACATGTACACAGTGACGCATATCCTTATACACGTGTACACACACACACATGTGTGCACGCGCTTAGGCTTTTGTAAGTTTTAGAAAGGATTGGTGATATATCTCAGTGAAAAAGAGCTTGCCTAGCATGTGAAGTCCCATTAAGACTATGGGATAGATGCCCCCCCCACCCTGCACAAAGATCAAGTCAAATCTCTTTCTTTTGGGAAACGGGATCTTATTATGTTGTCCTTGGTATGGTGGAGTTAGGTCATTGCAATCCTAAATATTTAATTCTCTAAAGACTTTCATCAAATATTCATGAACCGAAGCAGGTAACACAAGGGTGTGATTCTGGGACTTGAGAGGAGGAAGTAAGAAGATTGGAAGACAAGTTTAGTAAATCAAACGCTTTTCTGAGATGGTCACGCTGTCATCTAGGGGAGACAAACCACACACTAACAAGAAAGCCTAGCAGCTTAGAATTAAGGCTCCTCCTTTCCACACCAGGCCGCCACATTACTGTAATAACCGATCCCATACTGTCCCAGTGGTGTCATGAGAGAAACTGCAGACAGACATGCTCTCTTCTTTATTTCTCCTTTCTCTTCCTTGTCTATGATGTCAGGGTTCATTCTGTCCTGCAGGCGCAAGTCCTCAGATCTGGTTGGGCACAGTGGTAGGCACTTTAGTCCCAGTTGATACCTAGACTGAGGTGTGAGCATCACTTGAGGCCAAGAGTTCACAGCCTGCCCTATCTCAAAAACAAAGATGGTGCCCGAGTCTGACCCCCAGCATCCATACCAAGGCTGCATTTAGTGGTGATGCGCCTGCAATCTCAGTGGGAGGGAAAGATATGGATCCCTGGGGTCTGCTGGCCATTGGGTCAAGCCAAGTCGGTGAGCTCTTAGACTGAGGAAATAAGGTTGGGCTAGAGGGATGGCATTTGCTGCTCTTGCAGAAGACTCAGGTTTTATTCCAGCACTCACATGGCAGCTCACAACCATCTGTAAGTCCAGTTCCAGGGGATCCAATACACTCTTCTGGCTGCCATGGGTCCTGCATACATGTGGTACACATGCATACTCAAATACACAATACATTAAATACTAGTATAATATTTAATGTCACACTAATGTAATATACTAATATACTAAATATTACATTAGTATGTTATATTAGTATTAATTATTTACTATTAATATATTATTAATTTGTTATATATACACATATGTATATGTGTATGTACATGTGTATGTATATGTATATATGAAGTGAGTCACACCCACACTTGGGCATATCTCTCTCTACAACTGTCTTTAAGAAGCTCATCCTGTGCTATCAAGTCTCTAGTTGGTTGGTTGGTTTTGTTTCATGGGTTTTTTAAAACCTAATTCACCTGTTTCTGCTCATTCATCTTTGGCATCTGTTTTCTTTCCCTGGGAGATAAACCCACCCTGAAATGGAGTGTGGGATATGGACAAAAAGTTAATTGTTTTGGCTAGGTTTCCTTGCTTGGGAAGAGGAAACCTCAGCCAAAGGCCTGTGGGCATGTCTGGAGAACATTTTCTTGATTGCTGATTGATGCAAGGGTGGGTTGGATGGAAGTTCACTGTGGGTGAGCAGACAGACCTGGGCTGTTTAAGAAAGGTGGCTAAGCAAGTCTGTAAATACCTCTCCTCATAGACCCGGCTCCAGTGCCAGCCTGCAGGTTTCTGCCTTGAGCTCCTACCGTGGTGTTGGGGGTTGGTTCTAGTGCGTTGAATTAATCCAGCTCCCCAAATCAGGAATCTCTGTGTCTAAACACTGAAGGTCCTTGTCCTCAATTGTTTTTTGATCAGTTAATAAAGAACCAATAGCCAATGGCTGGCCAGGTAGACTGAGGTGGGACCTTTAGATTCCTGTGGGCTAGGAACTGGGAGAAAGGAAGGAGAGAAAGATCACCATGCCTCAGAGGGAGACAGAGCTGCAGGCGAAAATTCATCCAAATGCAGGTAGAAAGGGAAAGCCGCCCTATAGCAGGGGCTGCCCAGAAGGTAATAGGGTGGCAGAGACAAAACATAGATTAGAAGGTGCTGAGCCAGGAGTTCTAGAGGGAAATGTATGCCAACTGGGCCGGGGATGAGACCTGCCCAACCTTTGAGCTAGTCAAGGCATGTTTAAAAT
This sequence comes from Apodemus sylvaticus, assembly GCF_947179515.1. Lineage (NCBI taxonomy): Eukaryota > Metazoa > Chordata > Mammalia > Rodentia > Muridae > Apodemus > Apodemus sylvaticus. The sequence continues at coordinate 62,358,810 of NC_067473.1, read as the reverse complement.
TAACTAGTGTGTGTGTGTGTATGTGTTTTGTTAGTGAATCCAGATAGCTCTTGGGTAGATGAGTGTGTGTGTGTGTGTGTGTGTGTGTGTGTGTGTGAGACCAGTGATGAACACAAAGCAGTTTAGCTATTTAATTCTCCTCTGTAGCCTAGCTTCTCTCAATGATGGACTGTAGTCTGTGTGTTAGATACACCTGTTCTTCCCCTAGTTGCTTATGGTCATGGTCTTCCTCACAGCAACATGAAGCAAACTAGAGCGCTAGTTATCCATTCTCCTCTTGAGATACTTAGTAGTACCTGCTACACCATCTGCTCAGGAGGCACTGGGTCCTGATCATGAGCTCCTAACCTGTGTCTGTTCTGTTACTGTTTCAGCCTTCAGAAACTTTCCAGTCTTCTTAAGATCTCAGCTTCCTGATATAAGAAGCTATTTTAAAACCCCATTTGGAAAGGTGTGTCCTACCATCTGAATAATGTGCCTTGGCTAGCCAGGCTCACCCATTAGCTAAGTGCCTGGCCCCTCAGTCAGAGTCACTGAGCAAACGCACAGTTCAGCAGGATGTGTGAGAAGGAATATGTGCTCTCCGTCTTTAGGGATACTCTCAAGTTGTGCAAACCATGAATATTACATCTATGAAAGCTAAGGGTGACTATATGGATCTACCTCTTTTTGTACTGCTTTGGGTTTCTTGATTCCGGGTCTTGAAGCCAGCCAGTGCTGATTTCAAACCCATGATGCTCCTACCCGGTGGGGTCACAGGTGTAAGCTACTGTGACTGGCTCTTCTGTATCCCCCTCCACCTAGGGGAGTGGTTCCCAACCTCCTAATGCTGTGACCCTTTAATACAGTTCCTCATATTGTGGTACCCCTCCACCATACAATTATTTTCATTGTTATTTAAGAACTGTAATTTTGCTACTGTTATGAATCATAAAGTAAATATTTGTGTTTTCTGGTGATCTTAGGTGACCCCTGTAAATGGCTTGTTCAACCCCCAGGTTGAGGAGCCCCAGGCTGAGAACTGCTGGCTTAGGGGAAAGAGGCCATTGGAATAGGAGGGTGACATGCTTGTGTGGAGGTGACATGATCAGGTGTATAGATGTGGCTTTCTTTCCTTCTCCTCTCGCAGGTTGTGGAAGCCATGGAGATCATGCTAATAGCAGTTGTGTCTCCTGTTATCCGTTGTGAATGGCAGCTGGAGAACTGGCAGGTGGCATTTGTCACCACGGTGAGTACCTGCTGCCTGCACTGTGAATGAACCACCTCAGTGCCTGGCTTTCTTTCCAGTACTCCGAGAGCTCTACCAACCCTACCCCGACCCACAATGAGCAGTGCTGGCCTCCACAGCTCCTGGGTTTCCAGGCCCTGTGCAGTTAGCATTTAATGCCTTTCTCTCTTTCCCTTTTAGTCTAATAAGTAGCCAGGCATTCCTAGCTGATGTTATCTCCTCAATAATTCTAGAACATTCTCCTCTCCATGCACTGCCATCAACCACAGCCCAGCCCCTCCTCCCTAGCATCCCCCCTCCAGGTGATCTTCCACTCAACGTCCACCAAAGCTTTAAGCCCTCCCTGAAAAAGACATTTGATGCAGTATGTGTTGTAGTTTTCAGATTCCCAGTCCATGTAACAAGAAGCACTTTACATTAAGGGATTTGTACTTCATAGTCTTTGTTTCTTATGACATAGATATTAAAGTACGCTTTCTATCTGACACATGGTTTGGCTACTATGCAAAGAAGACCTATTGAAAATATGAGGCCATGTTGTATCCATGAGCAGCCACTGAGGGGCTTAAAGAGGGCTATGATTGGGTGTTCCAAGAAATCTGAGGAAGTATGGCTGATGGCCAGATACCAGGGAGGCAGTATGTAGTGATGAACAGCAGTGCCCTGAGGTGAGGCCGTGTTCTGGAATTAGGCGAAGACAGCCTAGGAGTTCTGGAGAAGCACAGGGTAATGAGAAAGGAGTGGGCTTATGTCTTAGTCAGGGTTTCCATTCCTGCACAAAACATCATTCATGATCAAGAAGCAAGTTGGGTAGGAAAAGGTTTATTGAGCTTACACTTCCACATTGCAGTTCACCACTAAAGGAAGGCAGGCCCGGAACTCACACAGGTCAGGAAGCAAGAGCTGATGCAGAGGCCATGCAGGGATGTTTCTTACTGGCTTGCTTCCCCTGACTTGCTCAGCCTGCTCTCTTATAGAACCCAAGAGCACCAGCCCAGGGATGGCACCACCCTTGATCACTAATTGAGAAAATGCCATACAGCTGGATCTCATGAAGACATTTCCTCAAGGGAGGCTCCTTATTTGGTGATAATTCCAGCTTGTGTCAAGTTGACACAGAAAACCAGCCTGTACAGTTTACTTGTCATTAAATCTGATTTTTTTTAATAGACACAGAACATAGAATGACATCCAGGATGTGGCCAGACTGAGAGGACTGTCTGGAAGTCAGGAAGGTGGTGACCTGTTACAGGCAGGTGGTGGCAGAAGCTTCGAGGGAGAGATTCTGTAAGACAGGGTTAGGGCTAATGTTTGAAAGTGGTTATGGAAAATTCTAGACGCTTTCTTGTTGATTCCCCATTACCTGGCTTATATTCTTATAAAAATATAAACAATTCTTAGTTAGAGTCTCATTGGTGTAAAGATACATCATGACCATAGTAACTCTTACAAAGTAAAACATTCAACTGGGGCTGGCTTATAGTTTCAGAGGCTTAGTCCATTATCATCATGGTGGGAAGTGTGGCAGTGTGCAGGCAGACATGGTGCTGGAGGAGTTGAGAGTTCTACATCTTGATCCAAAGACAGTAGAAGGAGGCTGTGTGTCAACTGAGTGTGGCTTGAGCATATATAAGACTTCAAAGCTTTTACAGTGACACACTTCCTCCCACAAAGCCACGCCTACTCCAATAAGGGCACACCTCCCAACAGTGTCACTCCCTATGGGCCAAGCATTCAAACATATGAGTTTATGGGGGTCATACCTATTCAAACCACCATACCTTTTGAGCTTGCAAGGATTTGGACACGGGAGTGACCCTTGCTTTGTAGGATAGTGAGGACAGATGGTCACCTTTCCACTCAAAGTCCCCTCTGAATTGGGATCTGTGATGCACCCCCATTCTCTCCCTAAGAACTTCTCTGTAAGCTCTTAATGTGTAGTAAGTTCTGTTATGGTTTGTATTTGCTTGGCCCAGGGAGTGGCACTATTAGAAGGTGTGGCCTTGTTGAAGTAGGTGTGTCAATTGGAGGTGGGTTTTGAGACTCATTCTGGCTGCTTAGAAGTCAATCTTCCACTAGCAGCCTTCAGATGAAGATGCAGAACTCTCAGCTCCTCCTGCACCATGCCTGCCTAGATGCTGCCATGTTCCTGCCTTGATGATAATGGACTGAACCTCTGTAAGCCAGCCCTAATTAAATATTTTCCTAATAATGTTGCCTTGGTCATAGTGTATGTTCACAGCAGTAAAACCCTAACTAAGACAAGTTCAAATCCTGCTTCTTTCCATGTCTTGGAGGACGGAAGGCTTCAGGCCCAGATGTGTGTTCAGTCACAGCAAGATGTCTGTCCTTTTCTGAAAAAGCAGAAGAGTGTGTAGTGCTTAAGTCAGAAAGTTGTCTTTCTTGAACTTTTCATTTGTATACCTGCCCCCCACCCCCATTCAGTCTCCAGGGGCTGGGATTACAGATGTGCCACTAGACCTGGCAGCATCCTATTTTATATTAAATAAGAGCTGAGAGCTCCCCAGGGAAGAGTACAAGGACGTTGTTACAGGTCCTGTTGCCTTGCGATCTTACAGAAATGCAGGCTTTGGGGCCAACACAGACTATGAGTCGAGTTTCTGTCCCAAAAAGTAGAGCCCAGGGCAAAAATCATGGCTTTTGTAACCCAAGGAGCTATGAGGTGAAAACTAAGACACTGAATAGAATAAAAGCACAGGCTATACCAGAAAGTGGGAAGTCTCCGAGTTTATGGATTGACAGAATTAATACCCTGAAAGTGTGTTTCTTGGTGAGGGCAGCCTGAGGATTCGCTCCAATCCCCATCTAAATTCCAATGATACTCATTGAAGAACTTGGAAGAAACAATCCTAAGATTAATGTATAAATGCAAAAGATTCCTCGTGGCCAAAGCAACCCTAAGCAGCGAGATTAATGCAGGTCTCTGATTTCAAATGGCCTTACAGAGCCATAGACAGAGCAGTGCTGGCCAAGACCCACATGCAGACCGAGGGTATACAGCAGGGGAGACAGACATAACAGCCATGGCCACAAAGGTTTTGAGATTGGTGACAAAAACACTCGTGGGAGAGCATCTCGCCTACCTGCAAAGGGTGCTGGGAAAACTGAGTACAGAACGAAATTAGAACTACACAAAAAAATCAATTCAAAATGGATCAGAGACCTTAATATAAAACCCGAAACACTGAAACTGCTCGAGGGACACGGGAAGAATCCTTTAAGACACGGGAATAGGCAAGGACTTTTTGAAAGACTCCAATAACACAGGAAATGACCCCAGTTGACCAGAGGGATTATGTGAAATTAAAAAGCCAGCCAAGGAAGCAGAGTACAGAGGCAGCCTACAGAAAGGGAGAAAATCTTTGCCAGCTCAGACAGGAGGCCAATCCCCCAAAATGTGTAAAGAACTGGGGGGAAAAAAAGCCACCAAGAACCCAAATTTTTCATTAAATCAGTGATGCAGTGTATGGTATGAAAAGTTCTCCAAAGAAGAAATTTAAACAGCCAATAGACATTTAAAATATTCAGCATCCTTAGCCATCAGAGAAATGAAAATTAAAACAACTTCAAGATTTCCTCTCACCCCAGTCACAGTGGCTGTTGTCAAGAAAACAAGTGACCTTGCCAAATGTTGGCAAGGGTGTGGGGGAGGGGAACCCTTATTCACTGTTGAGACCGACATAGCCTCCATGGAAATCATTATGCAGGCTTCTAAAGAAAACTAAGCCTACAGCCAGTATGTGACCCAGCCATACTGCTCCAGGGTATATTCTTAAAATAGGATTGGTCCAACCACAGAGACATTTGCACAGTCATGATGGCTTTCATGCTTGCTGGATGGCTTTCAAATAGTTCCTGTGAGTGTTATAAAGGGCAGGGAGGAAGAGAAACAAGGCATGGAGAGAGAGAGAGAGAGAGAGAGAGAGAGAGAGAGAGAGAGAGAGAGAGAGAGAGCGCATTTTCCCTGAGAAGTACTGGAAGCGAAGCTGTCATTGTGCCTCTCTCTCCCTGGAGGCGCCAGCCAGGAGGTTTCCTAAGGGGAAAAGCAGATGTCAGAAGGCAGAGAAGTAGGCGCTAAGTGCACAGGCACACACAAGCCAGGGCTGAGCAAAGTGTGAGTTGAGAGAGAAGCACAAGGCAGCTCCACCTTAGGGTTTACAGTTCCGAGATTTTATGTATTTGTTTGTTTATTGAGACAGGGTCTCTGTGTAAGCACCAGCCAGCGCTTAGCTTACATCTCCTAATATGGTTGGTGGGAATGAAAACCAGGCCTGGTTTGGAAGGCTCTCAGCAAGATTGGGGCTAAGACAAGTTTATTGCAAGCAATCAGACTCTTTATATGCTTATCAGAAACAGAATACAGTTGTAGTTGCCAGGATACAATGTTGTTCACAAGTTATACAGGGTACATAAGACTAATGACTAATTAAGAGTAATCGCCCAGTCAAGCTTCTATATGCTTTGCTGACTTCTAGGGAAGGCAGAGCTACACAGAAGACCTGCCTGCTCCACTGCCCGAGGGAGTGCCTCTGTCTTAGGAACTGAAAGGCACACAGTGCCGCAGCAGCTAGGATTCTAACCTGAAAAACCTAGGACGAGTGCCTGTCAAGGCAGCTAGACCAGGCCAAGTCTGTGATTCTCTGCATCCACGTAGCCCAAGCTGGCCTCCAATACACTGTGTACCCAAGGATAACCTTAAATCTCTGACCCTCTTGCTTCTACCTCCAGAGTGCTGGGATTACAGACATGAATCCTCATGCCTGATTTTATGTGGAGCTGGGCACAGAACCCAGGGCTCTATGTGTGCTAAGCAAGCCCTTGCCCCAGCCTTTGAGAAGTTTTCAAGTGGATGACTGGTTCAGGTGTTCATGTGAAGCTTGTGTGTGTGACCATACAAAGAAAGGCTGCTTTGGTGGCAGCAGCCTGTGTTGGAATAAGGCATGACAGGCATGACCAGATCTTAAATGACCATGGGAAGTCACAGCTTTGGTCCAGGCACAGCTGAAGCCAGTGTCTGGGAGAAGGAAAGCAGTTCCCTGCTCTGGGGACCCATTTCCACCTGGGTCATGTCAGTGCGATATGTTTGTAGAAGAAGCCTAGACACTGACCCAGGAGCCTGCCTGTGCTCCCTGAGCCCCGGGATGCTTTGGGAAACCCATCTGCAGCCTAATTTTACTTGAGACTTGAGGTTATTTGCTTAATGTAGCAAACACATAGCTTACTGGTGCATTCTGCTTAGAACATTGTTATTTTTTCACCCTGACTCTAGATGGTGTTTTTTGGCTACATGGTATCCAGCATCCTCTTTGGTCTCCTAGCTGACAGATATGGCCGCTGGAAGGTAGGTCAGGCCATTAGGATTGCACACACCTCCCTTTGGGATATTCCCTATTGCTTCTCTTCCTGGACTCTTGTCCCATGTCAATACTTCTCACCTCAAAGGGGATAAGAGATAGCTTAATAAGGAACCAAACACGAGTGATTGTAACCAGCAGGAACACAGATTCAGGTTATCCTAAATGCCACATTTATTCTGGCTACTTTTTGTTGTTGTTGTTGTTGTTGCTGTTGTTTTTGAGACAGGGTTTCTCTGTGTAGCCCTGGCTGTCCTGGAACTCACTCTATAGACCAGGCTGGCCTTAAACTCAGAAATCGGCTTGCCTCTCTCTGCCTCCCAAGTGCTGGGATTACAGGTGTGTGCCACCATGCCCGACTTTATGCTGGCTACTTTTATATCAATTTGACACAAACTGGAGTCATCAGAGAAAAGGGAGCCTCAGTTGAGAAATTGCTTCCATAAGATCCAGCTGAAGGCAAACCTGTGGGCATTTTCTTACTTAGTGGTGGATGAGAGAGGAGGGCCTGGCCCATTGTGGGTGGTGCCATCAGCAGGTTGGTGATCCTGGACTCTATAAGAGAGCACAGAGCAAGCCATGGGGAGCAAGCCAGTTAGCAGCACCCCTCCATGGCACCTCCTGCCCCCAGGTTTCTGCCCTGTTTGGGTTCCTGTTCTGGGTTCCTTGGATGGTGAACACTGATGTGGAAGAGTAGCAACCTTCCCCAGTTTCCTTTGGTCATGGTGTTTCATCCCAGCAGTAGTAACCCTAACTAAGACAACGTTCCAACTTGATCTTGCGATTTAATAGCAAATACACCTGTTGGGGACATTAGGTTGGTGGCTTAAGCAAAGCAGGGTAATCTCTGCTCTAGGTCCCAGGTGTTATCTGATGATATTGATTGTTTAGTTTGGGGACAGTGAAAGCTAGTTAAGTTAATGTAATCTAAAGGTTTTCCCTTATAATCGCTAGTATGTTGGACCTGATACAGAGGCAGGTGGAAACTGTCTATTGAGAGAGCTAAGGATATCCTAAGATAATTTGTCTCTGGATCTGCAGCAGTCCAGCTTTCTAAAGTCACAGTTCTCAGCAGCCAACCAGTTCTGTAAAAATCAACAGCATAACTGTGGTTTTCCTGGGAACTTTAGTTCATACACTAAACTTCTGTTGTTCTTGTAAATAAGAAAAAGCAATTCTTCAATTTTGCTTTGTATACTCTTTCCAACACAGGGCCTCTTTTTGCTCCTAACAGCCCTGTGAGGAGGGAGGGCAGAGCTCTGTTTGGTGTCACCTCTGAGGGTGGACATGCTAAACACGGTAAAGGGGCTTTCAGACAGGGAATGGCCTAGAATGTGTCAGTGGAGACTGAGAGAGACCAGCATGTGCTGTGGCTCTGATGTCCCACAGACAGGTGGGGACGCACCCACCTCTGGAGGTGTCCGAGACCCCTTCATTCCCCAGGCAGGTCCAGTAACAAGTGTTCTTTCTTGCTTCAGATTTTGCTGCTCTCGTTCCTGTGGGGAGCCTACTTCTCCTTACTGACTTCCTTCTCTCCCTCCTACGTCTGGTTTGTCTTTCTGCGGACAATGGTAGGCTGTGGTGTGTCTGGCCATGCACAAGGGTAAGACTTACTCCAGAGACTTTGGGAGAGAAATGTTGATGCCCTGCAAGTCATGTGCATGAGTGCACTTGCAAATGCATGCATGCAACACACACACACACACACACACACACACACACACACACACACACAGAAACAGACATAAATGCACATAGTCACACACACACACACACAGAGACATACACACACATGTACACATTCACACATAGACTGGGGGACATAGATTCATATACAGGCAGACAAAACACACATATACACACATGTACACAGACAGACATGCACACACTCACAGACACAGAAACAAAGACAGTGACAGACACACATGTACACATTCACAGAGAGAGAGAGGAGGCACAGATTCATATACAGGTGGACAGAACACGCAGATGTGCACATACACACACACAAGCATGTATACACACACGACTATGCTAAGTAGGTGAAGCACATGTTAGTCCTGCAGGTCAGTGACTGAAGTGGGTAGTCATGTTAGTCCTATAGCTCATGGTCAACGTCGTGGTTTGGAAGGAAGGTCAGGGCATGTGGGATTTAAACTTTTTCCTGTACACTGTTTTATGGCACTCTTCCTATCCCTTTCTGTTGCCCCCCGTCACCCCCTCTCGCCTCAAAGGAGATAGATAGCTGACTCTGGGGCCAAATACAAGCACTGTAACACTCAGGAGCATCCATCCATTACAAAGCGCCATTGCCCTATAGTTTAAAACTACACAGGACTAGAGAAATGGCTCAGGGGGAGGCAGAGGCAGGCGGATTTCTGAGTTCAAGGCCAGCCTGGTCTACAGAGTGAGCTCCAGGAAAGCCAGGACTACACAGAGAAACCCTGACTCAAAAAAACCAAATCCAAACAACAACAACCCAAAAAAAAAAAACAAAAACAAAAAAACAAAACAAAACAAAAAAGAGTACTTACCACTGTTGCAGAGGGGCCCAAATTCAAATCAGCTGCAGGGGTAATTTGATGCCTCTGGTTTCCTTGGGAACCTACAAACCACCTACACTCACATGCAAATGAACACACACACACACACACACACACACACACACACACACACACACACTTAAAAATAAAATAAAAATATTTGGATTAAAAAATCAAAATAAAAAACAAAACCCATACCAGAAAGAATTTGCAATGTGGAGGGAAAAATCCTGAAACAGGCTTAAATGAATGTGTGTGGCTGTTCCCTGCCAACCTGTCGCCTGCTGCTAGGCATATGCACAGGGTCTCAGTGTTTAGGTGTGAGTTGCTATGTTAATGTTCCAGTTATGGGGCCTTCTAGAAATCTACAGCACCCCTCAGGCTATTCCTTCTGGGACGCCCTGAGGGCTGTTCTCCTTCAATCTTGCCAGGAGATGTTAAAGCACCTGGCATAGCCTTAAAGTGTCAAAAGCAGAAGGGTTCTTCCCTGGGGCATTAGTTAAGTATCTGAGCTAAGATCCGGATAGGCGTAGATATTGAAAGAGCTTAAAAATCTCCCTGGAGAAGAAGCCCAATTAATACTTTGGAAGGAAGGAAGAAAGAAAAGAGAAAAGAGAGAAGAGAGAAGAGAGAAAAGAGAAGAGAGAGAGAGAGAGAGACAGAGAGGCCCGGCTCTGGCTAACAATGCTAACAGAAAACAATGTAAAAGCTGCTGGGCTCTCATTCTGTTCTTCTATTTACAAGTCCTCTGTACTTCACTAGGACTGCACTGTGACTGTCACCAGTGAACATTCTTTGCCTTTCCTTGCATATATTTTGATTTCTTAGGTATGTTTCACACCTAAAAGGTGATTCAATTTGACAAAGCTGTTTTCCAAAACTCTTGACTGAAGCGAAAAGGCTAATATCCCTGTTTAAAACGACCGTGGTGGCAAAGTGACAGACAAGTGAGGAACAGTCACAAGTTCACTTCTCACTGGAAGTGGAAAGTCACTGTAACAATTATAGCTTCATATACAACGAGCTCCTTTTTAATTAAAATACTTTTTAGATTTATGTGTGTGAGTGATTTGCAGCTTGTATGTATGTATGCTTGTGTGTATGCATGTATATTCTCTGAGTGCCTGGTGCCCTCTGAGGTTAGAAAGGCTGTCAGATACCTTGGAACTGAAATTAAGGATGATTATAAGTACCACTGTGGTTCTGAGAACCAATCTCAGGTCCCATGCAGGAGCTACAAGTGCTCTTAACTGCTGAGCCATCTCATTATAAACCATGCTTATAATGTCTTTACTGAGGTGGAAACTTGTGGTTGTTTAAAGGAAAGCTGCTTAGTTTTCTAAAACCAGAATGACTGTTTCTCTCCATTCCCTGTGCAGGTTAATCATAAAGACTGAATTTTTGCCCACGAAATACCGAGGCTACATGCTACCCTTGTCTCAGGTAAAGTCAAGTGGGGACTCCAGGGCTGTGGGGACTCCAGGGCTGTGGGGACTCCAGGGCTGTGGGGACTCCAGGGCTGTGGGTTGCCTTCCTTCCAATCAACACTCAAACACTTAATTGACCTTGGGATCAACTAGTGGGTAAGAAGCATGTCTAATGCCAGAGGTTCAATCTGAGGATTTTCTGAGCTGGGGACTTGTGCCGCCCAGCAGTGATGCGTAAGCACATCTAAGATGGCCTTTCTCACTTCACTGAGAGTTCAGAGGAGGAGACAGCTTCCACCTTTTTTGTATGTCTCATCTTTCTTCCAAGGATGCTGGTGTGTCCAGATCCACATTGCTTTCACTTGGAGGAAGGCACCATGATTGTGATTTGGCAGCTGCTGTTCCTCCGGGGTTCCCACAGACCCTAGCTGCCTGTTGACTAGAGGTCATCAGAAGCTTTATCAATCTTGCGCCCAAGGACTGTTTTTGATGCCCTCAGACCCTACTGTCTCAACTCCAGGGAATGTCCAGGAGAAATAAGATAGGAGGTTGTTTTGCATTTTGACACAGAATTTAGACAACAACAACCATCAAGAACTGGAAACACCCAATGGTGAGTCCAATTTCTCACCAGGTTTTGTTTTCAGTGTTTCATGATCAGGAATGTATCTTTTTTCATAGTGTCTGCACTTTATACTTCAATACTAATCAATCCGTCTGTCTAGGATGGTGACGGGCTTCTTCAATGCCCCCATCTTGTCTATGTCTGCTTGAGTTGAATAGTCAACTCCAGAGGCTGCCAGAATAGACATCTGTTTGTATCCATGGTAGATTGGGTCCCTGAGGATGTGAAAATCTGTGGAGGCTCAAGTTCCTTATAGAAGTTGGTGTCATATTTCATATACCCTACCCCCTTCCTATACACTTTTCATCATTTACATATGAGTTGCTTGATCAATATTTTGTAGGTATACAGTTGTCCAGCAAAGACTTGCTTTGTTTTTGAATATCCTCCATACACAGTTGGCCAAAACCATAGATGTAGAATTCATGGATATGAATCCTGCACAAAAGGATGGACAGCTCTACCTATGCTTTCTTCTTGCTGCCTCCAAAAATATCTATTAAAAACCAAGAACACCTCCCTGAATTGAGAGCTGGTAGCCATTTATCTGAGAGTCACTAGAATATCTTAAGTCATGAAATGCAACGTTAGGATTTTATTGCTGTGAAGAGACACCGTGGTCACAGCAGCTCTATAAGGGAAAACATTTACTGGGGTTTCACCAGCTTTATGTTTTTGATGGCTTCCTTTGCTGCCCAAACTTGGCTATCCTGGAATTCTGTAGACCAGGTTGGACTCAGACTTAGAGATCTGCCAGTCTCTGCCTTCTCAATGCTAGGATTAGAGATGTGCACCACCACACGAAGACTGAAGCTGTTCTTTAATTTCTTTTCTCAAGTTGGAAGCTTATCTGGGTGGGATCTTACCCTGGGGTCACCACTCCCTCTATTCCATTTAATGTCAGACTTTTCTTTAAACCGCTTATCCCTTTGAACCCAGGATTTAGCTCCATTCCACTTCCAGAAACCCATTTTCCCTTCACACTGCACATTTTTGTATTTTTCCTGTTCACTTTGTTTCTCTTCATGATCGATAAACACACAACAAAATTGATATCAGGCTGTTTCTAGATTTCCTTTGCCAACACAATCAATCCAAAAACTCTTTAACTTAGCGGCAGACAGATTTTTTCAGACAAGGGCAGAAAGCAGCCATATTCTTTACCAAAACGTCAAAGGAACAGTCTCTAGGCCACTTACTAACATTCTTCTCTTCTGAAAGCTCTTGAGCCAGGCCTCAACAATTTGTCACCCTCAGCACCACTGTCTTCCATGCTCCTACTAGGACAGCCCATCGAGCCCCACTGAAAACATTTCATGGCTTCCCCAAAGTCCACATTCCTCCAAACAAAAGCATGGTCTAACCTATCACAACAAAACTCCAGTCCTTGGTACCAACTTCTACCTTGTTAGGGTTTTTTGTTTTGTTTTGTTTTGTTTTGTTTTTCTGTGAAGAGACACCATGACCATGACACCTCTTATAAAGGAAAACATTTAATTGGGGCTGGTTTATAGTTTCAGAGGTTCAGCCCATTATTGTCATGGTGGGAAGCATGGCAGCTTGCAGGCAGATATGGTGCTGGAGAGATCTACAGCCAAATCAGCAGGTAGTAGGAAGGAAGATTTGCTTGAGCTTCTGAGACCTCAAAGTCCATCTTCTAGTGACATGCCTCCTCCAACAAAGCTACATTTACTTCAACAATGCCACACCTTCTAATAGTACCATTCCCTATGGGCCTTTGGGGACATTTTCTTCAAACTGCTACATGTAACCTTAGTAGAGCTTGCCACCTTACTTTTCCCTTAGACCTGTGATATTCATGTTTCTATTCCAGGTCAAAGCAAGCCGTTCACCTTCTGCCATCTGACTTAAATGTAGGAGCCACAGTAGACTCTACTCTTCCTCTCTCCGGACTTAATTTCCAGACCCTGCTGGCTCATCCCCAATTCAAGGACCCATCATCCAAGTGTTCACCAACAAACCTTGTCACCCTTACCCTCAAAAATGTGTGGCAAATGCATTAAAAACATCTTTCCCCTGAGATCCATCCCAGTGCCACACCAACTATCACTCACTCTTCTTACACAGCAGCTATAGCTATTTCAGAAGAGTTGTGCCTTGTCACCCAAGTCATTCTCCATACATTATTCTATTTTCTTTATAGCCCTAACACTTTCCAAAATAATCAATTTTTTTGGTGAAATTATCATTTATAAGACAATCCTCCTTTGGGCCTGGAGAGATGGCTCATTGTTCATGATCACTGATAGTCTTCTAGGACATAGAATTCCCAGCGCCCACTTGACAGCTTACAACCATCTGTGATTCCAGTTCTAGAGAATCTGACACCCACTGGCTTCCTCGATCACCAGATATGGTACACAAACATATATGCAGGTAAAACATGTATACATATAAAAATATTTTTAAAAACCACCAATTGACTCCATAAAGGGTCTTCTAATATGCTACCTTCTTTCTATCGCTGTGAGATGGAGTGAACATTATTTTTCATCTTAAATGGTGCTCAGGCTAATGGGAATGGTTCTAATAATAATTCTTGACCAGCAGGGCCCACAGCACTTGATATCAAATTTGTAAACATTAAAAAAAAAAAAAAAGTAAGCTGGGCAGTGGTGGCACATACCTTTAATCCCAACACTTGGGAGGCAGAGGCAGGCAGGGCAGATTTCTGAATTCAAGGCCAGCCTGGTCTACAGAGTGTGTTCCAGGGCAGTCAGGGCTAGACAGAGAACTCCTGTCGCAAAAAAAACAAAACAAACCAAAAAAACCAAAAACCAAAAAAACCAAACCAAACCAAATAAAACAAAACAAAAAAGTATTATGTATTCTATGGACTGTTTTTGGAAAAAGGAACAAAATATTTCCTTATTGGCTGTGTCTAAAGGAGCGTAGGAAGCAAACAGTAAATAAACTACGTTCCATCCTGAGAAAACGATGGCCCAGAGCTGGGAGCCGAGAGCTTTCCCACCCCCTCTTCTGCCTCTCAAGACTTGGGGATTTTATTATCTGTGCCAGAAAACAAATCAGTGTTGAAAACCTCCAGAGTATTAGATGGTTTTGTTGTTTGTTTTAAACTGTAGTGGCATTGCTGACAGGTTTTCTGTAGCTAAAGTAGAGCCAACAATTTATAGAAAAACAAACGGAGCCATGGAGCAGAGTGACTTATCAAGTCCTCACATCAGAGGAACCACCCTGGAAGTAGGACCCGATTGTCACCCCTCAGAACTCCCACCTCTCTCATAAACTACACAAAAGGATCGACCCCAAGGCTCTATAGAAGGGGAAATGTCAAAGAGGCAGGACGGAAGGAACAGTCACATTTTGGTCTGTCTCCGCAGGTTTTCTGGCTGGCGGGCTCCCTGCTCATCATTAGCCTGGCCTCCGTGGTCATCCCTACCATTGGGTGGCGCTGGCTCATCCGCATCGCCTCCATCCCCGGCATCATCCTCATCATGGCCTTCAAGGTGATGCTTTTCTGCTGGACCACAGGCCTCTTTTCTCCACAAATGTTTTTTTTTATGTTAGCCTCTTTTAAAAACAGATTTACTTTCAGTTTTAATTATATATATGCTCCTCCTGCAGGGCTGCAAACCTCTTCAGCTCCTTGGGTCCTCTCTCTAGCTGCTCCATTGGGGACCCTATGCTCATTCTATTGGTTGGCTGTGAGCCCTGGGTATCTTGATCCACTTTCCAATAAGGATCAAAATATCCACACTTTGGTCTTCCTTCTTCTTGAGCTTCATTTGGTCTGTGAGTTGTATCTTGGGTATTCCGAGCTTTTGGGCTAATATCCACTTATCAACAAGTGCATACCATGTGTGGGTTTGTTTTTTTTTTTTTTTTTTTTTGTGATTGGGTTACCTCACTCAGGATGATATTTTCTAATTTTATCCATTTGACTAAGAAGTTCATGAATTCATTGTTTTTAATAACTGAAATGTAATAACTGAAAATGTACCACATTTTCTGTATCCATTCCTCTGTTGGGGACATCTGGGTTGTTTCCAGCTTCTGGCTATTATAAATAAGGCTGCTATGAACAAACATAGTGGAGCATTTGTCCTTATTACATGTTGGAACATCTTCTGGGTATGTTGGGAGTGGTATAGTTGGGTCCTTAGGTAGTACTATGTCCAATTTTCTGAGGAACTGCCAAACTGATTTCCAGAGTGGTTGTATCAGCTTGCAATCCCACCAGCAATGGAGGAGTGTTCCTCTTTATCCATATCCTCTTCAGCATTTGCTATCCCCTGAGTTTTTGATCCTGGCCATTCTGACTGGTGTGAGGTGGAATCTCAGGGTTGTTTTGCTTTGCATTTCCCTGATGACTAAGTATGTTGAACATTTTTTTAGGTGCTTGTTTAGCTCTGTTCCCCATTTTTTGATAGGGTTATTTGGTTCTCTGGAGTCTAACTTCTTGAGTTCTTTGTATATATTGGATATTGGCCCTCTATCAGTGTAGGATTGGTAAAGATCTTTTCCAAATCTGTATGCAGCAAAATGCTGGATCCTGTTTATGTATCTAGTCTGTTAGTCTGTATCTTTTTATTGGGGGAATTAAGTCCATTGATGTTAAGAGCTATTAAGTAAGAGTGATTATTGCTTCCTGTTATTTTTGTTGTTAAGAGGTGGAATTCTATTTGTGTGGGTATCTTCTTTTGGGTTTATTGAAAGATTACTTTCTTGCTTTTTCTAGGGTGTAGTTACCCTTCTTGTGTTGGAGTTTCCCATCTGTTATCCTTTGTAAGTCTGGGTTTGTAGAGAGATATTGTATAAATTTGTTTTTTTTCATGGAATATCTTGGTTTTTTCCATCTATGGTAATTGAGAGTTTTGCTGGATATAGTAGCCTGGGCTGGCATTTCTGTTCTTTTAGGGTCTGTATGACATCTGCCCAGGATCTTCTATCTTTTATAGTCCCTGGTGAGAAATCTGGTATAATTCTGATAGGTGTACCTTTATATATTACTTGACCTTTCCCCTTACTGCTTTTAATATTCTTTCTTAGTTTTGTGCATTTGGCTTCTTGTATGTTTAAGGGCATCTCTTTCTTTAGGTTGGGAAGGTTTTTTCTATAATTTTGTTGAAGATATTTATTGGTCCTTTAAGTTGGGAATCTTCACTCTCTTCTATACCTATTATCCTTAGGTTTGGTCTTCTCATTGTGTCTTGGATTTCCAGAATGTTTTGGGTTAGGAGCTTTTTACATTTTGCATTTTCTTTGACTGTTGTGTCAATGTTTTCTGTGGTATTTTCTGCACCTGAGATTCTCTCTTCTGTTTTGTATTATGTTGGTGATGCTTATATCTATGACTCCTGATCTCTTTCCTCGGTTTCTATCTTCCTTTGTGATTTCTTTATTGTTTCTATTTCCATTTTTAGATCCTGGATGGCTTTATTCAATTCCTTCACCTGTTTGGTTGTGTTTTCCTGTAATTCTTTAAGGGATTTTTGTGTTTCCTCTTTAAGGATTTCTACCTGTTTCCCTGTGTTCTCCTGTATTTCTTTAAGGAAGTTATTTATGTCCTTCTTAAAGTTCTCTATCATCACCATGAGATGTGATTTTAAATCAGAGTCTTGCTTTTCTGGTGTATTGGGATATCCAGGGCTCACTGTGGTGGGAGAACTGGGTTCTGATAATGCCAAGTAGTCTTGGTTACTGTTGCTTATGTTCTTGCCCTTGCCTCTCACCATCTGGTTATCTCTGGTGTTAGCTGGTCTGGCTGTCTCTGACTGTGGCTTGTCCCTCCTGTAAGCCCATGTGTCAGCACTCCTGAAAGACCAGCTTTGGCACAGGGTCAACTCTGGTCACAGATTGAAACCAGAAGCAGGGCCACACCTTCTAATAGTGCCACTCCCTGGGCCGAGCATATACAAACCATCACAGAATTGGAGTGTGTCTGGTCCTTTGGAGCTGCAGTAATTTTCAGTCATGGGGATGTATGTATCTCAGTTGGTTGAATGCTTGTCTAGCATTCTTGAAGTGGCCCTGGGTTTGTTCATTATTAGCACAGTGTATAATGACTGCGCTAATAGGGCGTGGTAACACATGCTTTCTCTAATCCTTGTACTCAGGAGATGGAAGCGGGTGGCTCAGGAATTTAAGGTCATCTTCAACTACATAGTGATTTGAAGCCATCCTGGGTTACGTACAAAAGAAAGGGAAGGAAATAGGAAGGGAGGAGGGAGAGAGAGAAGGAAGCAGAAAGAGAATATTGAGGAAGAGAATTAGGTCTCCAAGGGGATACTCGCAGCTTTAGAAAGCCTATGGTTAGGTCACAGACTTCTGTGGTTCTGTCTTCTCACCTGGCATCTTTTAAAGGTTTTGTTTTGTTTTGTTTTGAGTTGAGTTGATAACCTCCCAAGCACACTAAGCAAAATCATGACCTCCACACATCCACACATCTTCCCCATGGCTAGTCTCAGGGCCAAGCTCCCTTCTCTCATTTATACAGGCTCAGAGGATCATTTTCCTCAGATCTCTTGCTCAGAATTGCCCCTCGCTCACCCCTGGCCCTGAGTGCTTGGGGGTATGACTCGGGGGTATAATGCTTACCTCATTTGCAGAAAGCCTTGGGTTAATCCCCAGTGTGTACCCACCAGCACCAAGATTCACATCTAGACCCCTCGGGTGCTTTGGGGCCAGTGGCTATCAGGTCTGTTGTTTCCTGTGGGAAGACCCTGGTCTCTGAGGTTGTAGACTAAGACTTTGTTGCTCTCTCAGCCAACTATCTCCCACCACTAGGTGTTCTCAAGGCCCTAGGTTCAAGTGCAGCCTGGAATTTGTTGTATGTGAGTTGCTCTCAGGCCCAGAATCTAATACCTGCCATTATATAATTGATGCATCTGTAAAAACAATTAAATGAAAATCTATATTGCATTCAAATATCTAAAGTTAGTCCTTTGGTTTTGGTCAAGTGTTTGTTGTTCTCAAGATCTCTCTCCCTAGAGGAAAATTTCTGAGTGAGCATAAATTCATCAGCTTGATATGCTGTGTGCCTTTAAGCTTGCCAGCCTTCCCATAGGGGTGGGGACTGAGTGAGGCATGCAGTGGTAACAACAGCACCTTTTACAGTCTGTGGAACCTGTAGCACTGATGCTCTTTGTAATCTGTGCCCAGTTTATCCCTGAATCTGCTCGCTTCAACGTCTCCACTGGGAACACCCAGGCTGCACTGGACACCCTGGAGAGCATTGCTAAGATGAACCGCTCGGTCATGCCAGAGGGACAGCTGGTGGAGCCCATCCTGGTGAGTTCACACCGGGTCGTCCTCCACTGGCAGGACCCATGGTCTTTAGTCTGGCTCCTGGAGGCAGAGGGAGAGCCTAGGATGAGCAGATTAGAGCTGGGACTCGTTTACCTCACCTCTGCCATACTACCCTGCGATTCTGATAAATTACCTGACTTGATTTTTGCTATCTATAAAACACAAATGATTAGCTCTTACCTTGCAGAGATAAGCATGTCATTTGCCTCCATGGCTTATGATATGAAGATTTTAAATTTTTTACTTTATTTTCTTGTATTGGCTTTGTCTCATTTTGAGAAGATACTTCCACAAAGCCCAACAGTTTTTTTCAAAAAACGTTCTGCCTGTCAGGGCCAGGGTACAGTCATGTATTCTGTTCATGGGTTAGTCTTGTTACTTGAAGTATTTTTATAATGTGTATTTATTTATATGTATGTTTGTGGGTATGGGTGTAGATGCATGTGCCAAAGCATGCGTGTGAAGGCCAGAGAACAACTTGTGGTTGTTAGTTCTCTTCTACTTTGTGTTTTCTGGAAATTGAGCTTGGGTAGTCATACTTGGCAGCCAGCACCTTTACCTGCTGAACCATTTTGATAGCCCCTCTTTTGTGTTTTAAAGGTGTGTGTGTGTGTGTGTGTGTGTGTGTGTGATGGTATTGGATCTTCTGGAGCTGGAATTAAGGCAGTTGTGAGCCATCCAACATGGTGCTGGGAACCAAACTCCAGCCCTTTGAAAAGCAGTAATCACTATAATGTGTGAGCCATCTTTCCAGTTACTCCTGTCCCCACCATTTGTACTGCTTCCCTTAGAGGCAACTTGGGAGATAGGGGATGAATAGTTTGGTCAAAGAATTTACTCTTTAGACCAGAATAGAAGGAAGGTTTCTTTAAATCCAAGCAAGCTGGTCACATGTGGGAGAGTTGGTTGCAGAGTTGATATCTGTGCCCACAGTGCATGGGAGCAGGAGTAGCTGAGCCAGAGCTGCCTGAGCCACAGACACGGGGCAGGAGGAGACAGTAAATGGCACAGACAGGAGAGCAGGTCTCGGTGGAGGAGAAGGAGTCCTGCAGGTGGGAGACGGAGCCAAGATGGAGGTAGGCGTGTGCAGGGCTGGCACAAGGAATGCTGAACTGAGAGCTTGCCCTTGGTGCTGTGGGCAGCACAGCCTTAGCAGCCTCATCCTGAAGGCTCAGAGGACACTAGCACTAAGGAGGGGCCCTTGCATGGATGTCAGTCACGGAGTTCTGACCCTCTGAAACCATAAGAACAGTTAAAAGCTTTCTTCTGTAGGTCGACTGGTTGTGATGGTTGTTACAGCAGCAGACCGGTAACTGAGACATTCACCTCCTTAAGAAGAGGAAGGTCGCATTTGACTCAGCCTCAGAGGTCACAGTCAGTACCCACCAGGCTTCACTGTTTCTCGGTCTGTGATGGCACAGCACCCTGGCGGAAGGACATGTTGGAGCAGAGCTGCCCACTTTATGACAGCTGAGAAGCAGAATGATACAAAGGGCTAGGGACAAACGGGTTCTACCTCTGAAATTTTTCATAAGTTTCCAAATGCCCTCTAGTTCTGAATACTTCTGTAGATTAATCTGTCAGCTAAGCAGAGCACACATTATCAAGTTAATTCTCAGTGACTGGATCTACCAGCCAGGGCCAGGTTTTTGAAAACATTATTACTTTGTGTGTTTAGATGTTTTGCCTGTGTGTATGTGTACACTCCACATGCAGGCAATGCCCCCAGAGGCCAAAAGAGGGCGCTGGAGACCATGGAGCTGGGTAAGGGATGGTTCTGAGTTGCCTTGTGGGTGCTGGGATCCAACTGGTCCTTTGCACCGTGCTCTTAACTGAGGGGTTGCCCTCCAGACCCTAGGCCTGGTTTTTAACACATCAGTCTTTTGGATTTGGTGGGGAAAGGGC
Organism: Apodemus sylvaticus; assembly: GCF_947179515.1. Lineage (NCBI taxonomy): Eukaryota > Metazoa > Chordata > Mammalia > Rodentia > Muridae > Apodemus > Apodemus sylvaticus. The sequence continues at coordinate 62,338,417 of NC_067473.1, read as the reverse complement.
TTCATAACCAACCCACTCAAGGATTATTTCACCACACCATACTCCCGTGTAACTCTCTATCTGTGTGATCAATAACATCAGAGAAATATGTCCTCAGCTTTCCGTGTCTGTGATCTGACCCTCCTGTGCATTTTCCCAGGAGAAAAGAGGAAGATTTGCAGATCTACTAGATTCTAAATACCTTCGGACCACATTACAGATCTGGATCATATGGTAAGAACATAATTACTGCAAGGCAAAAGATCAATAGGTGTGCTAAATGTGGTGATGAATGCCTTTAATTAAAGCACTCAGGAGGCAGAGGCAGGAGGATCTGTGAATCCAGGGTCAGCCTGGGCTACATAGCAAATTCCTGGACAGTCAGGGCTACACATAGGAACTCTGTCTTGAAAAACCCAAACCAAACCAAACCAATCCAAACCAAACCAAGCCAGGCCAAGCCAAGCCAAGCCAGCCAGCCAACCAGCTAGCCAGCCAGCCAGCCAACCAACCAACCAACCAACCAACCAACCAAAGAAACAAACAAAAACCCCAACAGGTATTTGGAAGATGCCCACTCAAGTAGAGTAGTCCCACAAATACACTTTTTTTTTTTTTAACTTTGTCTCTCATGATTTGTTTCCATAGTTAACCAGAATCCAAAGATCATACTTACTTTGGCTTCTTCAACAGAGAGACCACATTTTTATTATGGCATGTTGCAGATTGTTTTGTTAGTCTGTATAGGAACTTCCATGTGAGGCACCCTGATGATCTCTGGTGTTCACTGAGGGTCTTAGAATGAATCCCTTATGGATAGAAGGACTACTGTAAATCCACTTTCAGGGGCACAGGGGAAATACACATGGAAGATCAAATAGCTTCTCCTTCACTGTCTTGTCGTTCTAATACCACCCACCCTACCCCAGCCCCCGCCCCATGATGAAACTGTAAAAAGAGAAAGGAAACCTTAATATTCTACAATGTTTCCACTCTTCCCATGACTGTCTGTGCTCACCTCCTGGCCTTCTATAGTCTGGGCTCTCTGTTTATCCTACAACAGACCCTTTGAGCTCACCAATGGCGGTGGGACAGCCTTTGGAGGGCCTCTCTACTGTACAGCCTTAACCTTGAGTAAGCAACGGATTCCAAGTAGGACTCAAAAGATGCTTAATACACAGGAAAAGTTGATGGCTTTTACTACATTAAATTACCATCTCTGGAGTTGGTCTTGATGGTACATTCCTATAATGTCAGCACTTGGAAAGTGTGACAAGGGGATGAAGGTTCAAGGTTACCTTCTGCTACCAGTTTGAAGCCAGCCTAGGGTACACAAAACCCTGTCTCAAACAAACAAAAATGTAGTATCTCTGTGCCACGTAATATGAGAAGCCTTGCCGGGCAGTAGTGGCACATGCCTTTAATCCCAGCACTTGAGAGGCAGAGGCAGGCAGATTTCTGAGTTCGAGGCTAACCTGGTCTACAGAGTGAGTTCCAGGACAAACAATGCTACACAGAGAAACCCTGTCTCAGGAAAAAAAAAAGAAAAGCCTAAATGGCAAACTATCAACTAAGAGAAGAAATTTTACACACACACACACACACACACACACACACACACACACACACACGTATCACATTTTTGGTATATATGTGTGTGTAATGCAATATATAATAAGCATATAAAATATAAATAATATATATGTAATTGTCTTTCAACAAGTTAAGATAGGTGATCAAGTTTAAGATTTTTCTTTTTTAAATCTGTGTGTATGAATTTCTCTGTACTTCACATGTGTGTGTGTGGTTGGCAGAGGAGGCTGGAAGAGGGTGTCAGATCTCCTGGAAACATGGGAGTGAGCCATCCAACACGGGTGCTGGGAACTCAAGTCTGTCTCCTTAGGAAGGGCAGCAAACCATCTTAGCCACTGAGCTATCTCTCCAGCCCGAACAACTGAGTTTAGAAATAGACAAAAAGCTTGACTAGGTATATCACCCAAACTGTGCATCAAGACATGTTCAACCTTAAAGTCACCAAGAAAATACAAATTAAAACCCTACAAGTTTTCATAAACTCGATAATGGATAAGAACAGCTATATTGAAAAAGATCACCAGGCTGAAGAGATAGCTCACCAGTTAAGTACACTGGCTGCTCTTGCAGAGGACCCCAGTTCAGTTTCTGACACCCACATAGTGACTCACAACCATTTAACTCTAGCTATCGGAGATCCAATGCCCTCTCCTAGCCTCCAAGGGCATAGCATGCACATGGCGCACATACATGCATGCAGGCAAAACACACATAAGATAAAACTTGATCTTTAAAGGGACTGCATGCACCAAGGATTTGCAGGTTTGCAAAGTAACTGAAGCATTCCTTGCACAGCTGCCTACTGTTTACACGGGAACCGATGATTTGGAATCCTGTCTAGGCATGTCTGTTAGTGTTAAAAACACGTACATGGGAGGAGTCGGTAATTGCAGTTTGAAGTTTACATCCAACAGAAATGCCAATGTGTGTCTCTCCAAAAGCATCTTCAGATACTGTAGATGCCGTCTAGGCTGTTTTCTGTCTCTATGTTCCTTCCACATAGACCACTTCCCGTCTTGTCCCTGTCTGCCATGGTTCTTTTTGTCCCCAAGGCCTGGTGAAAGCTTCTGCTAATGATATCCTTTTCACACTTCCAGGCTAGGAATTTCTTTTGCCTATTACGGGGTGATCCTGGCCAGCGCTGAATTGCTCGAGCGGGATCTGGTCTGCGGTTCGAAGTCGGAGTCAGAACCAGAGGTGGTGGAGACCCCAGGGGACTCAGAGGAGAGTCTGAGTCCCTGCTATTGCCACATGTTTGCTCCCTCTGACTACAGGACCATGATCATCAGCACCCTCGGGGAAATTGCTTGTAAGATTGCCTGTGCATCTGCCCTGTTTCAGGCAGGGTTTCAGTTCAGCGTCTAAGAGAAGTGTGACCTCCTGTTGGGGTCCCTACAAAGCAGAACACCTCAGGTCTTCAGAGCACACTGCTACATCCTGGGCTTGGGGTGTTGTGGTTGAGGAGGGCCTAAAGGAGCAAAGCTTTGAAGTATTCCATTTTATCAGTGCCAAGATACATTTTTTAGTTTAGAGTGGTGGCATACACTCTAGGCTAAAAATGCATACATACAGCTTTAATCCCAATGCTTGGGAAGTAGAGGTCAGTGGAACTTTTGTGAGTTCTAGGCCAGCCTGATCTACATAGTGAGTTCCAGGCTAGTCGGGGCTACATAAGTAGTGAGACCTGGTCTCATATGAAAAAGATCCAGTGTTTGAGATCATAATAAAAAAATTCTTTTCCTTCCCACAAACTCCACTCTCAAATTTATAGCCTTTGGTTTTGTTTTGTTTGGATTGGTTTTGTTTTGTATGTATGTATGTATGTATGTATGTATGTATATATGTATATGTATGTATGTGTGTATATGTATGTATGTATGTGTATATATGTATGTATGGTTTTACAGCACACTTCCCTTTTCACCCTAACTCTTACAATCTTTCTTCTCCTCTTCCACAATGTTCCCTGAGCTTTAGATGCAAGAATTTTGAAGATGCATCCATTGGATCTGGGTTCTACAACTCTGGATTTTGATTGGTTGTGGTTTTCAGCAGTTGCAGGGAAGTTTCCTTGATGAGGGGTGAAGACCATGCTTATCTGTGGGAATAAGAATGAATATTTATAGTGTCATTAGCGATTATGCTGGCTCAGTGAAATGGGGACTGTAGGGTCTTCTCCAAGAAACATGACTTCACCAGTCCTGGAGAGATGGGTAGGTTTCCATTTCCAGGCATGGTTTCCTTTTTGTTGAGTGGGCCTTATGGCCAATTAAACAGCTGCTGGTGTGTGCCAAGATGTGCATACACTACTAGGCTCAGTATGCCCCTGGTTAGTGCCAAGGTGTGCATGCACTATTAGGGCAAGTGTGCTCTGGTGAGTGCCAAGGTGTGCATGCACTATTAGGGCAAGTGTGCTCTGGTGAGTGCCAAGGTGTGCATGCACTATTAGGGTCAGTGTGCCTGGCTGGTCATTGGCTCGGTTCACAGGCATCATAGGATGGTTGGCTGTTTCCTTCCTTTGGAAGCTTGCATGGTGCCTTCTGGTCCTCAGGAAGGAGGATTTCAGGTCAGATCCAGCTCTGGTCCTCTGGGTTCTGTCTGAAGGGTGTGGTATCTTCAGCAGTAGGGACTTAACCTCCATTTCTGGGAAGAAGCCAAGAGCAACAATATATCCCATAATGTTTTGTACGATCTGATTTTTGTACAATCTGATCTGTTTTGTATGATTTGATAGTTTTGCAGTAGTTGTTTTGTTCTACTTTGCTTTTTGGTAGGTCCCTGACCAAGAACTCAAAAGTGCTCATGCCTGTTTTGTTTGGGTTTTTGTTAGACAGTCTTCAGCTCTTGGGGGTATATTGTCAGTCAACACAGAAAAATTCATTTAAACTGCATATGTATATATGTACACTGACTTATACATATTCTAGGCATTTTAAAGATAATACTACGGTTTCTTTTTAGGGGGGTTGTTTTTGGTTTTTTTGAGACAGGGTTTCTCTGTGTAGCCTTGGCTGTCCTGGAACTCACTCTGTAGACCAGGCTGGCCTCGAACTCAGAAATCCACCTGCCTCTGCCTCCTAAGTGCTGGGATTAAAGGCGTGTGCCACCACTGCCCGGCTAATACTACGGTTTCTTAGTTGTTCTCAGATATTCTTCCTGTTATTTTACTGGCTCTCCTCCTCCTATATAGTTATCTCTTCTCACTTCCCTAGTTATTTTACTTTTATGGTTTTTGTTTAGACTTTATTTTATGTGTATGGCTATTTTGCCTGCCTGTATGTATGTGCACTGCAGGCATGCATGCCCTCATAGATCAGAAGAGGGTGTCTGATCCGCTGAAGCTGGAGTTATGGGTGGTCGTGAGCCACCATGTGGGTGGGTGCTGGGAATAGAATCCAGGCCCTTCTCTGCTAGAGCAACAAGTGCTCTTAACTGCTGGGCCATCTCTCTACCCTCAATAAGCCCCACCCCGTTTTCTCATTTCCCCCTCAGATCTCCACTGTTCTCCCTCCTCTCCCCACAACAATGACTTTCCACTTTCCTGTATCCTGCAGTTCCTTCAGGTTGTATACTCATGTCTGATCATGTGCAGCTAGGAACCTCCTGTCAGAGAGAACATGCAGCGACTGCCTGGCTAGGCTAGGTTGCCTCATTCAATATGATTGTTCCTACTTCCATCTATTTACCTGGATGGAACTCTGGAGAAGAATGTCAAGATATTCAATAAGTCTAAAGTGGGGATCTCTCTCTCTCTCTCTCTCTCTCTCTCTCTCTCTCTCTCTCTCTCTCTAGGTATTCAAGACAGGGTTTCTCTATTTGTAGCTTTATCTGTCCTGGAACTCTGTAGACCAAGCAGGTCTCTAAATCACAGAGATCCATCTGTCTCTGCCTCCCAGGTACTGGGATTAAAGGCATGTGTGCACCCTTCCCAGCTAAAATGGGGAAATCCTACAATTAGAGTTCCAATTGGCAGCACTGTTTTATTTTTACCAGCAGAATGATGGCCCATTAAAGCCAGTGTGACTGGGTGTGGCAGAGTTGCTTGAGTGCTTGCCCTCCTATGTGCACAAAATCCCCAGGCTTGTAGTGTAGTGGGGTGTGGCTGTAATCCGATTGCTTGGGAACTGGATACAAGAGGATCAGAAATTCAAGGCCATCTTTGGCTGAGTTTGAGGACAGTGATAGGAGATCCTATCTCCAAAAGTTAAATGGCATTCACAACCAAGTGTGGTGGCCCAAGCTGACACAGTGAAACCCTGTCTCAAAAACAGAAAACCGGTGGAGCCCTGAGTTCAGTGGACAGTGGTATATCACATTTAATTCTAGCAATCTGGCAGTTTACAAAAGGTGTTTATGGTAGAGTAAGCAAAAAAGTAAAATAAACTAAAATGAAATAAAGTAAAATAAAATAAAGCTAGGAGTGGTGACATATACCTTTAGTCCCAGTGCTTGGGAGGTAGAGGTGAGTTTGAGGTCAACCTGGTTTATATGCGTTCTGGGACAGTCGTGACTACGCAGAGAGACTTTGTATCAAAAAAAAAAAAAAAAGAAAAAAAAAGAAAAAAAAAGAAAAACAAACAAAAAAAGAAGGAAAATAAAAGGAAAACATGCCTTTATGTATACATGGTATTTTGTTATTCATGGACCCATAAGGAAAAAGTAATTGGAGACACCACAGATGCCATGCCGGCGTGCCTGGGTTTCGGATGGTTGCTGCGTCCTTATGAAGTGACATGGGGGAGCGGTGTCCCCGTTGGTGTCTATGGATACCACTTTTGCTCCAAGGTGTTAACCACTTGTGTTTGTTGTTTGCTTTCTAGTGAACCCTTTAAATATCCTGGGCATCAACTTCCTGGGCCGACGCCTGAGCCTGTCCATCACCATGGGGTGCACGGCTCTGTTTTTCCTTCTCCTCAATATCTGCACTTCAAGGTATTTGCCCTTCAGTTGCTCTTACACACGTGATATGAAAGTTATCAAATGGGGTTTCTCGACTCCCGGTGATCAGTGGAGTTTGGAACATGTCACTTCACAAGGGAGGGTAGAGAACAGCCTGTCTGTCAGACTGAAAGGCCCTTGCCTCTTCTCTGCCCCACCTCCTTCAGCTCCCTGGGATGCTGTGCAGTCCTGGGACACTCACCTTAGCCACTAGTGTATTTAGGTTCCTTATGCAAAGCTTCTTGGAGAACCGGAGAACAGCCCTAGCTTTTTACCGAATTATCTGGACCCACAGGAACTAGTCCAGTGACACAGACAACATATTTACAGCCTACAAGGCACTAGGTGATCTAGTGATTTAAAGAAGAAATAAGCGGGGGCTGGAGAGACTCCTCAGCAGATACGAGCATTTGCTGCTCTTGCGGAAGACCCAGGTTCAGTTGCCAGCACCTATGGAATGTTTCCCAACCACCTGAATTCCAGTTCCAGGGGATCTGATGCCCTGTCTGATCTTCCAGGCGTGCATGTCATGAACACAAAACATGTGGGCAAAGCAATTACACCAATAAATACCTTTCCCAAGGCATGTGCTCATCAGGGAGCATCAGGCCCGAGCACACTGCTTTGGTGACTGGATTGTGAGGAAACTGGCTTAGGCCGATTGAGTACTGCCCAGGCTCAGAGCTTGGTGAGACCATCTTGGAAGGTCCTAGGTGTCTGTTCTATAACGTCCTCTGCTTCTTCCTCAGTGCCGGTCTCATTGGCTTCCTCTTCATGCTGAGGGCCCTGGTGGCAGCAAACTTCAACACCATCTACATTTACACTGCTGAGGTGAGCACCGGGGAATGGTGTGACAACACAGGACATGCCCAGTGAGCTTTCAGTTGGTGGCTAATCTGTGCATCTCTGACTGTGGTCAACCATTTGACAAGTTTCCTAAAACATTCTGTGAAGATGATGTCAGAAGAGTTTGATGTGGGTCCCCTCCCTTGTTCAGTCTCCCGAAATCCAGGCTCTCAAAGACAAGGTCTCTTCCCTTTCTCGCAAAAATCAGGATGTTAGTCAAACTTGTCACTATGACAAAGGCCTGAAATAATTTTGGGGAGAGATCTCTTTTAGTTGTGTTTCAGTTGTTCTGGTTCATATGGCTGTGTGTTTTACCCTTTGGTCTGTAACAGAGACACCATGGTCAGAGGGTGAGGGAGAGAAAAGCTGGTTACCTCAGAGCAGCCAGGAAGCCAAGGGGGGGGCGGGCAACAAGAAGGGGTGTGAGCTTAGACACACCCTCAAAAGCACATGCCATTGCCCATGTCTTCTAAGAAGGCTTCCAAAGTTCTAGTCCATTCAAATGGAGTCCATTAGCAGATTAAACAATTGATTAGGGTATGCCCAATGCCCTGCCCTTTATTAATTTAAGAAGCTCTACATCCAACTATGTTGACAATAAAAATTAATCACCACAGGCTGGGAGATGGCTCACCAGGAAAAGGCACTTGATGCCAAACATGACAGTCTGGGTTCAACCTCCCAGATTGACGTGACAGAAGGACAGCTCTGACTCCTTGAGTTACCCTTTGACCTCCACATGTGCCATAAAGGCAGGCATACCCTTGAGAAATAAATAAATGTGCCTTTTTGTAAAAAAAAAAAAAAAAATCCATAACTGTATACCAAAGACAAAGAACATCTTCTGCCCCGAAATCCATTCAGTTTGCTACAAATACAGAATCCTGAACTAGACAGGGCAGGGAAGAAGAGAGTCCTGGGAAGGCGAGTCACCAATGAGTATTTTCTGTTCCTTTTCTCTGCAGGTGTACCCAACCCAGATGCGCGCTCTAGGGATGGGAACCAGCGGCTCCCTATGTCGCATTGGAGCGATGGTAGCTCCATTTATATCGCAGGTACCCAAGAAGGGTGTGCAAGGAGACTGAACCTCAGTGGAGTAGGGAAAGGGGGACCCTGGTGCTCTCAGAGTAAGGTGTATCAAGAATTCCTGCTTTATTGGGGGGGGGGCATAAATGCTTAATTGTCTATGGGCTCTAATTGTGAGTTCTATCCCTTGTGGAACTTGTCAGCCAGGATGGACTGTTGAAAACCAAGAAAATACTGGGGATCAGGAAGGTGGAGCCTTGACCCCAGGAGGTGGGGCTGAAGTCTGGCATAGGCTGGGATAAAATCCTATCTTCTTTTTTAAAAAAAGAATATTTAGTTTATGTATGTGAGTACACTGTAGCTGTCTTCAGACACACCAGAAAAGGGGATTGGATCCTATTACAGATGGTTGTGAGCCACTGTGCAGTTGCTGGGAATTGAGCTCAGGACCTGTGGAAGAGCAGTCAGTGCTCTTAACCATGGACCCACATCTCCAGCCCTGGTGTTTCTTATCTTTCAGTAGGGGAATTTTTGTGTCTACAAAGTTTTTAAACTCCCCTGAAAGTGTTTTCCTGTCTGAAAAATGGGTGCTGCTTTTGTCTTACATTGTTGCTTTTGAAAATCCTTTTTACCCATTTCACCTGTAGCATAGAAGAGCCTACAAGCAAAAGGGGACACCCAAAGTGGGGGATACCTACCCTGTCCCCCTGTCCCCTTATGAGTAGGCTGAGGCCAGCTTTCCCTCCGAGCTTCCAGTGGGGATGGAGACTCTGGGTTCTCAATCACCTGCAGTGTTCTCCCCAGGGAACGGGCACTGTCTCTGCATCAGGGTCACATTGATTCTAGGGGCCTTGGCAATGGTCAGAAAGAGGGAGGCTCTGCCGGCCAATGGGAGACCGGCGATTAGTAGCTGGCTTTTTCCTTTCACAAGGTTCTTTCATTTCTTATTTTCTAAAACAGGTGATTCAATAAGTTCAAGGGAAACCTTTCCAGGCCTGAGAGCTAGCTTAGTGCTTAGAAGGTTTGCTGGTTCTCCAGAGGACTAAAGTTTAATTCCTACACCCAACATCCATGTTGGGTGACTGACGTGTCTGCATCCACAGCTCTGTGTGTCTGCAGCTCTGTGATACCCGATGTCCTCTTTCGGACCTTTCTGGTACTGCACACATAGAGCTCCCCCCCAACACACACACACACACACACACACACACACACACACGTATGCAGACATGCATAAAATATATTTTAAAAGTAAAAACCATATACAGTAGTAATATGTTTACATAATCTAAAGACTAAATATATAAAGTTTAATTCAAAAGCATCTTTCAAAGTGAATGTTTTGAGGTATCTAGTTGTTAAGAAATTAATTGCAACAAAAATAATGAAATCCAGGTTTATGTTTTCCAAGCAAACAAAGAAAGGGGAACTTAAAATAAAGGCTTTGCTATAGTGCAGAAGGGCTCAGCACAGAGCTTCCATGGAGCGAGGCCAGGGACTATTCTCCTTTATTCCAGGAAGCATTTAGGAATTGATGTCTTAATCCTAGCCAAGTATCACACTCTTATAACAACTTCTCATAGACTGAGGAGCTAGGGGTGTAGCTCAGTTGGAAGAGTGTCTACCTAGCATGCAAGTAGCCCTGGGTTCCAGCCCCTGCAGTCCCAGCACTTTGGGAAGTAGAGGAAGGAAGGCCAGAAGTTCAAGGCCATCCTCACCCACCTAGTAAGTTTAGATTCAGAGCTTGGTGAGACTCTGTCTCAAAAACAAACAGGAAAACCATCAGACTGAGTAGCTTATAACTAATAAGTTTCTGACAGTTTTAGGGACAGGAAACACAGGATTAGATGTCTGTAGAGTTGGATTCTGGTGAGGGCCCTCTGCCTTGCTGGTTGATGGCCACCTTATTGTATCTGCACCCATGAAAGAGCCTTGTGTGGCCTGCTTTGTAAGGGAGCAAACACCTCCCAAAGGACCTACCTCCAAATAGAATGTGCTTGTATCTGAGATTAGGAATTCAACATAGGAATTTTGGAGGGCCGTATAGACCTACAGAGTCAATGACATTAGGAGTCCCCTTGGTTCAGCGATGTATGCTATACTGAGACCTGTGGACAGGTGGTTAAGTCCTTCCAGTGAGTGAAGAACAGCTAGGCAAAGTACGGAGCCAAAGCAATGGAGACTGCCCTCTTGTGGCCAAAACCTGAACAAGACATCTTATTAAGTGAGACCATTATGCAAATAAATGAAGGCACTGTGCCTGCCTCACACACATACATACAACACCTCACAAAGGAATGCCAATGGGGAAGTTCACTCAGACAATGGGGCAGAGCCAACAGATGGAGCCTTTGTTAAGAGGAGGGAGGTCTCTTCACCTTGAATCCTCTTTCAGTGACTAATTTAAGAAATGGTTTCTGGAGTGTAAGTCTCCCCTCCCCATTGTAGAAAAATTTTTTTGTTACAATATTTATGTAATTCACTAATAGTCTTTGTTTTATGAAATAAGTTGTTATTCTATTAGTATATAATATTAGTATTTCTTCTAGTTTTTTTAACATATCTTTTTTAAAAGATTCTTTTAAATTTGGGAATTTTACATGAGTTCTGTAGTTACATAATTTCCACCCTGTCTTTTGCTCCGACTTCCCCTCTCACTCCTCAAGTTTGTGACTGAATAATTATTATTTTTCTTTTTTCTTTTCATTTTTTCAGCTAAAAAAATTTCATTGCCATAATCTTACATTAGTAGAGATTTTTGTATTTTGATGCAAATTTAGGGTAATATTTTGATACATAGGTAAAGAATTTTATATACGTTTACAGAAATAAGATTTTTTTTATTGTTATTTTTTTAATTCGATATAATTTATTTACATTTCAAATGATTTCCCCTTTTCTAGCCCCCCCCTCCCCGAAAGTCCCGTAAGCCCCCTTCTCTTCCCCTGTCCTCCCTCCCACCCCTTCCCAGTTCCCCGTTCTGGTTTTGCCAAATACTGTTTCACTGAGTCTTTCCAGAACCAGGGACCACTCCTGCTTTCTTCTTGTACCTCATTTGATGTGTGGATTACAGTTTTCTAGGTTAATAACCACTTATTAGTGAGTGCATACCATGATTCACCTTTTGAGTCTGGGTTACCTCACTTAGTATGATGTTCTCTAGCTCCATCCATTTGCCTAAGAATTTCATGAATTCATTGTTTCTAATGGCTGAATAGTACTCCATTGTGTAGATATACCACATTTTTTGCATCCACTCTTCTGTTGAGGGATACCTGGGTTCTTTCCAGCATCTGGCAATTATAAATAGGGCTGCTATGAACATAGTAGAGCATGTATCCTTATTACATGGTGGGGAATCCTCTGGGTATATGCCCAGGAGTGGTATAGCAGGATCTTCTGGAAGTGAGGTGCCCAGTTTTCGGAGGAACCGCCAGACTGCTTTCCAGAGTGGTTGTACCAATTTGCAACCCCACCAGCAGTGGAGGAGTGTTCCTCTTTCTCCGCACCCTCTCCAACACCTGCTGTCTCCTGAATTTTTAATCTTAGCCATTCTGACTGGTGTAAGATGAAATCTTAGGGTTGTTTTGATTTGCATTTCCCTAATGACTAATGAAGTTGAACATTTTTTAAGATGCTTCTCCGCCATCTGAAGTTCTTCAGGTGAGAATTCTTTGTTTAACTCTGTACCCCATTTTTTAATAGGGTTGTTCGGTTTTCTGGAGTCTAACTTCTTGAGTTCTTTATATATATTGGATATTAGCCCTCTATCTGATGTAGGATTGGTGAAGATCTTTTCCCAATTTGTTGGTTGCCGATCTGTCCTCTTGATGGTGTCCTTTGCCTTACAGAAACTCTGTAACCTTATGAGGTCCCATTTGTCAATTCTTGCTCTTAGAGCATACGCTATTGGTGTTCTCTTCAGAAACTTTCTCCCTGTACCGATGTCCTCAAGGGTCTTCCCCAGTTTCTTTTCTATTAGCTTCAGAGTGTCTGGCTTTATGTCGAGGTCCTTGATCCATTTGGATTTGAGCTTACTACAAGGAGACAAGGATGGATCAATTCGCATTCTTCTGCATGCTGACCTCCAGTTGAACCAGCACCATTTGTTGAAAAGGCTATCTTTTTTCCATTGGATGTTTTCAGCCTCTTTGTCGAGGATCAAGTGGCCATAGGTGTGTGGGTTCATTTCTGGATCTTCAATCCTGTTCCATTGATCCTCCTGCCTGTCACTGTACCAATACCATGCAGTTTTTAACACTATTGCTCTGTAGTATTGCTTGAGGTCAGGGATACTGATTCCCCCAGATTTTCTTTTGTTGCTGAGAATAGTTTTAGCTATCCTGGGTTTTTTGTTATTCCAGATGAATTTGATAATTGCTCTTTCTAACTCTGTGAAGAATTGAGTTGGGATTTTGATGGGTATTGCATTGAATCTGTATAGTGCTTTAGGCAAAATGGCCATTTTAACTATATTGATTCTACCGATCCATGAGCATGGGAGTATTTCCCATTTTTTGAGGTCTTCTTCCATTTCCTTCTTCAGAGTCTTGAAGTTCTTGTCATACAGATCTTTCACATGTTTGGTAAGAGTCACCCCAAGATACTTTATACTGTTTGTGGCTATTGTGAAGGGGGTCATTTCCCTAATTTCTTTCTCAGCCTGCTTATCCTTTGAGTATAGGAAGGCCACTGATTTGCTTGAGTTGATTTTATAACCTGCCACTTTGCTGAAGTTGTTTATCAGCTGTAGGAGCTCTCTAGTGGAGTTTTTTGGGTCACTTAGGTAGACTATCATGTCGTCTGCAAATAATGATAGTTTGACTTCCTCCTTTCCAATTTGTATCCCTTTGACCTCCTTATGTTGTCGAATTGCCCGAGCTAGTACCTCAAGTACAATATTGAAAAGATAAGGAGAAAGGGGGCAGCCTTGTCTGGTCCCTGATTTCAGTGGGATTGCTTCAAGTTTCTCTCCATTTAGTTTGATGCTGGCTACCGGTTTGCTGTATATTGCTTTTACTATGTTTAGGTATGGGCCTTGAATTCCTGTTCTCTCCAAGACTTTAAGCATGAAAGGATGCTGAATTTTGTCAAATGCTTTTTCAGCATCCAATGAAATGACCATATGGTTTTGTTCTTTGAGTTTGTTTATGTAGTGGATTGTATTGATGGATTTCCGTATATTGAACCAACCCTGCATTCCCGGGATAAAGCCTACTTGATCATGGTGGGTGATCGTTTTGATGTGTTCTTGGATTCGGTTGGCAAGAATTTTATTGAGTATTTTTGCATCGATGTTCATAAGGGAAATTGGTCTGAAGTTCTCTTTCTTTGTTGGATCTTTGTGTGGCTTTGGTATCAGCGTAATTGTGGCTTCGTAGAAGGAATTGGGTAGTGTTCCTTCTGTTTCTATTTTGTGGAATAGTTTGAAGAGTATTGGTGTTAACTCTTCTTTGAAGGTCTGGTAGAATTCTGCACTGAAACCATCTGGTCCTGTGCTTTTTTTGGTTGGAAGACTTTCTATGACTCCTTCTATTTCTTTAGGCTTTATGGGACTGTTCAGATGGTCTAGTTGGTCCTGATTTAATTTTGGTATTTGGTATCTATCAAGGAAATTGTCCATTTCCTCCAGATTCTCCAGTTGTGTTGAGTACAGGCTCTTGTAGTAGGATCTGATGATTTTTTGGATTTCCTCAGTTTCCGTTGCTATGTCTCCCTTTTCATTTCTAAGTTTGTTAATTTGGATACTTTCTCTGTGCCCTTTGGTCAGTCTGGCTAAGGGTTTATCTATCTTGTTGATTTTCTCAAAGAACCAGCTCCTGGTTTTGTTGATTTTTTGTATGGTTCTCTTTGTTTCTACTTGATTGATTTCGGCCCTGAGTTTGATGATTTCCTGCCTTCTACTCCTCCTGGGCGAAATAGCTTCTTTTTGTTCTAGGGCTTTCAGGTGTGTCATTAAGTTGGTAATGTATGCTCTCTCCATTTTCTTTTTGGAGGCACTCAGGGCTATGAGTTTTCCTCTTAGCACTGCTTTCATTGTGTCCCATAGATTTGGGTATGTTGTGTTTTCATTTTCATTGTGTTCTAAAAAGTCTTTAATTTCTTTCTTTATTTCTTCCTTGACCAAGGTATCATTGAGTAGAGTATTGTTGAATTTCCACGTGTATGTGGGTTTTCTATTGTTTCTGTTGCTATTGAAGACCACTTTTACTCCATAGTGATCAGATAGGAGGCATGGGATTAGTTCGATCTTCTTATATTTGTTGAGGTCTGTCTTGTGACCAATTATATGGTCGATTTTGGAGAAGGTACCATGAGGTGCTGAAAAAAAGGTATATTCTTTTGTTTTAGGATAAAATGTTCTATATATATCAGTTAAATCTAATTGGTCCAAAGCTTCAATTAGTTTCATTGTGTCCTTGTTTAGTTTCTGTTTTCCTGATCGGTCCATTGAGAAAAGTGCAGTGTTGAAGTCACCCACAATTATTGTGTTAGGTGCAATGTGTGCTTTGAGTTTTAATAAAGTTTCTTTTATGAAAGAGGGTGCCCTTGCATTTGGAGCATAGATGTTCAGGATTGAGAGTTCTTCTTGTTGTATTTTTCCTTTGACCAGCAAGAAGTGTCCCTCAGAGTCTCTTTTGATGACTTTGGGTTGAAAGTCAATTTTATCTGATATTAAAATGGCTACTCCAGCTTGTTTCCTGAGACCATTTGCTTGTAAAATTGTCTTCCAGCCTTTTACTCTAAGGTAGTGTTTGTTTTTGACCCTGAGGTGTGTTTCCTGTAAGCAGCAAAATGTAGGGTCCTGTTTACGTATCCAGTCAGTTAGTCTGTGTCTTTTTATTGGGGCATTGAGTCCATTGATGTTAAGAGATATTAAGGAATAGTGATTGTTACTTCCTATCATTTTTGACGTTATTTTTTAAGTTTGATTGCTTAACTTCTTTTGGGTTTGATGAAAGGTTACTATCTTGCTTTTTTCAGGGTGAAGTTTCCCTCCTTGTATTGGTGTTGTCCTCCTATTATCCTTTTTAGGGCTGGGTTTGTGGATAGATATTGGGTAAACTTGGTTTTGTCGTGAAATATCTTAGTTTCTCCATCTATGGTGATTGAGAGTTTTGCTGGATATAGTAGTTTTGGTTGGCATTTGTGTTCTCTTAGAGTCTGCATGAGATCTGCCCAGGACCTTCTATCCTTCATAGTCTCAGGTGAAAAGTCTGCTGTGATTCTGATAGGTCTTCCTTTATATGTTACTTGGCCTTTTTCTCTTACTGCCTTTAATATTCTTTCTTTGTTTAGAACATTTGGTGTTGTGATTATTATGTGACGGGAAGTATTTCTGTTCTGGTCCAGTCTGTTTGGAGTTCTGTAGGCTTCTTGTATATTCATGGGCATCTCTCTGTAGGTTAGGGAAGTTTTCTTCCATAATTTTATTGAAGATATTTGCTGGCCCTTTAAGTTGTAAATCTTCACTCTCATCTATGCCTATAATCCTTAGGTTTGGTCTTCTCATTGTGTCCTGGATTTCCTGGCTATTTTGGGTTACAAGCTTTTTGCATTTTGCATTTTCTTTAACTGTTGAGTCCATGGTTTCTATGGAATCTTCAGCATCTGAGATTCTTTCTTCTATTTCTTGTATTCTGTTGTTGATATTTGCATCTCTGTCCCCTGATTTCTTCCCAAGGCTTTCTATCTCCAAAGTTGTCTCCTTTTGAGTTTTCTTAGTTGTTTCTACTTCTGATTTTAGATCCTGGATGGTTTTGCTTAGCTCCTTCACTTGCTTGTTTGTGCTTTCCTGTAATTCTTTAAGAGATTTTTGTGTTTTTTCTTTCATGACCTCAGCCTGTTGACCAAAGTTCTCCTGTATTTCTTTAAGAGATTTTTGTGTTTCGTCTTTCATGACCTCAGCCTGTTGACCAAAGTTCTCCTGTATTTCTTTAAGTGTTTTTTGCATTTCCTCCTTGTTGACTTTTGTATTCTCCTGGATTTCTTTCAATGATTTTTGTGTTTCCCTTGCAAGGGCTTCTAACTTTTGATCCATTTTCTCCTGAATTTCTTTAAGTATGTCCTTCATGTGTTCCTGTACCAGCATCATGACCAGTGATTTTAAATCCAAATCTTGTTTTACTGGTGTGATGGGGTATCCAGGGCATGCTGGTAGAGGAGAATTGGGTTCAGATGTTGCCATATTGCCTTGATTTCTGTTAGTGACGTTCCTGCGTTTGCCTTTTGCCATCTAGCTCTCACTGGTGTTACTTGGTCTTGTCAGTGCTGGACTCACCAGTGCAAGCTGCCCCTTCCCCGTTGGCCTCTGGTGCACAGCTTACACCCTGCACTGCCTGTAGACAGGGTGCTGCTGTCCAGGCTGTTCAGATCCCGAAGCAGGCACCTGAAGGCTCCCGCTGGGGCCCGCAGGATTTATTGGAGCACACCGACTTCTCCCAGCTGGCCGCCCGGAAGCCCCCTCTAGCCTCTTGAGGGACCTGGAGATGTGGTGAGGCCGCCGAGGCTGATCTGAAGCAGAGAGAGTTGACCTGAGGGCTTCTGCCTGAGGCCTTGCCCCAGATTGTGTCTGTGGACCAGATGGAACCCATGTGCACCCCCAGGGAGCTCCGAAGGTGTATGCTGCTGTGACCTCCCCTGTGTTCCGCTCACTCCGCTGGGCAGCCGATTTCCCCAACCGTGCTGGCGCACACTAGGTTAGCCTTGTCGCCCAGGCCCTGAGTCCAGGCAAAAGCCTGGGAGGCCAAGATCCGAGCAAAGTTCCCCTAGGGCTATGACTGTTAATTGGGTCCACCAGGTGACCCGGATGGCCGGCGTGTGCGTCCGCGCTCCCCGAAAGCGCCGGGAGTGTCTGTTGTGCTAATAACCTCCTGGGCGGGTTGACACACAGATGGCCCACCAAGCCGCCCAGTTCTTGGGGTCAGTCCTGTGCCTTTTGGGGTCTAGACCCCCGTTTTGTTAGCCTCAGGCTACGCTTGTTAGCCGTCTCTGCCCTCCCGAGCACTCTGGGTCCTGTAGGCAAAATGGCGGCGCGTGCGCTGGCCAGGGCAAAAAAAACCTCCTGGCTGGGTTGGCACCCCGATGGCCACCCGCACAGCCCAGGGCCTGGGTGCAGGCCAACGCCCATCAGGCTCAGACCCCTGCGGTGTTGGGCCTAGGATTATGTTTGTGTACCTCAGTCTGTCCGATCTCTGGAGCCAGGAATCAAGATGGAGGTGAGTCTCTCCTGACTGGCGGGAAGCCGAGTTCTGAAGTGGCTTCCGTGCAGCGAAAGGCTCCGCAGAACCGCAGCTGCTTGCCGCCCGGCTGGTCAGCGAAGGTCAGTGGTCGTGGGCGCAGGGCCTAACTGGACCCTGTGTCGCCTTGGTTCCACCGCTGATGGCCCTTCAGCTGGACCAGCTACTGCTGCCGCCGCCGCCGCCGCCGCCCATAAGATTATTTTTTTATATGATCTGTAGGTTATTGTATGTAGGTAATAATTTAAGGTTAATTTTGATACACATAATGTATATATGTTTTCATTTTTATTTGAAAATTATGCTTATATAATTTTTTATTTTCCAGATTTTTAATTATTTTTATTAGATATTTTTTGTTTTGTTTTTTTGAGACAGTGTTTCTCTGTATAGCCCTGGCTGTCCTGAAACTCACTCTGTAGACCAGGCTGACCTCGAATTCAGAAATCCGCCTGCCTCTGCCTCCCAAGTGCTGGGTTAAAGGCATGCACCACCACTGCCTGGCAGATATTTTCTTAATTTATATTTCAAATGTTATCCCCTCTCCTGGTTTCCCTTCTAAAACTCCCTAACCCATTTCCTCTCCCCTTGCTCACCAACCAACCCACTCCCACTTCCCTGTCTTGGCATTCCCCTACACTGGGGCATCGAGCCTTCTCAGGACCAAGGGCCTCTTCTCCCTTTGATGTCCAACAAGGCCATCCTCTGCTACATATGTAGCTGGAGCCATGGGTCCCTTTGGTTGGTGGTTTAATCTCTAGGAGCTCTGGGGGTACTGGTTGGTACATATTATTGTTCCTTCCGTGAGGCTGCAAACATCTTCAGCTTCTCCGTCCTTTCTCTATCTCCTCCACTGGGAACCCTGTGCTCAGTTTAATGGTTGGCTGAGAGCGTCTCCCTCTGTGTTTGTCAGGCACTGGCAGAGCCTCTCAGGAGAAAGATATATCAGGCTCCTGTCAGCAAGTACTTGTTGGCATCCACAATAGTAGCTGGGTTTGGTAACTTTATTTGGGGTGGATCCCCAGGTGGGGCAGTGCCTGGATGGCCTTTCCTTCAGTCTCTGATCCACACTTTGTCTCTGTATCTCCTCCTGTGGGTATTTTGTTTCCCCTTCTAAGAAGGACCAGAGTATCCATACTTTAGTCTTCTTTCTTCTTGAGCTTTGTTTGGTCTGTGAGTTATATCTTGGGTAATCCAAGCTTTGGGTTAATATCCACTTATTAACCCAAATTCATCCACTCAGGATGATATTTTCTAATTCCATCCATTTGCCTAAGAATTTCATGAATTCATTGTTTTTAATAGCTGAGTAGTATTCCATTGTGTAAATATACCACATTTTCTGTATCCATTCCTCTGTTGAGAGACATCTGGGTTCTTTCCAGCTTCTGACTATTATAAATAAGGCTGCTATGAACATAGTAGAGCATGTGTCCTTATTACATGTTGGAGAATCTTCTGGGTATTTGCCTAGGAGTGGTATAGCAGGATCCTCTGGTAGTACTATGCCCAGTTTTCTGAGGAACCGCCAGACTGATTTCCAGAGTGGTTGAACCATCTTGCAATCCCACCAGCAGTGGAGGAGTGTTCCTTGTTCTCCACATCATCGCCAACACATGCTGTCTCCTGAGTTTTTGATCTTAGCCATTCTGACTGGTGTGAGGTAGAAAGAATCTCAGGGTTGTTTTGTTTTACATTTCCCCAGTGACTAAGGATGATGAACATTTATTTAGGTGCTTCTCAGCCATTCAAGTTTCCTCAGTTGAGGATTCTCTGTTTAGTTCTGCTCCCCATTTATTGATAGGGTTATTTGGTTCTCTGGAGTCTAATTTCTTGTGTTCTTTGTATATGTTAGATATTAGCCCTCTGTTAGATGTAGGGTTGGTAAAGATCTTTTCCCAATTTGTTGGTTGCTGTTTTGTCATATTGACAATGTCCTTTGCCTTACAGAAGCTTTGTAATTTTATGAGGTCCCATTTATCAATTCTTGATCTTAGAGCATAAGCTATTGATGTTCTCTTCAGGAAATTTTCCCCTGTGCCCATGTGCTGGAGGCTCTTCCCCACTTTCTTTTCTATTAGTTTCAGTGTATCTGGTTTTATGTGGAGGTCCTTGATCCACTTGGACTTGAGCTTTGTAAAGGAGATACAAATAGATCAAGTTGCATTCTTCAGCATGCTAACTGTCAGTTGAACCAGCACCATTTATTGAAAATGCTGTCTTTTTTCCACTGGATGGTTTTAGCTCCTTTGTCAAAGATCAAGTGACCACAGGTATGTGGGTTCATTTTTGGGTCTTCAATTCTATTCCATTGATCTATCACTGTAACAATACTATGTGGTTTTTATCACTATTGCTCTATAGTACAGCTTGAGGTCTGGGATGCTGATTCCCCCAGAAGTTCTTTTATTGTTGAGAATAGTTTTCAGCTATGTTGGGTTTTTTTTTTATTCAAGATAAATTTGAAAAATGCTCTTTCTAACTCTATGAAGAATTGAGTTGAAATTTTGATGGGGATTGCATTGAATCTGTAGATTGCTTTCGGCAAGATGGCAATTTTTATATATTAATTTACTATATTAATCCTCTTAATCCATGAGCATGGGCGATCTTTCCATCCTCTGAGGTCTTCTTGGATTTCTTTCTTCAGAGACTTGAAGTTCTTGTCATATAGATATTTCACTTGTTTAGTTAAAGTCATACCAAGATATTTTATATTATTTGTGACTATTGTGAAGGGAGTTGTTTCTATAATTTCTTTCTCAGCCTCTTTATCCTTTGAGTACAGGAAGGCCACTAATTTGTTTGAGTTAATTTTATATCCAGCCACTTTGCTGAAGTTATCAGGTTTAGGAGTTCTCTGGTGGAATTTTTGGGGTCATTTAAGTATACTATCATATCTGCAAATAGTGATATTTTGACTTCTTCCTTTCCAATTTGTATCCCTTTGACCTCTTTTTGTTGTCTAATTGCTCTGTCTAGGACTTATATTGAGTACTATATTGAGTAGGTAGGGAGAGAGTGAGTCACTTTGTCTAGTCCCTGATTTTAGTGGGATTGCTTCAAGTTTCTCTCCACTTAGTTTGATGTTGGCTACTGGTTAGTTGTATATTGCTTTTACCATGTTTAGGTATGAGCCTTGAATTCTTCATCTTTCTAAGACTTATCATGAAGGGGTGTTGGATTTTGTCACATGCTTTCTCAACATCTAATGAAATGATCATGTGGTTTTTTTCTTTGAGTTTGTTTATATAGTGGATTATGTTGATGGATTTCCTTATATTGAACCATTCCTGTATCCCTGGAATAAAACCTACTTGGTCATGATGGATGATTGTTTGATATGTTTGATGTGTTTGGATTTGGTTGGCAAGAATTTTATTGAGTATTTTTGCATCAATTTTCATAAGGGAAATTGGTCTGAAGTTCTCCTTTGTAGGGTCTTTGTGTGGTTTAGGTATCAGAGTAATTGTAGCTTCATAGAATGAATTGGGTAGTGTTCTGTCTGTTTCTATTTTGTGGAAAAATTTGGAGAGTATTGGTATTAGGTCTTCTTTGAAGGTCTGATAGAACTCAGGACTAAACCCATCTGGACCTGGGCTTTTTTTGCTGGGAGGCTGTTGATGACTGCTTCTATTTTATTAGAGGTTATGGGACTGTTTCAATCATTTATCTGATCCTGATTTAACTTTGGAACCTGGTATCTGTCTAAAAAATTGTCCATTTCATCCAGATTTTCCAGTTTTGTTGAGCAAAGGCTTTTGTGGTAGGATCTGATGATTTTTTAGATTTCCTTGGTTTCTGTTGTTATGTCTCCATTTTCATTTCTGATTGTGTTAATTTGTCTCTGTGCCCCCTGGCTAGTTTGGCTAAGGGTTTATCTATCTTGTTGATTTTCTCAAAGAACCAGCTCCTAGATTGGTTGATTCTTTGTATAGTTCTTTTTGTTTCTACTTGGTTGATTTCAGCCCTGAGTTTATTCCCTGCCTTATACTCTTCTTGGGTGTATTTACTTCTTTTTTGTTCTAGAGCTTTCAGATGTTCTGTCAAGCTGCTAGTGTATGCTCTCTCCAGTTTCTTTTTGGAGGCACTCAGAGCTATGAGTTTTCCTCTTAGGGCTGCTTTCATTGTGTCCCACAGGTTTGAGTGTGTTGGGGCTTCATTTTCGTTAAATCTAAAAAGTCTTTAATTTATTCCTTCCTTCCTTCCTTCCTTCCTTCCTTAACCAAGTTATCATTGAGTAGAGTGTTGTTCATTTTCCACGTGTATGTGGGCTTTCTTGTTGTTTTTGTTGCTATTGAAGACCAGCCTAAATCTGTAGTGATCTGATAAGAGACATGGGATTATTTTAATCTTCTTATATCTGTTGAGGTCTGTTTTATGACCAAGTATATGGCCAGTTTTAGAAAAGGTACCATGAGGTGCTGAGAAGAAGGTATATTCTTTTGATTTAGGATGATATGTTCTATAGATATCTGTTACATCCATTTGGTCCATAACTTCTGTTAGTTTCACTGTGTCTCTGTTTATTTTGTGTTTCCTTGATCTGTCCATAGGTAAGAGTGGGGTGCTGAAGTTTCCTACAATTATTGTGTGAGGTGCAATGTGTGCTTTGAGCTTTAGTAAAGTTTCTTTAATGAATGTGGGTGCCCTTGCATTTGGAGCATAGATGTTTAGAACTGAGAGTTCTTCATGGTAGATTTTTCCTTTGATGATCCTTCCTTATCTTTTTTTTTTTTTTATGATTTTTGGTTGAAAGTTGATTTTATCTGATATTAGAATGGCTACTCCAGCTTGTTTCCTGGGACCATTTGCTTGGAAAATTGTTTTTCAGACCTTTACTCTGAGGTAGTGTCTGTCTTTGACACTGAGGTGCATTTCCTGTATGCAGCAAAATGCTGGGTCCTATTTATAAATCCAGTCTATTAGTCTATGCCTTTTTATTGGGGAATTAAATCCATCGATATTAAGAGATATTAAGGAATAGTGATTGTTGCTGCCTGTTATTTTTGATGCTATTTTTATGTTTGTGTGGTTATCTTCTTTTGGGTTTGTTGAAAGAAGATTATGTTCTTGTTTTTCTAGGGTGTAGTTTCCCTCCTTGTGTTGGCGTTTTCTGTCTATTATCCTTTGTCAGGCTGGATTTGTGGAAAGATATTGTATAAATTTGGTTCTGTCATGAAATATCTTGGTTTACCCATCTATGGTAATTGAGAGTTTTGCTAGGTATAGTAGTCTGGGCTGGCATTTGTGTTCTCTTAGGGTCTGTATGAGATCTACCCAGGATCTTCTAGCTTTTGTAGTCTCTGGTGAGAAGTCTGGTGTAATTCTGATAGGTCTGCCTTTATATGTTACTTGACCCTTTTCCCCTTGCTGCTTTTAATAATTTTCTTTGTTTAGTACATTTGGTGTTTTGATTATTATGTAACAGGAGGAATTTCTTTTCAGGTCCAATCTATTTGGAGTTCTATAGGCTTCTTGTATGTTCATGGGCATACAATGACCTCTTTCTTTAGGTCAGGGAAGTTTTGTTCTATAAATTTGTTGAAGATATTTACTGGCCCTTTAAATTGGGAATCTTCACTCTCTTCTATACCTATTATACTTAGGTTTGATCTTATTATGTTTTGGATTTCCTGGATGTTTTGGGTTAGGAGCTTTTTGCATTTTGCATTTTCTTTGACTGTTGTGTCAATGTTTTCTATGGTATCAATGGTACTTGAGATTCTCTCTTCTATCTCTTGTATTCTGTTGGTGATGCTTGCATCTACAACCCCTGATCTCTTTCCTACATTTTCTATCTCCAGTGCTGTCTCCCTTTGTGATTTCTTTATTGTTTCTATTTCCATTTTTAGATCCTGAATGGTTTTGTTCTGTTCTTTCACCTGTTTGTTTGTTTTGTTTGTTTGTTTGTTTTTGTTTTTTTGTTTTTTTTTTATTTGGTTTTTTCGAGACAGGGTTTCTCTGTATAGCCCTGGCTGTCCTGGAGCTCACTCTGTAGACCAGGCTGGCCTCGAACTCAGAAATCCACCTGCCTCTGCCTCCCAGAGTGCTGGGATTACAGGCGTGCACCACCACTGCCTGGTTGGTTGTGTTTTACTGTAATTCTTTAAGGGATTTTTGTGTTTCCACTTTAAGGGATTCTATTTGTTTACCTGTGTTCTCCTGTATTTCTTTAAGGAAGTTATTTATGTCTTTCTTAATATCTTCTATCATCATCATGGGATGTGATTTTAAATCAAAGTCTTGTTCTTCTCGTGTGTTTGTGTATCCAGGGCATGCTGTAGTGGGAGAACTGGGTTCTGATGGTGCCAAGTAGCCTTGGTTTCTGTTGCTTGTGTTCTTGTGGTTGCTTTTTGACATCTGGTTATCTCTGGTGTAAGCTGGTCTTGCTGTCTTTGACTGTAGCTTGTCTGTTCTGCAAACAGGTGTGTCAGTACTCCTGGGAGACCAGTTCTCTCCATGAGGAATTTAGGTATGGAAAGTTGTGGTACAGGGTCAGCTCTGTGCTCAAAGGTGTGTAAGCACTTCTGGGAGACTAGCTCTCTCCTGGTGGTATTTGTGTATATAGCTCTGTGGCCCAGGATCAGATCTGGGCACAGACAGAAATTGGAAGCCTCCTGTCCCAGGTAACCCCTCGGTTCCTGTGTCCTGAAAGTTCTAGGCAGGTTCCTCTGAGTAGCAGTGGTGGTCCTACCTGCACTTACAGGCCTGTCTGTACTCCTGGGAGGCTAGCTATCTCCCTGTGCCACCTGGGTATAGAGCCCTGTGGCAGAGGATAATTTCCAGACACAGACAGAAACCTGAAGCAATTATTATTTTGCGCATGCGTGTACACACACACACACACACACACACACACACACAGAGCCTACTATGTCCAGTTAATGTTGCTTGTATATGTACATGCTTTGGGCTGCTGGCTAAGGATTGGATACCTTATCAGCAGACTTGTACCTAGAGAAGACTGCATGTCCCTATCTTATTAGCTCTTACTTGCCTGCAGCTTTTCTTCTCGGAGCGGGGCCTTTGTGAGCTGTCCTTCATCTACACTGGCAGGTTTGTATTGTTGAGAGTTCATGGTAAAGCTTCTTGTCATACAGAAGACACTACTGTGTAGCAGACATTCCTGACCTCTGGATCTTCCAGTCTTCCTGCTTCATCTTCTGTGATGTTTCTGAGCCTTAGGTGGAGGCTAATTGTATTATATTGATTGCATATGGATACCCCATGGTCTGCTGCTCTTTGCTTTTTTGATCAATTGTCAATTTTTGTAGTGTCTCTTTCTGATGCAAAACAAAACTTCTTCAAAGAGGCTTGAGAGCAACACTTATTTGTGGCTATCAGGGTAAATAGTTAGAAAACGGAAAATATATTGGTTCAGGAAAATGGTAGCAGGCTCTCCTCTGGTGCAGATAGTTGACTATGTTTGTAGTACTAGGCTTGACATCTCTCCTACCAAGCAAGCCTTGGGCCCTGCTAGGCAGTTGTTTTTAGAGTTAAGATGTCAGGACCACCATTGCACCATTGGGGATAGCTTGCCATGCTGCTGGTGGTTGTAGGGTCTTATGCTTTAGCACTAGGTAGGACTGGGGATTGGATTGCTCTGCTCTCTTGGCAGCTTCCATAGAATCATCGGATGTGAGAATTAGTCTGTAAGAGTCCATCAGACAGCTCTCACTCAAAAAGACCACAGACCGCTGGGATGGCTGCAAACTTCAAGAGGTTTATTGTTCCAGTGTGCGTTGGGGTCCCTCAGCACACAGGCAAGGGGAGACCCCAAGCTCACCAAACACACACTTTTTATGTACATTTTGTCTGGGAAGTCTAGGTGGCTGCCTGAGTTGGACTACCCCGACTGGCTGCCCCAAGAGACATTTAAAACTATTAAATCATATGGGGTGACTGTCTTGGTCATTCGGCCATATCCTGCCCATCTTGATGGTTTTCCTGAAATTGTTCCTCTGTTGGGTCATTTTCTTATCTGGCCTCACCCCAGGCAGGGTGTTTTGTGGTCAGGCTATTTAGTCATGTGTGGAGTGGAAAGTCCCCCGTCTGGCAGTGGGTCGCCATTTTAGGCGGAGGTGAGCCAGCATGTTGTTTCTGACATGGCTCTCACAAGTCCTCTGGGAGGAGGCTTCCAGGTCAATGCCATCTCAATTCCTCCACTTCTGTGTCCAAAGTGTGTGTTGTCTTCAGCAATAGCTATTATCTTCAAGTTTGGGTATGTAACCAAGGGCAACAGCAATAATAACCTCTGTGTAATGTTGGGAGTCTCTGACTATCCTGGTCAATGACCCTGAAGGAAGTTGGCCATACTGTGTATTGGGGCTTTAGATAGTTATGGCATTGAAAGACCCCCAGAGAGGGAAGACCCTCACTCAAATCTTGAGATAACGCGACCCCTAAGAACTCACAAAAGACCGTCCCTGCTGCAACCATGAGGTTTATTCAGGAAACCAGTGCATTGGGGTCAAGCTCATATGCCACACAGGGGTAGAGGAGTTCGACCCCTAGCAACTGAAGTCAGGGGTATTTAAAGGGGAAAATCACAAGGCAAGGGGTGGAGGAAAAAACATGCACGGAATGGGGAAGTACAGAAATGGGGAAGTACAGAAATGGGGAAGTACAGGATGGGGAAGTACAGGATGGGGAAGTACAGAAATGGGGAAGTACAGGATGCCACAAATTACCTAGTTCCCAGAGCAGGTTGTTCTAGCCCTGGGGCCCGGCTGAAGTCAGCCAATTCCCAGAACTAAGGGTCCAGTCAGGTGGGGCTTAGCCAAACATGCAGTTCCGACTCTATTTCTGTCTCAGGCTCTAAGTTCGCTAAGGGTCTAATTTTCTCATGAGGGGCTTAGGTCTTTCAGTATCACCCTAAGTGTCATAACTGCTCCTTTTCCTTCTTCCCTCCACCCTCTCTATACCACACACACACACACACACACACACACACACACACACACACACACACACACGTCTGTAGTATATGTTAACATAAACCAATATATTTCCCTATGGCTTTTCATGCTCTTAGTGTATATTTATCCTTTTCTTCCCTCCCTGTCTACATTGACTTCCTTTCTCCTTTGCAGTTAAGTCTCCACTCTGTCATTTCCCCACTTCCCTCCATCCCTCCTGTGTCCTGTTATCCCCTTTCTAAAGCTCCTTTTTTCCCCCTACCCCCATGGTCCCTCTTTAGCCTTCTTAGTTTCTGTGGTAACTCCTGGCTACATACTCAGATTTAAAAACCCAGAGCTAGGATCCACAAATAAGACAGGACATGAAGTGTTTGTTTTAGGTCTGGGCCACTGTCTTACTCAGGGTTTCTGTTCCTGCACTAACATCGTGACCAAGAAGCAAGTTGGGGAGGAAAGGGTTTATTCAGCTTTTGCTTTTCATACTGCTGCTGATCACCAAAGGAAGTCAGGACTGGAACTCACGCAGGTCAGTAAGGAACATCCTTCCATGGCCTCTGTGTCAGCTCCTGCTTCCTGACTTGTAACCCCTAACTGCCCCAGAACTCCCTGTGTAGACCAGGCTGACCTTGAACTCAGAGATTTACTAGCCTCTACCCCAAGAGTGCTGGAATTAATGCCTGGCTTAATGTTTTCAAGTTTCATCTGTTTACCTACATGTTTCATGCTTTAATTTTTTATAGTTGAATAATATTCCATAGTGTGTTATCTCCTACATTTTCATGATTTAATTATCAGCAGAAGGACATTGACGTTGTTCCTGTTTTCTAGCTACCGAACTTGTATCTGTGGAGTAAGATGTTGGTGCTTATGCCAAGGAGTGGTACAGCTGGGCCAGATGGTAGCTCTGTTCTTAGCTTTCGAGAATTTCCCGAATTGGTTCTTAGAGTTTATGGCAATTTGCAATTCCACTAACTGTAAATATGGGCTTCCTTTCCTGACATCCTCTCTAACATTTGTTGTTAGCTATCTTATTGATCTTAGCCATTCTGACTGAGATAAGGTCTCAAAGTAGTATTAATTTGCATTTCTCTAATTGCTAAGGACATTGAACTCCTCCTGAGATATTTCTTAGCCACTTATTTATTCTTTTGAGAACTTTCTATTCAGATCTGTAGCCCATTTTCAAATTGGGTTATTTCTTTTAAAATTTGTATTATTAATTGTGTGTGTGTGTGTGTTTATATGTGTGCATGCGTGCATGTGAGTATGTGCACATGAATATAGGTATCCATAGAGGCCAGAGGCTATGGATCCCATGGAACTGGGGATGATTGTGAGGCATTTAATGTAGGTGCTGGGAACCATCTGGGTCTTCTGGAAGAACATTGAGTACTCTTCTTAATTGCTGAGCCATCTCTCCAGCCCTTCACTTTGTTTTTTGACTTGTTTTTTAAAATATATTCTGGATAGTAGTCATGTGTAGTGTTAATTATAAATGGTACTGTCCAGCCAGGCCTCTGCACCAAGTCCCAGCATGTCCTGCTCAGGGCAGCTCTCACTGTCACAGCCGAGCCAATCTTTCCCAGCTAGCTCTCACAGCATCCCAGCTGTGTTTCCTCCCCACCATAGACTAAACAGCGGGAGTCCTGTGCTCCTGTTCTACATGCAAATACCTGGTAAATCATGACTCTTAAACTTAAATAGTTAACCAAATATCTTTATGTATATAAAACTCCCAATTACATAATACCAATTTACAATGATAAAGGTCTTATCTCAATTTTCTTTTTTTATTATAATTTTTATTTTCTATATTCTTTTTTTACATTCCAAGTGATTTTCCCTTTCCCAGTTCCCCGGCCTCCCTATAAGTTCCCAAAGCTCACTTTCCTCTGCCCATTCTCATATCAGCCCCCTCCTACTTCTCTGTCCTGGTGCTCCCCTACAATGCTGGAACAAGCCTTTTCAGGATCTGGGGCCTCTCCTTCCTTCTTCTTGGAAGTCATATGATATGTGAATTGTGTCTTGGGTATTCATAGTTTCTGAGCTAATATCCACTTATCAGTGACTGTATTCCATGTGTGTTCTTTTGTGATTGGGTTACCTCACATAGGATGATATTTTCCAGATCCAACCATTTGCCTAAGAATTTCATGAATTCATTGTTTTTAATTACTGAGTAGTATTCCATTGTGTAAATATACCACATTTTCTGTACCCATTCCTCCACTGAGGGACATCTGGGTTCTTTCCAGCTTCTGGCTATTATAAATAGGGCTGCTGTGAACATAGTGGAGCACGTGTCCTTATTGCATGCCGGGGAATCCTCTAGGTATATGCCCAGGTGTGGTATAACAGGATCCTGAGGAAGTATCATGGGAACTGGGCTGACGACTCTTCTTCGTAACTTCTTCAAGCTGAGTATGGGCGCTGATATATTAATAAGGGGGTGGAGGAAGGGTAGGGAAGATGGGGGAGTTGGTTGGTCTCTGATGTCTGTGTCTTGAGTGGATCTAGCCGAAGTCCAGGACCTCAGGAGTTCCAAGCAGTTCAGCATGTGTGACGAGGAGACTCAACCTGGCTGTATTTTCTGTAATATATAAATCTCAAAACAAAATTTTAATATCACGAAGATAGATTTTCTGTTTGGTATTCTGGAGTCTAGTCCTTTGGAGGTCTCCCTCTATCATTTCTGATCCAAATAGCTCTGGAAGATGTCCAGAGACTAATCACTCTTTCTAAAAACACAAAAGACAAACCCTTTTCCCTAAATCAGCATATCCTTGAGCCAGTAAACAGAAAAACCTTCATTTTGATCTCTCTCCCAGAGGAATAATATAACCACAAAACTCAACATCACACCCATTATGGAAATCAAAACAATCTAAAACAAATGAAATTAGCTAAGATACTGAATGAGCCTCTACTTAGGCATTTACTATATTGCCAAGCAGGAAAAGATACCCAAAATTCCACGTGTAGGCCACATTAAAAAGGAATATGAGCTTTCTCTGGCTAGGTATACAAACTATATCATCTTTTGTTTGGCTTTCTGCTCAGAGCAGCCATTCTGCTATACCTTTATACCATCTATCTGTTGAGCTCTCTACCCCAAGATACAGACTTTTAATTATTAATACCTGTGCTAAGCAGGCAATTGTTGTCACAACACTCATTAGAGTCAGTGACTACTTCCCTATCCTAGTTCAACTTAAAACAATCTAAAGCCAGTGAAATAAACTATCTTTATTCTAACTTAATGCAGTTGATTCGCCCTTCCATCTGTACCCGCTTATAAGCAGGCAGCTATCAAAGCAGGATTTCAACCCAGAAATCCATCCGGTGGCACCCATGTTAGATGGAATTGAGTATCCTGTTAAGCCCTATTTTCCCCACTAGGGGTTCTTAGCATTCTCATCTCAGTCTTTCCTTTGTTTCAACTTGGTGCTCTTGAGTTGCAGGACCCGATTTTGGCGCTCTTAGTTGCTTAATAACAGCAACAACAACATAACCTCCCCCCCCCCAACTTTAACTTTTAGACTAATAATCTCAGGTTTCTAGTGGAAATATGATCCATGTTGGTTTTTCAAATGTAGTGGGTAATAAATAATAAGAGTACCACCCTGCCAGGACTGAACCACTCCTTCCAAGTATCCGGTAAAGCATGACTCTTAAACTTGAATAGTTAACCAAATATATTTATGTATAAGAAACTCCAAATTACATAATGCCAATTTATCCCAACATTTCTGTTTTTTGGTTTTTTGGTTTTTTTTGTTGTTGTTGTTGTTTTTGGTTTTTTTGGTTTTTTTTTGGTTTTTTTCGAGACAGGGTTTCTCTGTATAGCTCTGGCTGTCCTGGAACTCACTCTGTAGACCAGGCTGGCCTCGAACTCAGAAATCCGCCTGCCTCTGCCTCCCAGAGTGCTGGGATTACAGGTGTGTGCCACCCTGCCCGGCTTATCCCAATATTTCTAACCTCTCCAAAACACCAGAAATATGTCTGATGCCATCTGGATATCCATGTCTCTCTCTCTCCCTGCTCCATTCCTGTGGTCCACCATGCCTCTCTCTTCCTCCTCCCTCACTTCTCTTAGCTCCTCCTCCTCTCCCCTCCAACCACTGGTTTCTCACTGCCTCAGTGTGAATGGATAGGAAATATCTTGCAACAGGTATGGCCCCATAGACACAACAGGTGTAAAGCTGGCAAGGATGCTCTCCCACTCTGTGGGCTTCCTCCTCTCATGTTTTCTCTGCTGTACAGAAGCTTTTTTGTGGTCCTATGTGTCCATTGTCATTATTAATCCCTGAAGCAAACAGAGTCCTATCAGGAAGTCTTTTCCTACACCTTGTACTGCCTGCGTTTTCTTCTAAAAGTTTCAGTATTTCAGCCATTGCCTTGAGGTCTTTGATCTATTTGGAATAGATAGATGTGGGTTCTATTTTATTATTCTTCATATGCACATCACATGTTCCTGGCACCATCTGTTTAAGATGCTGTCTTCTCTCCACTTTGCCTGTTATCAGGTGGCTCTGCTGACATGTGCTTGGGTAGGTCTCCTGTTTTGTTCCACTGATCTCCACGGTCTGTTTTTGTACCAATACTAAGCTGTTTTATTATTACAGCTCTGGGATGGGATCATAATCCTTTGGAAATTCATCTTTTTGCTTAGGATTGCTTTGGATGTCTGGGGTCATTTGTGGTTCCAAATAAATTTTAGGATTACTTTTCCCCCCCTGTTTCTGTGGAGAATACCATGTGGATTTTGATTGAGATTGCACTGAATCTATAAATTGCTTTTGGTAAAATGATCATTTTCACAATATTAGTTCTACTGATCCATGAACATGAGAGGTTTTTGCATTTTCTAGTGTCTTTTTCAATCTCTTTCTCCAGTAATTAAAAGTTTTTATTATGGGATTGTTCACCTCTTTAGACTTATTCCTAGATTAAAAAACAACTAGTTATTGTGAATGAGAGCGTGTTCATGATCCTTTTTCTCAGCATGTTTGTTGACATAAAAAAAGGCTTTGATTTTGTGTCCTACAACTATGCTATAATTGTTGGTCATTAATATTTTCTGGTGGAATTTTTTGGGATGTTATGTATCATCTACAAATAGGGATAATTTGACTTTTCCTGTTTGTAACTCTTTAGTGTCTTTCTCCTTATTGCTTAGTATCAAGCATATGTGGAAAAAGTATGCAGATAGTTGACAGCCTTGTCTCATTCCTGATTTTAATGGGATTGCTTTGAGTTTTTCTCCATTTAAAAGGATGGTATTGTCTATGGAGTTGTCACATATCATGTTTATCATGTTGAGGCATGTTCCCTCCAGTCTCGTGTTCTCTAGGACTTTTATCATGATAAAAGCATGTTGGATTTTGTCAAACTCATGCTTTTGCATCAAGTGCTCTCAACCACTGAGCTAACTCCCCAACCCAAATTACTTTTGCAAAAGATGAAGCCCAGATTCTGACTAGAAATCCCCGATATGCCCTCTTCAATTAAGTCTACTGAAATTTCTTTACTGAGGTCTCATGAAAGGAACGGTTTTTTTCAAGTGGCAGGCTAGTTGTCTCAATACTATTGGATGATCTGTCTTTTGCTGAGGACTTAGAAATGTCAGTCTGCTTATGTTCCCAGTTGTTTGGTGCATTACCAATTCACTATTCCAGTCCTCTGAGCTAGATGGTTTTGTTGCTAATCATATTTTCATTGCTCCAATGAAAGTGGCTGGTTAAAGCACCATGATGATGTTTTTAGATATCCATGAGAATTATTTACTTGCATTCTACCTCCTGTGTTTGTTCAATGCTGGGTCTGCCCCAGTCTTTACTATTAAACGGTACTAGGTAGGGCACAGTGCTATACTAAGGCTAAAGACTGATGATCTCTGGCCTTATAATCTTACTGTTTGTGCTTTAATAAGCACTGGTTTCTTTCTATGTAACACTCTCTTACTATTTTGTGCTAATAAGCACTGGTTTCTTTTTTCTCTCTTGTTCAATGACCTCTCACTGTCCAGGTGAGAGGCTTGGGACTCATGAACTTTTTGTGAACCAGATAGAAAAGAAAGGAAAAGAATTAATATCTTTTACACAGACAATATGCATGCACACACATACTCTGGTCCAGCATGACCACCTGTTTCATCAACTCCCCCCCAAGTGTCCATGCATCTTTACATATACAGCCTATAATTACATATGCATATATACATTTGGTGGCTGGAGCAAAAGCGTCCCCAAGCAAGTTCCAATGAACAAGCACCAATGCAGAAAAAACTCACTCATTTTGGATAAAAACGAAGCTCCACCCTTTATTGCTCATGGAAAGAAAAAGCTTCTATCTTTCATTGCTGCTAATAAGAAAAAGCCCTGCATACCAGGGATCCAGGAGACTCCACAGCCTTCTGTGAATAGCAGAAGGAGAGAGTGATCTCCCAGCAGCGCTTTTACTTCTGAGCTCAGAGGTGAGATCTCCACCTTCTCTCTGGAGGGACCAGCTAGGAGCACACAGGGCATAAGATCAGTGGAACAGCAGGGACAGAAGTCTTCATGCTGCCATTTGCACCAGGGATCTGGGGAAACTCCACAGCCTTCTGTGCACAGCCCGCCAGGAGAGAGTGATCTCCCAGCAGTGCTTTCACTTCTGAGCTCAGAGGTGAGATCTCCACCTTCTCTCTGGAGGGACCAGCTAGGAGCACACAGGGCATAAGATCAGTGGAGCAGCTGGGATGGAAGTCTTCCCACTGCCATTTGCACCAGGGAGGTGGGGGACTCCACAGCCTTCTGTGCATAGCCCACCAGGAGAGAGAAACCTCCAAGTAGTGCTTTCACTTTTGAGCTCAGAGGAATAAGGGCACAGGCTTACAGGCCCACAGGAAGAACAAACTCCAGCCAGAGACAACCATACCAACTAGCACCAGAGATAACTAGATGGCCAAAGGTAAGCACAAGAACCCTACCAACAGAAACCAAGGCCACATGGCAACATCAGAACCCAGTTCTCCCACCACAGCAAGTCCTGGATACCCCAACACACCAGAAAAGCAAGAGTTGGATTTAAAATTGTATCTCATGATGCTGATAGAGGGCTTCAAGAAAAACTTATAACTCCCTTAAAGAAGTACAGGAGAGCATCGGTCAACAGGTAAAAGCCCTTAAAGAGGAAATACAAAAATCCCTTAAAGAAATACAGGAGATCATGGGTCGACAGGCAGAAGCCCTTTAAGAAGAAACACAAAAATCCCTTAAAGAATTACAGGAAAACACAAACAATCAAGTGAAGGAACTGAACAAAACCATCCAGGATCTAAAAGTGGAAGTAGAAACAATAAAGAAATCACAACGTGAGACATCTCTGGAGATAGAAAACCTTGGAAAGAATTCAGGAGTTATAGATGCAAGCATCAACAACAGAATACAAGAGATAGAAGAAAGAACCTCAGGTGCTCATGATACCATAGAAAACATTGACTCAACAGTCAAAGAAAATGCAAAATGCATAGAGCTAGTAACTCAAAACATCCAGTAACTCCAGGACACAATGAGAAGACCAAACCTAAGGATGAGAGCGAGGATTTACATCTTAAAGGCCCAGTAAATATCTTCAACAAAATTGTAGAAGAAGACTTCCCTAGCCTAGAGAAAGAGATGCCCATGAACATATAAGAAGCATTCAGAACTCCAAACAGACTGGACCAGAACAGAAAGTCCTCCTGGCACATAATAATCAAAACACCAAATTCACTAAACAAAGACTTCTAAAGGAGTAAGGGAAAAGGGTCAAGTAACATATAAAGGCAGACCTATCAGAATTACACCAGACTTCTCACCAGAGACGACGAAAGCTAGAAGATTTTGGGCAGACCTCATACAGACTCTAAGAGAACACAAATGCCAGCCCAGGCTACTATACACAGCAAAACTCTCAATCATTATAGATGGAGAAATCAAGATATTCCATGATAAAACCAAATTTACACAATATCTGTCCACAAATCCAGCCCTACAAAGGATAATTGATGGAAAATGCCAACACAAGGAGGGAAACTACACCCTAGAAAAAGCAAGAAAGTAATCATTTTCCAATAAACCCAAAAGAAGATACCCACACAAACATAAAAGTAACATCAAAAATAACAGGAAGCAAGTGGGGTAGTGGTGGCGCCCACCTGTAATCCCAGCACTCTGGGAGGCAGAGGCAGGTGGATTTCTGAGTTTGAGGTCAGCCTGGTCTACAGAGTGAGTTTCAGGACAGCCAGGGCTATACAGAGAAACCCTGTCTTGAAAAAAAAATCAAATCCAAAAAACCAAACCAAACCAAACAAACAAAAACAACACAGGAAGCAACAAGCACTATTCCTTAATATCTCTTAACAACAATGGAGTCAACTCCCCAGTAAAAACACATAGACTAATGAAATATTTCTCATGTAAATCTTCAATTTTATCAGAAAATGTTTGTAATTCACCTTTTAATTAATTTAGTAATGTTTTTTATGTCTACCATTTTATCTGCATTATTTTTCATGATAATCTTCAATCTTAATATCTTTCTATATATTTCCTCTATTTGATCAGAAATGTTTTCAATCTAAATCTTTGATTTGATCACAAATGTTTCTAATTCCACCTTCAATCAATTTAGAAAGAGTTTTTATATCATTTTATATGTAAAATTTTCCATGAAATAGTCATTTTAACGTGTTTATATGTTTCTTAAATTTTACCAGAAATATTTTCCATGTAAATCTTTAATTTTATCTGAAAATGGTTATAATTCCACCTTCAATCAACTTAGAATTATCTTTATGCCTATCATTTTATCTGTATAATTTCCATGATAATCTTTAATTTTAACTTGTTTTGCTATATATTACTTCAATTTTATCAGAAATAGTTTCCATATAAATCTTTAAGTTTATCAGAAAATGTTTATAATTCCACTTTCAATCAACTTAGGAATACTTTTGTGTCTTCCATTATTATATCTATATAAAATTTTCCATGATAATCTTCAATTCTAGTATGTTTTTCTACATTTTCTACAATTTTATCAGAAATATTTTCCACGTAAATCTTAAATTCTATCATAAAATGTTCCTATTCCATATTTCAATTAATTTAGCAATGCTTTATATGCCTACCACTTTACTCTTTAATTTTCCATAAAATTGTCAATTTTAATATGTTCATCTGAAATATTTTCCATATAAATCTTTAATTTTATCATAAAGTGTTTTTACTTCTCTTTTCAAAAAAAAAATAGAAAAAAAGAAAAAGCCCTACAAGTAAGAAAAAAAACCCTTAACCTTTTTATTCCTGAAAAAGAAAAAAAAGCCCCTTCCTTATTGTTGTTCTTAGTTCTTAATACTTTTTCAGGATAAATCTTCACATGGGTTTGCAAGCATCTTTACATTCTAAAAGTCCATAGTAAGTTTAAGACACTAATTTGAGTCATAAATTGATAAGGTCAATAAGTCACAGCAGAAATGTTTACATGTGTTTCCATTAAGACTAGTATCTGACTAAACATTCATTATCTGTTATTAGCTCCATAAGTTCATTAAAAGTTTAAAACAATAATTTTGTCTTAAGTTATCACAGGTTTTGTCAAGAAGCAAATCATCTGCCTAGCATCTCATTAGTTTTGAAGTTTTGTATAGATAAACTGGTCAATATTTTATTTTCTGTCCTTGCACCTATAATAAATTGCCCATTCTCAGCTTATGACCTTTAGTTTCCAGATAATGGGCTCATGGCTAACCTAGAAGGAATGTTTTTCCTGGTCATAAATTTGTTCCAAGCCCGGAGTTCTTATCCTAGTGCAATTAGCCTGTGACACATGGAGGCTTACAGAGCCCTATTTGCAGCTTTTTAGAGAGTGGGAAATTACTTGTATAAATTTAGGAATTCTATAAAATCATTATCAGGAACTATGAAGTCATCAATTTGTCTACATAGCATTGCTACATGAGAGTACATCTTTGTTAATCTGTAGAAAATCTGCCCAACAGGGTGGGCTAATGCCCAGGAATAATTGGACTTTGTAATAATGACAGGAAAGACATATAAACAAGAATCAATCCAGAGATGTAATCTCTGAAGGCCCTGCAATTCAGAGTTTACCCATCTCAGCCATGCAAAATAATGAGCCATCTCCAGAAAAGTCACTTGCTGGTTTTAGCCTCTTAGCTCCCAATAGCCCAAATCATAAGTTTTTTTTTTTCTCTTTTTTTCTTTTTGACTTGGTACTGGATATTGGACCAAAATCTTACAATATGTCAGGCAGACATTCTATCCTTGACACACATGCAAAGATACATATAGCCCACTACTAAGATTTGATGCTTGCTAAAGGTATTGGTTAATTAAGAATTGACTTTTTAAAAATGTTGTCTCTATCTTTCTGAGAATTGTGTCTATTTGTAATTTCCATCTGTGCTCCTTTCCTTCCATAGCTCCTGAGAGATTCATGTGTTGTAAGTTCATTCATAGGCATTTTACACCTTTATTTTAATATTTGTTTACTGTATAACTTTCATTTTGCCTTGTCTGTATTTACAAGTTCATGGGTATGCACATGTGTAAGTGGATGCACGTGCAGGTGGTGACTGTGTAGGCAGAGACTGGTGTCAAGTGTCAATCACTCTCTAGTCTCTGAAGGTAGGGGTCTCTTGCTGAATCTGCCAGTAGGCTGGTTTGCTGAGCATTAACACAGGTCCTGGGGATCAGAAGTGCTTTATCCCAAGTCATCTCTCCAACCCCTAGCTACTGTTTGTTTTTATTGTTTTAGAGAAGTCAACAGGCAGACCTCATTCTGAATGGTTGCTCATCGAGGCTCCTGACTGTGTAATCACATCCACCTGTGACTGCTACCTACCGTCCCTGCTGAATACTTCCAGTCAGCCTCTTAAGATGCTTCAAGTTCCACAGGCTGTAAACCAAGTCCTCCAGAATCTCCAGTAAACTCTTGAGGCACTTCTTCTTCCACTGACTCTTGCAGTAATCCCTCCTCTATCACTGCTCAGGGCCCTAAATCCAAAGGTTACTTATGCTCCCAGCCATATTAAGGAGTTTGTTTCCTGCTGGTAACATCTACCATCTTACCTTCTTGTTTTTCCTCTGGTGCACTCAGCTCAGTTGCTTTGAGGCTTATCTTTGTTCTGCTTCCTTTATGTGTTGTTCTTGCTGTTAATATTGGATGCTTATCTTTCCTCATTGCTCTGTACTTAGTTCCATCACTCTTACAGTTTTAATTACCAACTATATGCCCATGACCTTTGGGTGGGGGGAGAGTTGTCAGCTTGCTTTTTAAGAGTTTTTTCATTAATTTGAAAACAATTTATGTGTATGGGTGTTTTGCCTGTATCTTTTGTTTATACACCATTGTGTGCAGTCTTTAAGGCCAGGAAGCATTGGCTCTCATGGAACTGAAGTTAGAGAAAGATGTGAGTACTGGGAACTGAACCCAGGTCTTCTGGAAGAGCAACCAGAGCTCTTAAATTTGTTTGTGTGTGTTTGTGTGTATGGATGTGCTGTGACATACACGGAAGTCACAGTCTTTCCATCATGAGCATCCTAGGCATTGAATTTAGGCTTGGTAGTATCAGGCTTTAGTATTTGAGCTATCTGACTCCTGCCCCAAGCCCCAAGCCCCAAGCCCCACCCTTTTTGAGGGAGGCAGGGTCTCACATATCCAGATTGGCCTCAAATACCCTATGTAGCAGATGACTGTGATATCCTCCTGATCTTCCTGCCTCTATGCCCTAAGTGCTGGGACTCTGGCTGTCCTGCCATGCTCACATTCACGACTCCTAAATTCTCATTTTTGTGTCAGGCCTCATTTCCAAGCCCCAGATTCACCTATCGATTCTCTCTGAAGTTCTATGTGAGTGTCTTAAAAGAATCTTAACTCCAGTTTTTTTTGATTAAGCTTCAGACATTTCTTCACACATTCTTACAGATTGGGTCAGTTGCTGCCTCTTCAACTGCTATAAACAAAAGACCATGGGCTGTGTGGAAATAACCAGATGTTATTTAACGTTCTAGAACAAGAGTCCAAGATGAAGGTCTTGTTCAGAGCTCTGTTCCTGGCTTGTGGCTGTCTCCCATCATGGAGTGTGTGGTGTCTCCTCTTTCTGGAAGGACATGGATCTTGTCAGGGTAGATCTCTATTTTACCATTGCAACAGATTTTTTTTAAAAATGGGGATTAGTTTTTCTTACATTTTAAATTGTGTATAGGCATATATGTCTGTATTGTGTATGCACATGGGTGCACAGTGTATCTCTCTGGAGCTGGAGCTATGCGCAGCTGTGAACTTCCTGACACGGAGGCTGGAAATGAAACTCAGGTTCTCTGCAGGAGCGGTAAATTTATGCTCATAACCCCTGAGCCATCTCTCCAGCCCCTACAACACAGGTAACTTTATAGTCTGCTTTTTGGCTTACTATCAAAACTTTCGGACCTATACATTTTTAAAAAATTATGAGCCAATACTTTTAATCTATGGTGTTTTTGTCATGTTTAAATGCCTTTTTTAAAGACAAGGTCTGTCTATGTAGTCTTGGCATGTGCCACAAGGCCAACTACATTCACCTGCTTTTTAAGCTTTGATTTCTACTCTATGCTTAAGGTCTGAGGTAAGAATATGGCTCTTAGAGCAACACAAAAGCAGGGACTGTAGCTCAACCATAGCCTGCTTAGCAGGTGTAAGGATTAATGGCTGTTAGCTTCTCCTCACCTGATTTAATAATGGTCCTCTTCTAGTAAAGACAAATTTGCACAGGTGATCTTTTGGGATTCACTACTTTGCTTTTTTTTTTCTATAAAATAGCAATTTTTTATTAGTACCTGTGGCTAATCACCTCCCTAGAGGTCCCTG
Source organism: Apodemus sylvaticus (assembly GCF_947179515.1). NCBI lineage: Eukaryota > Metazoa > Chordata > Mammalia > Rodentia > Muridae > Apodemus > Apodemus sylvaticus. The sequence continues at coordinate 62,298,981 of NC_067473.1, read as the reverse complement.
AAAACTTTCAGGTTTCCTGATTTTTTTTTTCCCTTACAAGTTCTTTGAAATTCATTTTAAAAACAATTTTCTTTCCAAACTGATTGCATGTTCCTTCTGGGAATTTTTATTTCCATTAGAATTACAAATTACCTTGATGAGAATTATGTAAGGCTTTATCTAAGGACTAAAGCTCATTCATGTGCTGTTCATTTAATTAATGTATAAGTATGCACTTTCCTAATTTTTTATGCTAACTTAATTCTGGGCACAGGATTTTATGTAACCAAGGCTCACCTCAAAGTTGCTATGTACACATCCGAGGATGGATGACCCCTAGTGCTATCCACTATCCACATGTGGTGGATACTGCTTCACTGTTTAAATAGCGCTCGTTAGGGGTGGAACCCAGCCAGTGCTTGGTGAATAGTAGACTGCAGTCTATTGAAGTATATAACCCCAGCCCCTTCATGTGTATTTATTCCTAAATAATGTTTTTTACACTTTTAGCTTTGTCTCACAAATTTAATACATTTCCATTGTATTCAGTTTAGATTGAGCTTCTTGATAGCTTAGAACGGTTTGAAGATTTTGTTATTGTCTTTATTTATAACTTGATGCCTTTTTAGCTAGAATATTTTTATTTTAATTATTGCAAGTCTACTGAAATTTATTTTATGTCCAAGGATATGGTTTATCTCAGCATTTGGTGAACATCTGAAAAAGGGCTCTCTGTTGATATTGGATGGACTGTAATCAGACCTTGTTGGTCTGTGTCATAAAGTTTAATTCTTCTGTTTGTCTATTAAGAAAGGGATAGTGGACTCAGCAGTTAGCTCTTTTTGGGACTGGTGAGATGGCTCAGTGGTTAGGAGCACTGACTGCTCTTCCAAAGGTCCTGAGTTCAAATCCCAGCAACCACATGGTGACTTACAACCATCTGTAATGAGATCTGACGCCCTCTGGATCTGGAGTGTCTGAAGACAGCCGCAGTGTACTTACATACAATAAATAAATAAATCTTAAAAAAACAAGAAAGAGCTCTTTCTGCTCTTCCAGAAGACCAGAGTTCAGTACCTACCACCTACATCAGGTAGCTCACAAACCTCTTAATTCCAGCTCCAGGGGACTGACATGCCCTTTGGCCTTCATGGACATCTTCATTCATACATATCTACACACACGCACACACATAAATTTAAAAAAATATTAAAACAAGAAAGGGCTTTATAAAGGTCCCGAGTCATGTGTGAATTACTTCTGCTCTTGGTTTTAGCTGTTTGAGCTCTTTCATCTTGTATATTAACCTCTGTGACTGCTGTCTAGTAGACTCTCTTTGTCACATAGAGTTTCTTGCCTCTGGTCTAGGCTCTGCTTTTTGTGTTTCTCTTCCTTGTTGTGGGATTGAACCCTGGTCCTTGTTCACACTGAGTAATTGCTCTATCACAGAGAGCTACACAGCTCTGCTTTTTAGTTCTTTATGTTTTATGCTGATTGAACTTGGAAACTCCCACAAGCTAGGTGATCTACATCCTTAGTTCCTGAAACTTTTTTTTTTTATTATATGTAAGTACACTGTAGCTGTCTTCAGACACTCCAGAAGAGAGCATCTGATCTCATTACAGATGGCTGTGAGCCACCATGTGGTTGCTGGGATTTGAACTCAGGACCTCTGGAAGAGCAGTCAGTGCTCTTAGCTGCTGAGCCATCTCTCCAGCCCTTGTTCCTGAAACTTTTAAAAGTAGTGTTCTTTTTCCTTTTGACTTAGACAATGTGAACTCTAGAAAGACAAATTTTAACTGAACTTCCATTTATTTTTATAATGCTGACTATACTCAGGACTCATAAATGCTGTACTGGCTGGTTTTGTGTATCCACTTGACACGTTAGAGTCATCAGAGAGGACCCTTAGTTGAGAAAATGCCTCTATGAGATCCAGTTGTAAGTCATTTTTTCAATTTAGTGATCAATGGGGGAGGGCCCAGTCCATGATGGTGGTGCCAACACTGGGCTGGTCATGGGTTCTATAAGAAAGCAGGCTAAGAAAGCCATGGGAAGCAAGCCAGTAAGCACCTTCCATGACCTCTGCATCAGTTCCTGCCCTGTTCCAACCCTCCTTGAGTTCTTGTCCTGACTTCCTCAAATGATGTTCTGGAAGTATAAAGCAAACAAACCCTTTCCTCTCCAACTTGCTTTTTGGTCATGGTGTTTTGTCACATTAGAAACTCTTTGACACATGCTAAGCATGATTTCTTAACATTTAGCTACATCCTTAAGTCCCAGACGATTCCTACAATCATTTAATTCCATAAACTTCTTGATTATGAAGAATAGAAAATTCCTTTGGCTAGCTTAGATTGTATTAATGTGCAGTGACAGCTAGCTATACACTGGATTGCCACAGAGCAGGGCCCTACATCTCTCTAGGGAAGCAAAAAGACTAGACAATCTTCTAGCTCTCTGGACCTGGCTTGTATGATAATTGGATAATTTAAACCAAACTCTTTAGAGTCTTACCCAACTCACAATCTTGAAATAGGTGCAAAGAAAAAAAAAGGTAGGGATAATTTAGAATCTATTCTAGTGATAGTGAGAATTTTGATGTTCAGTAACAGAAATGTTGGATTCTAGGCATGCTGTGTGGTGACCTCACCATGTACTGTGCAGGTTATCTGGTCTCTTTGGGTTCTGTCCCTTTTCTGTTTTCCCAGCCTCACAATACAGAAAATTTTATTTTGGTGAGGAAAATCAGAGAGCAGAGGGCTAGGTGACTTGTGCCTACATTCATAGAATCTGGGAGGCAGAGAAGAATTAGAGGTTCAGCTGGGCGGTGGTGGCGCACGCCTGTAATCCCAGCACTTGGGAGGCAGAGGCAGGCAGATTTCTGAGTTCGAGGCCAGCCTGGTCTACAGAGTGAGTTCCAGGACAGCCGGGGCTACACAGAGAAACCCTGTCTCAAAAAACCAAAAAGAAAAAAAAAAAAAAGAAAAAGAAAAGAATTAGAGGTTCAAGGCTAATCACAATTGTAGAGTGAGTTCAGGCACACCGGTGCTACATGAGACCAAGCCAATCCCTTCAAAGCACTCTCCCCATATGAATATTATTTATCATGTTAGGTCAACTCTAATTAATTAGAGGTTGATGTGATGGGTTCTGTTTACATATGTGGTATTATTTGCTAGTTTGGAAGGCAGTAGACTTTATATACTGGCGTTTGCTTTCTGGGTTTAGTAGTATCACTAGGCTTTGGTTTCTGGAGACCCAAGACTTTGTGCTGATAGTTACTGTGACGAGCCAGGGCAAGCTCACCTCTAAACTCACAGGGTTGGACTAGACTCAGTAACTTCCAGATCTTTCAAAACTGTAGGTAGTCTGATGTTAGCAAGCCACCTTGTTCCTTCTGCACTGGAGGCAACTATAGACTGACAGAAACCCTTTCTTACATGGAAAAAAAAACTATTAAATGGAATGTTTTGACAGTCACTCATGCACCTTTAATCCCAGAATTTTGAAAGCAGAGGCAGACAGATCTCTGAGTTTGAGGTCAGCCTGGCCTGCAGAGTAAATTCTAGGACAGCCAGGGCTACAAAGAGAAACCATGTCTTAAAGAAAACAAAACAAAGTTCTGACAAGTCATACAAAGCATTATGAATAGAGACAAGACAGGGTAGCAATCTTTTCAAAGACTGGAGATCTCTTCTGGAAAAAAATAGTTCTGTTGCCTTGTCAGAAGTGAAGGAGGGAATGGAGGTTTTGTAAAAAGTATACCACAAAGTGAGATTAGGAATTAAGTAGGCTGAGCAGCTGGGAGAACAAGGAGACTTTCCTGTGTCCTCAGATATTGAAATCTGCTCTAGAATTTAGAAATCTGACAGGCAGGTAGGTGCAAAGAGATGTAAGGTGTGCAGTGTATATTAATGCCAGCCACTCAGGATGCCTACCCCAGCTTTGTCCAATCAAACTGATGTTCCAAAGGCTCAATAACACATCTGGCTACAAGAACCATTTATATATGTATTTGATAACACTCTGTAGCCCAGGCTAGCCTCAAACTCAGAAATCTGCCGGCCTCTGCCTCCCAAGCACTGGGATTAAAGGCGTGCGCCACCACTGCCTGGGGGTAACACATTCTTTGATATCAAAGGCCAGTAAAGTGACTGGGGCATAATGAATCAAGTCATTCTGTTTTGACTACAGGTCTTAATGAGTGCCTCATTCTTGGGAGCCCTGTGTCTTTTCTCATCTGTCTGTGTTGTGTGCGCCATTTCTGCATTTACTCTTCCCATTGAGACCAAAGGACGTGCTTTGCAGGTAAGTGGCTCAGGAAGTTCTTGAATTTTCTTGCATTTACCACCTAAAATCTATTTTTAATCATGTCTGTGTATGTGTCTGTATGTGGGTGTGTGAGCAAGTGCAAGGCCCCTGGAACTGGAGTTACAGGCATCTGTGAGGTGCCCCAAATGGGAGCTAGCTGAGAGCTGAACCCAGAACAGTAATTCACCTAAGCCACGTTTTAGCTCCTTAGCCGCCACTTTTGTGCAAAGAGAAGTGTGGGATAGGGATAAGCCTTTATTAAATCAGGCAAAGAATTCTCATTATCAGGGTCTTGATAGAAATTCTGAATCTTGAGTCTTTCTCACATATAGTTTTTAACAGCAATAAAGGTGAAGTTAAAGGATTTTCCTCCTATCTTTTTATGTAAAAGGTACTGCTGGAAATCAGGTCGCTGGGGTAAAACATTACCGCAGAGCCTTTGGGATCACATGGTCTGGATGTAGCTAGCAGACTAGCTTCCTTCCCCTAGTATCTTAGTGAGGGGTGGACATTTCAATGTGGATTCCCTGGGCCAGCTGGTTTTGGAAAACCTAATTTCAGGCACCATGTACGAGTGGTTTCTTCATCTAGAAGCAGGCTGGTATATGAGCTGTGGTTTCCAGATGCCACAAATAAATGTACCTCCAGTTCCACTGCATCTGAAAGAGGAGATTCACAGCTGAACTAAACCCATGTCGCTAAGATGACACCTGCCTGAGCGAATGTCTTCCCAGAATGCCATGCCACTGACCAGTCACATGGCCAGATGGCGCCTAATGGCTTCACCTCCCCAGACTCGTCAGTCCTGCCGCAAAGGACTGGCTTTTTCCCCTTTTGCGTTTTCCTTTCTCATTCTTCCTTTCATGATTGGTCTAATTAACATTAAAGATTATGAAGGCAGAATTATTTGGCCTATGAATTTTGGCCCCGAGCTCACTCGCTCGCTCGCTTTTGTGTTTGGGCTCCTTATTTCTCTGGAGGCTGTGGATGAAGGGAGGACACAGGCTCCTTTACACAGTTCTATGCTCAAGTCCCTGGGAACTTGGGACCACGGCTCTCAGAATAGAACACGGAGGCCTACCAAGATCTGGTTATCACTGAGAAAGGAGGGTCTGGGGACTTTTGTACCTTAGAGCACAGTGTTAACAGAAATAATCTGCAGTTGATCCCATCACTGAGTACTAGTCAGACAAGATGACTCAGGTGCTGTCTTTCTTATAAGGGATCACCATACCCATTATGCAAAGTATTACTAAGGACAAGTTGGGCACATTTTAATTTTCCATTTCCTTCCAAAATTTCCATTTCATACATTAGTGGTGACCCTCCTGCCTCAGCCTTCCCTTCAGTGCTAGGGTTATTAGGTATGAGCTACCACATTTAGAAATATGAATGAAGAACCTACTGGATCCTGTAATGTGCCTTCACAGGTTTCCAATTCATACTCACCTATAAAGCCTGTTGCCAGGGTAGGACAGAAACTTGGCACTGGGGCACTGTCAACCTTCAACATGTTGGTTCAGTATTTACACACAAACACACCCATGGCCACTACATGGTGGTGGTTTTAGGAACATTAAAGATGCACATATAGATTCACACATAGCTCACTGCTGTGATCAGAGTCACATGGACACGCACATCTTTTTCAAAACAAGACAACAGCAGAGCAGTAATTTGACTGGATAAACCAACTTGGTCAATAGCTTAGTGTTGAGTTGGTAAACTTAAAAAATCTCAGTCATTAAAGAATGTGTTTATAGTGCCAGGCATGGGCAGGTGTTGTGAGTTCAAGGCCAGCCTCATCTACACAAGAGACATCCAGCACAGCCAAGACTACACAGAAAAAAAGACGATGCTTGGCGAGAACAAAAGCAAACCCAGCATAAGTGCAATGTGGACTTCAGATCACATCCGTATCACATCAACTCTAAATTATAAAGCTAGTGTTGTAAATGATGTATCTAATTCCTTGTAAATTAAGAACAAAGCCTTACCAACTAATTTCTTTTTTCTTTCCCATAGCAAATAAAATGAGGACCTGCAATACTATGTGGAGAAAGGTGTGTTTTGATCTTCACCGAGTTACTGATTATTTTCTAAATGGGTTGACTTCTGCTCATGGTAATTAAGAAGACAAGTATATATTAAGGCATCCAAGGCAAACAAAGACTGCAGTTGGACTCTTTTTTAGGAAACAATGTATGAAAGCCTCTTATAGGATATACTTAGCCACACTGTAGTTCATGCCTGAAATCCCAGCATGTACAGGTTGAGGGGGCAGGATGATCAGGAGTTCAAGGTTATCCTCAGCTGTAAAGAAGTTTGAGGCTAGCCTGGGCTACATGAGATCCTGTCTACAAACAAATAACAGCCTACCACCAAACCATTTGCCCCTTAAACAAACCAACAAACCCTGAGGTTGAATGGGACTAGAAGGTAGGGTAGAGGATATACTTCTCTTTTGGTATCGACAACTATTTAACCTTAGACAAATACTTGGTATTGCTCCATATGGTCTGTGGCTGAAGGATGGCAATTCTGTAGCTAAGGCAAGAAATTAAGACTGATTATCATTGAATTTAAATTATGGTCTTGGTACTTTACAAAAGAACTACTTTATTCTGTATGTGGTTGGCAAGAAGCTGGGAATAAAGTTAATTTTCTCCATATGCCATTACTCTTTTTTGTTTAATCATAGGAGGGAATTACTGCTTCCCATGGTGGATGTGCAGCTTTCCGATAACTTTCGTACTGTTTGCGGAAAAGTGATATATGAGGGTGTTGGCTATGCAAGCTCTGTTAGGAAAGACATGCTGTGGAAAGAAGACATCCAAAGCATCTGCGTTTACATTTTGTCTTTTACTGCTGTTCAGGCTTGTTATGGAGGCCCACTATAGAGACCATAGCGGGCTGAGGATTCCCCTACCCTCCTTCACAGTGCAGAGGAAAAGACTGCCGCTGCAACCACAATGAAATGCTGTGTTAGCAAACTGTGCATACAAGAGGCATAACCTCTGGTCAAAGAGGGAACAGCTCCTATTTGCCCCAGTCTATGAATAGCTTAAAATCAGTTTCTTATAATAGAGGTGCAGTTATTAACACATTAGTAGTTTAAAGGGCCAGTTCCAAGGCAGCTGGTAGCAACCACACACCTCGCCTTATACAACATGCACAGTATGTGTCTCCTCCTTTGTACTTGTCATCTCCACATCATTATGGCAATGCTATGTAAAAACAAAACAACAAAGACGTCTATATTTAGGATGAACACATCCTAAATATATATATATTTTTTTTTTCTTTCTTTTTTTTTTTTTTTGGTTTTTCAAGACAGGGTTTCTCTGTGTATAGCTCTGGCTGTACTTAAACTGTAGACCAGGCTAGCCTGAAATTCAGAGAAATCCATCTGCCTCTGCCTCCTAAGTACTGGGATTAAATGACTAGTTGAATCCTGAATTTGAAATGCATGGATCGGCCCAGCTTGGTGGTGGTCTTTAATCCCAGAATTCACCAGGCAGAAGCAGGTAGATTTGTATTCATAGCCAGCCTAGTTTACATAGAGAGTTCTAAGACAGCCAGGGCTACATGCTACATAGATCCCATTTCAAAAAAACCAAAAAAAACAAAAAAAAAACCCAAAACAAAAAAAACCCCAAAACAAAAAAAAGGCTATATTCTAGGTTTTGAAAGCTATATACATGGGCTCCTTACAAGCCTAAGAAATTTCTAACTTCAAGCTATATAAAAGAGTTCACGTGATTAATCTGGCTAACAGGCCTTTAAGCCTAGTTATTATTTAAGGCCTAATATATTTGACGGAAAACTATGTTGGCTACATTTTTGGGGACAAGCTACCTACAGCAAGTCATAATTGGCAATCTCACAGCTGAAGTTCTCATTTAAACCAAAGGCTAGCAGTATGGGAATTCAAACAATGACAAGGCTGTATTCTCTTAAGATTTCAGAATTCTTGGTGTTTGTGGGCCACCCAGGCTCAGGAACCTCATGGGACTGCCTAGCGTAGTCTAGTATACAGGCTTCTCAGAGAACACCAAATCAAGTCTGTAGCAAGCGATTAGAATAATTTTAATAGAATCCTTGATAACTAGCTTGGTAACTCAGCTTTTCTACAACACAAATCACAAGCTGTTTGTGGAGGTGGTGGTAGAAACACATTCCAGTTTGTTTTTTAAAAGCTTTGAGAATTTCACATGCACCCCAATCATCTTCATCTCCATCAATATCTACCCTTGAAATCTCTTCCCCCAAATAAAAAAGAAGCATCTCACTAGGAAAGTTGTGATGTGTCAGTGTGCCCAAGCTGCTTTACTTGCAGGTGAGGTTCGAGGCCTCTGGCTTCTGTACTATCAATACTGGATCCTTACTGGGACTCCTCTGGAATGGCCTGTTGTTGCTGTGTCATGGAGATCCTGTAGCTTTTGGGTCAGCAGGATCAGCCCTTTCGAGTGCTTCAACAGTTCACAGAGTGGATTAGGGTAGGCTAATGAAAGCCCTGGATCTGGCTCAATTGTCCAGCTCACCAGCTCTCCTGAAGCCATGCCGTCAGGGCCAGCTCTCCAGTACTGCCCCGGTAGGGTGCTGGGCTGGTTCTCCTGAGTGCTGTAGCCTTCGAGGGGCTGGGCCCTATCTCCCCATCTCAAGCCCTGGGGTTTGGCTCACCAGTGCCCACACCATCAGGGCCAGCTTTACTGTGTTGCCTAGGCAAGGTACAGGGCCCATTCTCCCAGGGCTGGAAAAGACCTGCTCTCCATGCTGCCCAGGTGAGTGTGCCAGCCCAAGTCTTTTTTTTTTTTTTCCTTTTATAAAATAAGAACTTCAGCCGGGCGGTGGTGGCGCACGCCTATAATCCCAGCACTCTGGGAGGCAGAGGCAGGTGGATTTCTGAGTTCCAGGCCAGCCTGGTCTACAGAGTGAGTTCCAGGACAGCCAAGGCTATACAGAGAAACCCTGTCTCCAAAAAACCAAATCGAAAAAACAAGAAACAAAAAACAAAACAAACAAACAAAAAAAGTAAGAACTTACTGGAATTCTTTGACAGATCCCTAAAGACTTGAGTCAATATTGGCTGAGGTACTAAATAGTAAAAAGCATAGTAGAAATGACAAGTCAGAATCTAAGTTTTTCATAGAGAATTTGATCTAAAACTCTAGAGTATATAATCTGTAACAGGCAAATGCTGTCTATAATAATATGCTAAATTTTATTTTTTGAATTTCTTAATATATCATCAGTGTACCATTAAAGAGACTAGATTGGATAACCACTGGTACTGTTGGTAACAGACCCAACAGGTTCACTTGCCTTGGGTTAATGTATAAGAATACAGGCAAACAATCTATTCCTACAATTCCTCCTAAATAAATAGTGGGGGATGATTAAACAACCCTTCTTTCATGTCACATTGGAGAATATGAAGGGACATATCATTAAATGTTATAAACTACCAGGGAAGAAATTTCTAGAATTCAACTTAGGTATATCTATTCTAAGTCAAATCAATTATTTCCATCAAAGAAAGATCTATTAAAAGCCCAGTAGTGGGGCTGAAGAAATGGCTCAAAGATGGTTAAGAGCACTGACTACTTTTCTAGATGACCCAGGTACAATCCCCAGCACATATATGGTATCTCACAATGTCTATACCTCATGCATAATGCGCAAATATAGATGCATGAAAAACACTGTACTGGCTAGTTTTGTATGTCAACTTGACACAGGCTGGAGTTATCACAGAGAAAGGAGCTTCAGTTGGGGAAGTGCCTCCATGAGATCCAGCTGTGGGGCATTTTCCCAATTAGTGATCAAGTGGGGAGGGCCCCTTGGGGGTGGTGCCACCTTTGGGCTGGTGCTCTTGGGTTCTCTCAGAGAGCAAGCCAGGGGAAGCAAGCCAGTAAGAAACACCTCTCCATGGCCTCTGCATCAGCTCCTGCTTCCTGACCTGCTTGAGTTCCAGTACTGACTTCCTTTAGTGATGAACTGCAACATGGAAGTGTAAGCTCAATAAACCCTTTCCTCCCCAACTTGCATCTCGGTCATGATGTTTGTACAGGAATAGAAACCCTGACTAAGACAAACACCAATAAACATAAAACATAAAAAGTCCACTAGTGACTTTAAAAATATAAGTATCACACTTTCCAAACCTTTAAGTTAAAATTAATCTAAGCAAAGCTTTCTGACACACGCCCTCACCCTGGGCTGCCTTCCTCCCCAGTGGATTTTCACGATAAGACTTCCTTCTGTAATATGAACTGAACCTTTGCTGGACTGGCTTTCTTTGTTGTTCACTGGGTTTTTTTTCAAGACAGGATTTTGATGTGTAACCTCAGCTGACCTAAACTTGTTCTGTAAACCAGGCTGGCCTTGAACTCAGAGATCAGCCTGCCTTTGCCTCCCAAGTGCTGGGATTAAAGGCTGCCTTTAAGAGGCTGGGACTGCCTTTCTTCATACCACCATTAGAATACCCTTAAAGAGACTGGATTAGGTAACCAGTATCACGGTTAAGATCTACTTCCAAGGAGGAAAACACTGCAGTCTATATTTCTTTCTCTCCTATGTACTTGGTTTACTTAAGGTCAAGGAAATACATATCAGAACTAAAGTTCTCCTGCTGCTTATGGAGCATAGCACGTCTATAGGCAACAACGCTACAGCTGCCAAGAAGAGACGAGGACTCGGACTAAAGAGCTCAAACTAGGTAAAATGCTACTAAATTACCTTTTTCTTTTTCCCATTAAGTCTTCCATTACAAAAGTCTCTGCCATGGTAAAATATTCACAGTAAAAATTCACCAGTAAAAAAAATTTTTTTTATTAAATTCAAAGCACCAATCTCTGAAGAAACAAAAACACAGTCTAAAATTACTATCGCCTCAGATGTCCTCACGTGTGAGACCTCCGTGGAGAGCTTGTGACCTGGCGCATGAACAAGAGACACCTGTATGGGAATAATGACAGAATTCCTACCCAAGGCAAAATAAATGGAAAATTATCAACTATTATTTTACATGGAGCTATCAAATACTTTTAAAAATATGGCATGATTATTTGATTTAAAAACAAATACAGTACTTTAACTCAGGTGGTCATGCCTGCAATTTTAATGACCAATCAGATCTATTTCCCTCATTCATACAGACTTTAGATAAACAGAAAAATGAATACACTTTCTCTTTATAATGCTTTCAGCTGAAACTCAAAACCTTTTGTTTCTCAGGAAGCAACTGACCTGGGTTTGGCTCAGGCCTCAGCAGGGGGCGTGCCTCCTTCGCAAGTTCAACTGAGTAAACATAGTGCGTGGCCCTGCTCCCAGCAGGGAGCTGCAAATGCACCTCGGAAATAAGCAGCTGCAGTGTAGGGGCCCTTCGGACACCGCCTCAGTTACATTTCTTCTCCTACCCCTCGTGTGGCAGCCAAGTACCAAGCCCATTCTTAGCTTGGCAAAGCTAAACTACCCTGGGAGGAAGGTGGTTTTTATTCTCCCCACTCCTCTGTCCAGGAAAGAGGCGGGGCCTGGGGAACTCAAAGCACAAAGGGAACCACGTTGCCAGAGGCTGACGTAAAGGTATCATCTGCCTTCTGTCTGCCCAGTCCTTTTATGCTTCTGTGAGCGTCCCTACAGCCAGAGAAATCAGGTGCTTAACCCAAGGGAAAGCTTTTGACTTGGAGTTAAGCAAAAGCAAATCCTACCCCCAGTGTGGTCTGCATGTCTAGAATCTTCTTTCAAAGGCAATGATCACGTTCAGTAAGAGCAGGGTGTAGCAGGGGCTTTACATAAGACCATACATCCTGGAACTTTGATCCAGAGCTCTCAGAACAAAACTTTCCAAGTTACTGGTCAGAGGTAAATGCTGGAGTAAGTGTAGGTCAAGACTGTTAAATCATAATGAACTTGCCTTTCCTTTTATTTTGGGTGGTGGTGGTGGTGGTCTCAAAATCAATATGGGATAGTTTTGTTTTTTTCTTTAAGCTTCTGTTAAAGACCATTTAGCTTGGATCCATCTGAACACATTGTTCTTGTCAAAGATTATGCCATGAGATAGCTATCAGGATAACAGTGCTACTTGTAGAAAAAACTCAAGACATTTACTTTTAATAATATATTATTAAATATTGCAGGACACATGGTTCTCAACTGTCTTTCATTCAGCAAAAACTGGTAATGGTGAAATGTAACATTCTTTTGAAAGGTTACTATGGCATAGAATATAATAGTGACTGGGGTCTATTAGTAGACATTCTGGCTGAAATACATAAAAATTATAATTACCTTATTTAAGCCCTACCTTCCCTTTAGTGTTAATTCTCAAAATAATTTACATAAGTACTGTTTTAACTCAGGTGACAGATATGGAAGACACTCTATCAGAGAACAGTGTTCTAAGATCAGCAAACAGGAATGTACTGCTCAGAATTCCCCAGCTGGGGCTAGAGCTGGCTCAGTGGGTAAGAGCATTTACTGCTCTTGCAGAGGACCCAGGTTTGGTTCCCAGCACCCATTCGGTGGCTGACCATCCTCTCTAACGCCAGCTCCAGGGTATCCAATGCCCTCTTCTAGTCTAGGTGGGCAGGCACCAGGCACACACATGATGCACACACACACACACATATGTAGACAAACATGCGTACATATGAAATAAAAATAAATAAGTCTTGAAAATATTAAAATAAAAAGGTTCCACAGCGGCTACACTTAAAAGGCTGGACTAAACCACAAGTTTAACCATTTCCCACAAATGATAAAGCAAGCAAGCCAACAGACAAAGCCCAAAGCTGAGGGCAGAGTCGCACACTACTTAAGTCCCTGAACCAGGGAGGTAGAGGTAGAAGGGCCAGAGCTGAAGGCCAGCCTGAACTGAACATAAAACCCCACTTCCCAAGGGGTTATGTACTGTCAAACTTTGTTCAGACTGAGTTTCCAGAGCAAATGTCAGCTGCATATCCAAATCAACACAATAAACATCAGCACAACACATTTAGAAAACGGATTAAGACTGCTAGTGGTTATGTATAACTGGAGTATTATAGGTTGTTAGAGAATGGGGAACTATTGCTGATAAGGCCTGTACGCGAGTTCTCCCTGCTCCGCCCCCAACAGCATCTCCAGAAGCAGAGGATGACCTTCAACTTCTGATTCTCTGGTCTCCACCTTCCAAGTGCTGGCATTGTGAGTGTGTGCCTGCCACTACAGCCACCATGTCCAGCTACACTTTTAATTCAGGGGAGGCCATGCGACCAAATAAATCCTCAGGTCAGCTGTGTTTTATTCTGTCAACCTAAAGAAAAAAAAATGTTCCTAGTCAAACAATTAAAATGCTTTAATACTAAAAGTTTACTATGGCAAACTAAAACTGTTCTTGTATTTTGTCAAATATTGAGCGAGTATAACAATACACAATGATTTTATTCTACCTTAATCTCATTTGCTGCTTTGTTTATCTGAGCCCCCCCACAAAAGAAACCCACCAAACAAGCAAAAGGAATAAATCTTTTTTCTTCTTCTCCCAAAGAAAAGTAAATTCTGAATTAAGGCAGATCAAAAATGAAATATGATGTTCTGTTAAAAAAAAAAAACAAGCAAACAGAAAGCCAACAAAGAATAGTTTATAGAACACCTTCCCCCATACTGATCACCCCCAAACTGATCTCCTCCCAGCTCTACACCATCTGCTCGTTTGATGTGAGGAAGGCAGATGAAAGCCTAGTCAGGGAGTTTGAACAGGGCAGCCCCAGGGCACAAGCTGAGGAGCCTATCAAGTATTGTGTACCCTACTGTATTGTATATTTGATGGTTCTATTGTGGCTCACACTTTTAATCCCAGCACTCTGGAGACAGAGGCAGGCAGGTCTCTAAGTTTGAGGCCAGCCTGGTCTACAGAGTGAATCCCAGGACAGCCCAGGGCTACAGAAATACTGTCTGAAAAAGCCCAACTGCCCTGCACCGCTTCCCCCTGAAAGAAAGAAAAGCCACTAGCCTGAGTCTTCCTCTAAGAGCTCTGCACAGTAAGGGGTAGGTAGGGGCAGCGGGTGGGGGTGGGGTGGATCAAACAGCAACAGGTAACAGGCACACTTCCCTCGAGGAAGCTGAAGGCTGATCTAGCAATACATGAAAGAATGACCCTGAAGACATGCTATGTCCAGCATCTCTAACAGACAAGATAAAACAGAACAATAACCAAACATTTGTTTTTCCTGATTTCTTTAATGAATTTGCCATCTTACATGGACACTATTTGATGTCTTAATAGCATCTGTCTACACCATTTCTGACAGGCAGCCTGGCAAAGAACTGTGCTTCCCGTTCACATTTGGGGAAGACTTCTTTTAAGAACAGTAAACCTATCTCCTTACAGTTGGCCATAATTAATGGGAAATGAAATTAATATTCTAAAAATGGATGATCACACATCCCAAATCTCACTACAATCTCAACTTTCTTCAGCCTCTCTTCCTAGCGTAGCTCTCACTCCAGGCTGCTGTAAGAAACCCAGCAAACAGAAATGTCTTTTCTTTCTTTGCTCATTCTTCTTTTTCTACCTTTTTTTCCTTCTTTTATTCTTATACAGATTTCCTTCCTTCCTCTTCTTTTTATTATCAATGACAAGAAATTAAAGAAATGGGTTATTAAAGAAACCAAAGTCCAGTAAACAGCAAAAACAGAGCAGAGAGCTCACAAACCCTGCTCTGTCACAATCTTAGATCATGACAAGGCTTTTGCTTTATCTTTAAAGACCGGTCTCTGGCACACTGCGCGGGCCGCTCTACTTCAGCAGCAGGCGCTCCTCTGTGCTCTTGAGGCGCTTCTTCCGGGGCTGTACGAAGTCATCGTCTGAGTCGTCGCTGAACTTACAGTCTTCTGCTTCAGGCCTGAATTCTAGCTTAGGAAACCTTTTTTCTGGATAAAGATTCTTTAGAAGTTCTTCAAAATAGCTTTCAAGTTTTATACCAGCATTGGCTACTTCAGAATCAGGCTGTGGGATAAAAATAAAGGTAGGAATTAAAACCCAAAAGACCCATGTCTTAGTTAATAAAAATAATCTTTCACAATTCTGTTCCTATTTGTCATACAACTATGAAACTTAATGGTCTGTTGGAAAAGTACTTAGGAATGTCACTAATATAAAACAAATACTAGTCTGGGGCTACAATTTTTATTGACTTCCTCCAGAAGGAATGGTGACAATAGGATGGGTCACACCAATAAGGTGACAAGATGATCATGGGTAGGATGAGAAACGTCAACAAAAAAAAACAAACAACGAAGAAGAAAGACACAGTTACATAAAGTGACATGAGAAGATTTTAAATGTAAACTGTTTGGTACATCCTTACTTTTCCAAGATAAACTCAGAAGTCAAAGTCAAGCGCATAGCTTGCAAAGAAAAGGAAGGAATGGTAAGTCCTGACTCTAAACTGTCTGAGCCTCAGGCAGCCTTGTATTGCACTTACCACATTTTATATGCAACTCAGTGTGGATAAGAACTCCCTAACAAGCTCTGCCATGCCCTGGTAGACAGAGACACTGCAAGCTTACTCTACACAGACATCTTGGGACCTCACTGCTGGCAAGCTGTCTGGGTAAGATCACTTCTCCACATTGCTGTGGCCTCGCCCCATCTCACCTCATTGAATTCAGCACAGTTTTGAAAGATCAATCTAAAATCAGCTACAAAATCTTCAGGCTTTGTATACATGCAAAAATCCTCCTGAAGTCTTTTCTTGATGGTTGACAAGTCCATTGGGTTTTTAATTATTTTATAATAATCAGGCACCTTACAAAACAAATGAGTTATTATAATATAAATAAGTAAATTGTACCCAGTCCTATAGTATATGCTATTTTTCTTCAGGTTAGTTTGTCATTGGTGAAAAACAAAATGAAAGGAACAAACATTTACAAATACCTACTACGTTTTCACGCAGGTTTTGTGTCACTTTCTCTAAAAACTTAACATTTCATATTGGTGTATATTTACTGTATATCATGTTGGGTATCATACAGATAATTAAGTGTATCAAGACTTATACCAAAAGTCTTCCCTCCCCAATTCCCAAAGCATGCATATATATAAAATATACCAGCAGATCCATAATTGAGGAAATAAGCAATACCTTTCTGCATTCAAAGAATTATCTCTACATATCTACTTTTTAGAATATGACATAATTTCAGTCTTTATGGCTGACTAAAAATCCATTATGCACATATAACTTTTGTTTTGTTTTGTTGTTTCAAGATAGGGTTTCTCTGTATGCATCCCTGTAAGCCAGGCTGGCTTTAAACTCTACCTGCCTCGGCCTCCTAAGTGCTGGGCTTAAAGGCATGTGCCACTACTACTCAGCAGTACACAGTATTTTTTTAAATCCAATCATCTGCTGATGAACAGCTAGGCTTATTCTATCAGCTACTGTGCTCAGTGCTATAATAAATATGAGTGGTCAAATATTTCCCTTGTACAAGTCCTCTGAACATTTAAACCAGAAGAGATAAAGTATAATAAATGGCAATAAGCATTAAGGAAAAAAATGTTTACTAATTTTTAACTATCAGGAAAATGAAAACGGAAATTGCGTTGAGATTCGATCTTACCCCTTACCATTAAGGAGTGAAACCACACACACACACACACACACACTCACACACTCTCTCTCTCTCTCACACACTCTCTCTCTCTCTCTCTCTCTAAATGCTGGTGAGGATTATGGGGAAAATGGAACCCTTATATACTAATGGTAGGAATATAAATCAATTCAGCCATGATGGTAATCAGTATGGGGGTTATTCAGAAAACTAAAAATAGAATTACTATGTGACCTAGTAACAATGGTTTTTAGTGGAAAAAAGGAGTCCCAGGCCAACAAATGCTACATAGTACTTTCTTTTAAGCCTCCTATATGCTCCCTCTTCGATGTTAAATAAAAAACAATTACTAAGGTGGGTGGCACATACCTTTAATCCCAACTCAAGGGAGGGAGAGGCAGGTATATCTATATCTATGAGTTGGAGGCTAGCCTGATTTACATAGCAAATTCCAGGTTAGCCAAGAGTTAAAAGAAAGAAAAACCAAAGAGTGAGTGAGTACTTGTACAGCATGACTGCGTTCTCCTGTGAACTTGATGGCGAGGCCTGGTGCTGCTGGTGCATGTCTTTAATACCAGCACTGGGAGGCAGAGGCAGTAGGGCCACACCTGCTTGACAGTGAGCTCCAGGCCAGCAAGGGCTAGATAGTAAGACCCTGTTTCTAAAACAAGCAAACATACACACTTAGAAAAGGATGGGTCAACATGATTCTGTCTTGTCCTATTCCAAGTAGAGAAGGGCTTGACCCTCAGCTTTGATCCTTACTAGCATAACCGTACAAACATTACTTAACCCTGTGAAAATCAGGTCATATTCCAGATCAATAATCCTGGCAAGTTCAAAGGATCAATGAGGTGATTTTTATGAAATACTTTATACATCAAGAAAAAAGGAGCTAACTTGTAGCTGCTGGTACTGTTAACAGAAATGTAAGCCAGAATCATAAAAAGCAACAACTTTAGGTTATATTTTTAAGTATGTACTGGCACAAACTTCTATCTTCTCTAGCCTGTTCCTTTTGGGTAAGAAAGCTCCTTTCCCCTGAAGTTCTTATTTCCTTTTTTGGACTGGGGCTGTAGCTTAGTAGCTGCATATATATGTTTCATCCACAGTGCCCTTAGGAAACTCTTACTTCTAAAAGCTTAAATATAAAAACCTAATTATGAGAAATGGATTGCTGGTGCAGGAGGATCCCTCTAGGTCCCAGGTCAGCCAGTGCTACACAATGAGCTATGCATTCACTGTATGAAATAGTGGCTTTAACTGCAACATTTTCTACCATGAAACTGTCTTAAGCTAAATTATTTATGAGTTTTCTTTTTTCTAGTTTGCATTAATTTTTAAAATCCCAACAAACCATAAGTGTCAAATGTCATTGGGAGGCGGTGGGACAAGGGTCCGGAAGCTCGAGGTCATTTCCCTCCAGTCTGTTGGGGGCCAATCTGACATACTTGAACTCCTGTCTTACAAAACCCAACCCAACCCAACCACAACCATGAGAAAGAAATCCAAAATAAAATTTATTCAATTTCAGAAAGAACTTTCAGATACTATAGATGGAGAAGATATTTTAAGTATGGGATCCTTTCTAGTACTTTAATGGTATCAAAGTTACATCATACTTTCAGTAGAGGTCTGTTTGCAAGATATATATGTATGTATATGTATGTATATATGAATGATTCTCAGCTTTTTTCCATTATTAAATTCTACTTGTTATTGTAAGTCTAGACCTATAGAGAGGTCTTTGATTAAAAAAAACAAAACAAAACTAGCTTTTGTCCCCCAAAACTCATGCCATATAAGCCTTCTGAAATACAGAAAACATAAAAAATATCCCAATATAAAAGTAAACTGGGTGGGATGAGGATACCCAAGAAACAAATAGAAATTATCAGGCAATTCCCATTAGCATGCATTTATCTATTTAGTGAAATGACCTCATTTGTAGGGACACAAATGAAGCTTGAGATCATCATGCTAAGTGAACTAAGTGACTCGGAGGGAGAAATGCTGTACAGGACATGTAAGGACAGTGCATCTGTGTGAGGGAGAAGAGTAGTGCTGTGGAGGAAATAAGACAGCAATGGGGGACACTAAAGACAGATTGTCCTCTGTCTTATGTGGGCTTTAGATTTAAAGCACTCAGTCATGCACACACATGCACTCCAGGAAAGCCTGAGGGGAAGGAAACTAGTGGGAGAAGAACATGCAGGAGGACAGTGAGTGAGCGAGAGAGAGAGAGAGAGAGAGAGAGAGAGAGAGAGAGAGAGAGAGAGAGAGAGAATGTGTGTGTGTGTACACGCACACGTGTGCGTGTTCAATCAGTCAGCAAAGTGTTAGTGAAGTATGAGGCCCTGAGTTTGGTCACAAGCAGGTATCTACGCAACCCTATGTAAGGAGCCCAGCATGGAGCACATACTTATAACCCCAGCACTGGGGAGGCAGGGACAGGCGGATTCCTGGGGATTATTGGAGAGCTAACAGAGACTAATCCTGAGTCTTAAGTCCCACTGTGATCCTCTCTCAAAATCCAAAAACTGTGTGCTGCCTACATACACACAAACACACACATACACACCTGTACACACTCCCCCATAGGACCGCCCACAAAAAGATTTGGATTCTATACAAGAAATTATTGAAATGATAAAGAAATTAGGTTCTCATAAATAAAATAAAAAAAAATCATCCCATCATGTGAACATGTACATATGAGATTGATACTTACAGTTAGAGGAACAGGGTCTTGGAAAGCCAGGCTCATTTCATGGCAGTAAAGGAACAGAAGCAGGCGTTCACATTTCTAATGAGAAATACAAATAAGAATGAAGTGATGGCTTATCTTCTGAAAGAATTCACAGGCCTCAAATTAAAAATTAAAGCCCAGGGAATCAGTAAGGAACACTGAATCTTTGGGTTTTGCTCTCTATCTGAATTTGCTAACAGCTTAGAGAATATGGATATGAGTCCCTGTAATTGGTAAGGGACTCATATCCAGGGATGAGTGCCCTCCTCACCCCATCACTCCAGGCTGCATGGTGTCAATCAGCCGTGACTGGAGGAGGCTCACATATGTGTTAATTACTGCAGCGCTACAGCCGTTCCCAGGTAAGAGCTATCTTGTCTCTTGCAAACACAAGTGTCCTGATGGGAGTTCTGTCACTTCTTGCCCTCAGGACCAGTGAACGCCTGCCTCCCAGTGAACATATCTTGTATTAGCACATCTTAGATGCCGATTTTCATAGTTTCTTTTTTAAAATGTATTTTGATAAACTTTTTAGTAATAAAAATATAACTAAATGTTGAATAAAATTTCATGTGGTCAAGGTATGGAATTATTTCCAGGAACATAAAATCAAAAAATAAATCTTACTGTTACTCCTCAAAAGATTCTGAAAGCCAGTGATAAAAATGAAACAAGACAGAAATTAAGGTAGACAAAATTTAAAAGCTCAGACTAAAGCTATGCATGGTGGCCCATTCCTGTAATCCAGTACTTGAAAGGCCGAGGCAGGAGGAGGACAGACTGGACTAACAGTGATGCTCTGTCTCAAAGAAACAAAACAAAAATAACAATAACAAATAAAATAAAAGTCAGAAACAAAGAACAAGGCTGGGCATGTACTTGGAATTCAGAGCCAAGTGGAATGTTGTGAATTCAAGGCCAGTATATGCTACACAGAGTTTTTTAGGCTAGCCTGGGCTACACAGTGAGTCCTTGTCTCTTCTCGGTCCTGCCAAAAATAGGCAAGATTTAGTTGGACTGAAGAGATGGCTCAGTCAGTGGGGAACACCCAGACTGAGCTCCAGACAGAAGGCGAGGAAGCTAGATGCTCTGATGGATACTGAAATCCCAGCAGCAAGAGGTGGACATAGTGGAAACTTAGGGCACCCTGCCCAGGTAGCCTCATTTCCCTTCCCCTCTCCCCCTCTCCCCTCCCCCCTCCTCTGTTGTAGCACAATCCCTCCCAAACCAAAGCTCAGCTCTATCTATACAGGATATAGAGTTTACTCTGCTCAAGTACAGTACTTTAAATATCTAGCTAATACAGTTTTCTTTTTTAATTAAGAAGTTACCATTCAGTGGGTCAAGTGCTTGCTATTCATTCATTCATTCATTCATTCATTCATTTATGTTTTTTGGATTTGGTTTTTTTGGAGACAGGGTTTCTCTGTGTAGCCCTGGCTGTCCTGGAGCTCACTCTGTAGACCAGGCTGTCCTCGAACTCAAAAATCTGCCTGCCTCTGTCTCTCAGAGTGCTGGGATTACAGGCGTGTGACACCACCGCCCGGCTCCACCACTGCCTGGCTCAAGTGCTTTTTCTATGCACCTGGATTGGATCCCTAGAACCTAAGCAAGGCCAAGCATGGCAGCAGCATCCGCCTGTAAGTGACAGAGGGAGGATGGAGAGAGAGGCACGTGAGTTAGGCCCAGGAACTTGCTGGCTATCCAGTCTAGCACAGTGAGCTCCAGGTTCAGTGACAGGACCTGACTCAGAACTAAGGTGGGAAGCAAAAGAGGAAGGTATGTCAGGATAACCTCTGGTCTCCATGTGAAGACGAATGGAGGAGTGCGCACGCGCGCGCGCGCACACACACACACACACACACACACACACACACACACACACACAGTAGCTTACTATTGGTTCTTCTCTCGTGTACAGAGGGAAGAGAGAAAAACTTAAAGGAATTCAGTATAAAATCAATGCATGTAACAAAACACGTCCTAATACTCTAGTGGAAGTGTTCATAAACTCACCCTTTTGTCTATTGGCGTTAGTTTATTAAGGCCTTCACTTCTCCTTTTATCTGAGTGGTGACTGGGGGCATCACAATCATATTCAACTTCTGGCTTAGACAAGTCTCGGCAGAAAGTACAGATCCACTCTCCACTGTTGGGATAATGCACCTTTGAGTTCTCAGTGTGTCAGATCTCTGTCCTCACCACCACCTTCCCACACCTGCAGGCCACCATGACAGGACTCTTTGGAATGGGTTTTATCCTCTGCCTATGTATCACACACTACTAGGCACAAGGCAGTGCAGAAAAGAAGTAGCAGACATTTGATGCAAAGGTCTAAGAAGTTAGCATTAATGTCTGAGTAAGCACCTCACTTGTGACCCTCCCTCCCTTAGGTTCTAGGGATCCATGCTTGGTTAGAGGTGTATGCCACGGGGCCCAGAGAGGGCCTATGACTGTTCATCATAACAGATGACAGTTCTGAGAAGCACAAAGTCTAGGTAGGAAGCAGGGAACAGGAAACTGTTCTTTGTGCCAAATGGAATTTAACTCTATAACAATTGTCAAAAATTCATTACAATTGTTAGATTTATTATTGTTAAAAACCCCTTCTCTGCCTTCTCTTCCTCCATGTCATTTCTTTCAGTTGTACCCCCTCCTGTTCATGTCATTCCTACAGTTGTACCCCCTCCTGTTCATGTTATTTCTTCCAGTTGTACCCCCTCCTGTTCATGTTATTTCTTCCAGTTGTACCCCTTCCTGTTCATGTCATTCCCGCACAGTTCCATCCCCTCTGCTCTAGAATGTGGTTCCCTTTATACCTAGCTCCCTGGGCATGAGCACCAGCTAGGAGGCTCTAGTACCACGCCACAATCCCCACCCTGGGCTTCATACCTTACACAGACGTATTTATTGTTTTACCTTGGAAAATTTGTCAATGTGGGCACATGACAAGTGAGGTGGAATACTTTAGGACATTTCTCACAGCATAGGAGCTCCCCACCATTTTGACAAACAGCACACCAGTCTTCATTGGGGTCATCCTCCTTCCTTGTCTCTCCAACATGCACAGGGGACTTCTGGGAGGCATCCGCCCACTCAGACTTTCCATTTGAGGAATTTTCTTGATGGAGTCCAGGCTGATCTCCTGTACTATCGGGGGCATCAGATCGTACCACGGTTTCCTCAGAAGCAGAGCTCTGATTACTGTTTAAGAGGAGGGAGGTAAGTATGCTTCTTGGATAGTTAGTCTGCAACCAAAGAGAGGACAGCAGTTTATATATGCATGTTTCCAAGGGGACCCTGTAATCTCCCGATGGCTACAACTAAAGAGCAGTGTGGAAGTCAAGCCCATCAAATGTGAAGATGCCTTATTGTAGCTACTAATTCCAATTACACATCAGACACTGTGCTGGCTAGTTTTATGTCAACTTGACACGATCTGGAGTCATGAGAGAAGGGAAACTCAATTTAGAAAATCCCTTTCTTGCCTCTTAAATGGGATTAGTACTGCAGGTATTGGTATAATTACATTTTGAGGTCTAGATTCTTCATCTGACTCTTGTTTTACTATAACAACAGGAAAATCATAATTTTCAGGCGGTCCACTGTTTTCTTGTTTTATTCGAATTGGCTCCAACATGACTACCGGGACCTTGTGAGTAGAATCAGCTCCTGCTGGTTTGCTGGAAGAGCCAGAGCTATGAGGGAGACAGACAGAAAGGGAGACAAAATCAGACAACCTACAAGTGGTAAACTGAAGCCCATTCTGGAGGAGCATTGTCACTTCATGAGAGTAATCGTATTTTACATCAGCAGTGAAGGATGCGAAAGCACAGCTGTGGAACGCAGCATTCACGTCCTCGATGGTGAGGGAAAGGCCTACCTACTAACCTTCCCAACAGACTTATCACCGATCTGAAAACTGGTAAAACCTGATTTATACCTAAATGACTTGAATATTCTAAGGCTCTATTTTACAGCCTTAGAACTAACTTTTAGCCTTTTCCAATTTCCTGTCTTGTGAGTGACAACAGGAAATCTGCACTTTTATGCATGTTTGTGCTAAGACACTAGAATATCACTTGTTGGCTTCTGCTCCTTAAAGGGGGTAGCTGAATAGAAACTTTGTACTATTAGCCACTCTGCTATGAAGGAGGACCAGGCAAACTTCCTCCTAGAGAATGCTGCTTTCAAATGATAAACAAAAAATGAGATTTACATCTAGAGGTAAGTTTCAAACATAATGAGGGCAGAACTAAATAACTTAAAGTAGGAGCTTAATTGTAAAAATTTCTTTTAAAGTAGAACCAACGTTTCATCATTACAACAGTAAGAGAATGCTGAAAGAATGATTGTTTCTTCATTCTGAGACAGAGGCAGGGGCATCATCACAAGTAAAGAGACCAGTTTCATCTACACGAGGTAGTTGCTGGGCAACCAGAGTTACACTATGTGATATTCTGTCTCAAAACAAAATAAAAAACCATAAATACTGCTTTGTTTCCTAAATTTTTATCTATATATTACTATGTTATACCTTTTGTCTTTGCTACCACGATGTCAAATACCATCTTATTTTTAGCATTTAGACAAATACTTTCTATCTTAAATGTTGTACTAGTTTAACTACTCAATTATATTAAGATATTAATTAAAATTTAACAAGATGGAATACATTAAAAATTAATTAAAAATTAACAAGATGAAATATCAAAACATTGACAACTGCAAGAAATTATATGCACAGTTAGCTCCTCTTGCACATGACCTTCACATGTATGGATGGGAAATACCTTCTGGGAGGAAATGTGCCTGAAACCGAACATGTACAAAGTATTTCTCTTTGGGGTGAGGGGTGTCATTATTCCCTAAACAATGCAATATAACAAGTAATTGTGAAATAGTCAAGCTGTATTAGGCAGTTTCAGTAACCTAGAGATGATCTAAAGCACACACACAAAGACATGACCAGACTCTATACAAATACTGTTCCACCACAGAGGAGCTGAGCCCCTTGCAGGCTTTGGTGCCCTTGGATGGGCCCTGAACTGAGTCTCTATGGATACCGAGGAAAGACTAAACCCGTAACTATGGTTAAATCTGTTTACCTTCCTCGGCTTCCAACACTGGAGGCACTAGGTGAACGTATTGGGGGATGGACGCTAGTCATAGTAACAGGCCCTGAGAAGGAAATAGACAAACACAGGTGAATTAATAACCTATGCATTTAAATTTGTTGAATTGTTCACTTAAATTATACCAAAACCAGGACCATCCAATAAAACTCTATGAAAACATCTTTAATATTTTGTCACACCAAAAGTTTACAGTCATGGCACTACTGAATTCTGGGCAGGGAGAAAGTCTGTCCATCATAGGCTATCTCCCAACCACAAGTTCCAGAAAGAAAACATTTTCAAGTTTTTCTTGCAGTATAGGTAGAGGGCTGCAGAGCCGGTGAAAACTGCAGAAGAGAAAGGCGCTAATATAAAGGGGGTCGGTCAAGGGGGTGGGGGGTGGCTAAGGGCGGGTACCAGTCAGCAAGCCTGACAGCCTGAGCTGCATCCTTGGCTCCACCGACAATTCATGGCAAAAGTGAGAGTTAAGACTCAGAGGTGAGGTGCTGAACAGGAGGTTCCGAGCCGCTGCCACTACGCACCTGGGCTCAGGCCGAGCTGGCCTGCAGGGACAGCTGCTTGCCACCAAGCCCAAGGACCTCAGCTAGATCCCCGGGATCCACACATGCGGGGAGAGATTAGATTCCCACAAACTATTTTCTGAACTCCATGTGCCCGCTGTGGCGCTTATGTACATGTGCATACACACCAGTAGGTGACATACTATTAATAATAAGTGAAATCTATCAGTCCATAGGAGATTAACGTCAGCCTTAGGATGCCTTCAGCAGTGTTTTGCCAAGTGACACTGTACAGTACACAAGGAGGGTCCCACTGACATCTGTATCGCTGTTATAATCATGATTCAAATCACGGTTAATTGAGTAGTAAGAACCCAGATTGTGTTTAGACTCTTCTGACAACTGGAGTGTCTATTTTGCTGGATTCCTGTATTGGGTGTAGGGATTATTGATTCATGTGTCTTTCATCACCAAGAACAATCCTAATTTATTCATATGTACTTGTCTTTTATTTTATTGCAAGTTCATGTTTAAAATAGGAACCTCTACTGAAATTTTGTAACCACCTTATTTTTTTTGGTAACATTGATGAAAAACTTAATAAAGTTCTCTCCTTCCCATTATTCCAAGAAGATACTGTCTGCAGCTAACTTAAGTTAGAACTGAAACAGTCTCTTCTCCAGAGGTTCCTAAGACTCAGGAAGCTGAAGAAACATATGACATAATGAAACTTTTTCAAAATTCAGGGAGCTGAAGAAGTTAAGATCCAGAAAGTCAGAATACTTATGAAGGCAAGGGCGGGGACAGAAGAGCTCTTTGGTGGAGGGGCCTGCAAACTGTGCAGATGGCTATGGGGACCCCCTCTGCTGAGATAGCAGCCACACTGGCAGGGTACGGTGAGCTCACAGGTTCACCAGACTAGACGCGGATGCAGGTCTTGCTTTAGCTTGCCATCAGCATATTATCTGAATGCATCTGCTCATGCCTCCTGAGGATGCCACACAGGCAGCACCTACTGTATCAAGTCTCCAGGAGTAATGTTTCCAGTGTTTCTTGTGGCAATAATATTAGAATATTATTTTTTACAAGATTTCCAGCCGGGTGGTGGTGGCACAGCCTGGTGCTGGTGGTGCACACCTTTAATCCCAGTACTCTGGGAGGCAGAGGCAGGCAGATTTCTGAGTTCGAGGCCAGTCTGGTCTACAGAGTGAGTTCCAGGACAGCCAGGGCTACACAGAGAAACCCTGTCTCCAAAAAACCAAGATTTCCTTTTATGTCATTTGATTGTTCTGCCTGCATGTATGTAAGTGTATCACATGCATGCAATGCTTGGGTAGGCTGGCACTGAAGTTACAGGCAGCTGTAAGCCACCATGTGGGGGCTGGCAATAGAGGAATGGTCCTCTGCAGGAGCAGAAGTGCTCTCACCCAGTGGGTCATCTCTTTACCTCCCTACATTAAACACATTAATAAATTATATTATTAAATACAATTAAACACCAAGAAGCAAACAAACTGTAGTGTTTGAACACCCAAACTGTAGTGTTACAGCCTTTCCCAGGTAAGAGCTATCTTTTCTTTTGTATCCTAATAAAATTTGACACTAGACAAATTACATTCTGAAAGAGATGATATCACAGGCAACTAAATGTATTACTGGTATTGTGATAAAACTTTGATCTTTGGTTGCTAAAATGCCAATAAATTTTGTTGAAACTTAAAAAAAAAACACTGTTTTTTTTTTCTTTGTGAAGAATTCTAGTTTTACGTGGTATAAACACTTAGGTTGGTGAAATAGAGAAATAGACATAGTGGGTTAAAACACTTATCCCCTGACAACCTGAGCTTCGAAGCCAGGAACCCACTTGGTGGAAGGAGAAAAATCCACTCCAAGTAGTCTTCTGACTTCACAAGGGCGCTATGGCACAGATGTGCAAACACACACACAAATCTCCAGAGAAGAAAACCTCATGGTATAGCAATCATTAGCATTTAGAAACTGAGGCAGAACCCTCACCACCACCAAAAATGAGGCAGAGAGCTACTTTTAATTATTATGAATAAAAATATGAATTAAAACCAGAAAACATTTACAAATCTAAAAGGTGGCTTTTTACCTGCGAGGCCTGGAGATGGTACTGATGAATTTGGTGACTGCACCGTTCTGTTTGATGGCGGTCTCGGCTGGCCGTGATCTACACTTGTGTCTTTCCTTGCAATATTGTCCAACATGATAGTACTTGAACAATCAATCTTCCAAGAGAAGAAATTATTTCAGGGCAAATTAATGTTGAAAACTAAAAACTACAGTAAATTTACAAGAAAACTCCAATCCTAAGTACTATCTCTTCTTCCTCTGTTTGCTGAGACAGGGCTTCTCTTTGCAGCCCTTTCTTGGAAAGCAATTTATTGAGCAGGCTGACCTTGGAACTACCATCAACCCACCTGCTTCTGCTTCTGCCTCTGCAGTGCTGGGACTAAGGGCTTAAGTGGGACACAGACTGAGGGATTGTCAGATGATGTCCCCCATCGGGAAACTAAAGGTTAAGTTATTCTTGCTATTCTACCCACGGTAAGTATACTGACAGCAGATGCACCACACCATGTGCTGTAAGTTAAATTTAACAAGAGTTTTTATAACTTAAACACAAATTTTTGTCATGCCTAAACACACCAAGTTTCCCAGGAACATATATAATTCCTTCATGCTTTTGTAGCCTTTTTGAATTGGGATTCTATAAGAGAACTGTGCCCTAAAGCCAGGGTATAAATTGTACATAATGAAATAATACAGAACAAAAGGGAGAAAGAAAAATTTCATTTTCTATGGATTCTCTCTTTTATGGTGTTGGGTGCTAGGGGACATGAAGTCGATAGGTCATTTGTATTGAATATTCTTAGGTACTACTTTAGCCAATAATTTTCAGATGGTGCATAAAGGACTGGGTTTCTTAATGTAATAGAAATAATTTATCTTAAGTTTTCCTATGTCTGATATAAGCAAGAAAAAAAGTACGCTCTACCCATTTAAAATATATGCATTATAAAAACGGAAATGATTCTGGTGAGATTAATAATATGATTATTAGGAAATATAACTGATCTCAACTTGAAAAACTTGTGGCAGCTCACAACTGTCTGCAACTCCAGTTCCAAGGGTCTGATGCCCTTTTTTGGCCTCCAAAGGCATCGAGCATTCATGTGGGGCACAACATACGTGCAGGCACAGCACCCGTACAGGGAAACCAGCAACAGAACACTGTTATTTTCTGCCTTTTAACAGTCCCTGGGCAAAGTTAAAGGTCCTTTAGGTTGACTCTTAACATGCTCAGGCGGGCAGGTGTGGCCTTCTGCCTCTTCTGCAGCTTTGTGGGCCTGACCCTTCAGGAGCCCCGCCCCCGCTTGCTCTCACTCCCCCCCAATGCGCTCATCTGAACGCCCCGCCCAGCCCTCCATCCACTTCCCTCCTTCCCAGCCTCCATTCTATGACACATTCTCTGCAGACATCTTTAACATCAGAGCCCAGAAAAACATTCTTTTCTATGTCCAAATATTCATAATTTCTAATTTTACTCACATTTTATTTCTAAAGAATAAGACCAAGCTTTCAGAAATAGCTGATATGCCAATAAACCCAACCTTAAACTAA
Organism: Apodemus sylvaticus; assembly: GCF_947179515.1. Lineage (NCBI taxonomy): Eukaryota > Metazoa > Chordata > Mammalia > Rodentia > Muridae > Apodemus > Apodemus sylvaticus. Next base: position 62,270,050 of record NC_067473.1, on the reverse strand, counting down.
ACCCAAATTTACTGCTAATTTTCAGAGGAGGCTATTAGTACAGATTTTACATAAACTTACATCTGGAAGAGAAGGCAGATTGTAAGACCCGCCCACCGGTGCACTCAGATCAATCATGGGTGAACTAAAAGTCTTTCCGTCATAGCCTGCAGCGCTTGTGATTGTGGGACTGGAGGGAGTGGAGGAGGAGCTGCTGGCAGCTGTGGGCGTGGCCTGTCCACTGCTGATCTGCCACTGGAGTACCAGGATGGGAAGCAAAAATGAGAAAGGTAAATTGTCACTCTTTTCAGACATCAAAGACTGAAGAAACAGTCTGCTATTTCTGGAATGGAAATTTACTTGAATGGAAAGAACAAGGGTAGAGAGAAAAGGAAGTATATTATATGTGTGCATACATATGTATTAATAATACCAAAAAACAAGTAAGTTTTCTTTCTGGCAAAAAGTAATTAGCATATACCAGAAAACAATCTCACATTCTTGTAAAATATATACACATATATGGGAATTGTACAAGAAATATAAGCATACAAAAAGCAACTTCTTTGATGTAAAGGTAGAGAATTGAAAACCTTCATTTTCTTTTGTCCCCTACCTGAAATGCCTAAAAATAATTAGCCACAAATTAGGGCAGTAAGATGTTTACACTTCTTTCTTACTTTTCTTGCATGAACAAGTCATTAAGCCTTATTGAGGAAAGCCTTCTCATTCACATCAGATAACTAAGCTAAGATAAACACAAACAAAGATAAGGCTAGGTAAACTGAAGGGCACAAAACTCAATCATGCTTTTTGCTTTTGGTTGCTTCAATCTATACTATAGTATAGATGGATAGTTAGATAAAAAGGCATATGGTCAATATGTACTACGGCAAGAGAAACAAGCTGTTCCAAATAAATTATTTCAATATTTGGTATATTTGAAAAAATGAAAACTCAGAATAAATCTGGGGGTGGAAGAACTGAAGCTATCCCAAGGTCATTCAGCAGAAAGCTGCCCCAAAACATTATAACATTAAAATATGGATGACAATGTAGAGCGACATTCTAAAACACAGTGTTCTGAAAAAATCCTACAAACACACACACACACACACACACACACACACACACACACACCTATGTACAAGATAAAACACACAGAAATGAGATCATATCTCACAAAAAATTAGATAACATGATAGTTTCTTACTAGCTAACAAGTGCATCATTACATGAGCATGGCATAATTTGGTACATTTATGCATTAAATCTCCTTTCTGGGGCCACTGGGATGTTCAGTACATAGAAACACTTGCCACGAGGCCTGGCAGCCTGACCCCGGAACCCACATGGGGAAGACTAGACTCCTACCAGCTCTCCTCTAACCTCACACAGCACCTGGGCCAAAGCACTGCCCCTCCCTACATGTTAGACAGTAGCACAATAAATAAACATTTTAAAAAAGTACACAACATCTGTAAATCTAATTCTATACAGAAAGTTTAAAATATAATCATGTTTCTCCTGGTTTAATTGTTCATTTATTCGTTTAAGTTTAGATTTTTGTCCAGAAAATATTAAAAAATTAAGAGTATTTCCTGCAGCATGCATACACTATCTACCCTGCTATGTTTTCATAGAGCTCGTGCTTATCCCCCTGGCAGGAATGCTTCCATCTGCCAAGGAACGCCACAGGCAGATGTTTCCTATTCTTGTGGAGATGCAGCTTAGCAAACAATCCCGATTTGGCCTTGAGGCCTTGTGCCTTGTGCCTTGTGCCCACATGGGATGACGCCGCTGAGCATCTGAGCATTTCTCTGTCCGAGCTTGAAGTCTGTATGCTGAGCTGCTCAAAGAAAAGTTCCCCGGCCTTGAGCCAGCAGAGGCGCCCGTGTGCAGCACAGCCTAGAGTCCCTGGTTCCTTGGCACTGGTCCCTGGCAGAGGGCAATGACCTGGCCCTTACAATCCAGTAACTGGGGGAGAGGCTGAGGTGTGGAGGTGCCACCGATTTTTACGCATTAGGACAACTCCCAGCACAGCTCTGCAAGGTCCTCATATTTTTATAGCTGGAGTGGGATCTAAAAATAATGTGCTCGGCAAGGTCATAAATTAGGAAAATAAATAGAATTTGATGCCAAGCAACAATTTAAACTTATAATGGTGAAGGAAAAACAAGTATGAATTTTTAAATATTATTAAATGAAATCTGGAGATGTTAAATCAACTCTTGATTATACACACACACACAGAGTAGGCAAGGACTCCTTGATTACAAAGTACTGAGATGTTTTCTTACCTCTGTCTCCATAGATCTGTTTCTAAGTATACTCTGTATTTTCTACTCATTTAGGAATGCAAGCATGCAACCTTCATCACCTATTGTCTATGTGTGAGTTCCTATGCCCTGGAAGTACAGAGAAGCACCTGGAGAGAAAGGTAGTACACACCTGTTTAATGGCCTGTTGAGCCAAAAAAGCCATCTGCAGGGGGTTGGGCTTTATTGTCTGCCGAGGTACATTCTGGCTTGGTGGATATCTCAGCTGCTGAGGATAAGGAGGAAGAACTGGTCCATTGGGCTTAGGGCTGTGGTTCTGAAAGTTTATTAAGCGTGGTGGCGGATGCTAGAAAAAAGAAACAGAAGCATTGCAGTAACAATGGCCTCCTAAAGAGGCCAGATCATTACTGTATAAAACTCCCAAGGATAACAGCTCTGCCACAGCAGACTCACTAAGACAAGCAACAGGGTGGCGGCACCAGGAGTGACTTAGAAAAGGGGGAGGGGAAAGTGGGACTGGAAAGGAGGAGGAGGGAGGGATGAGCAGGACAAAGCAGGCTGACACTGGTGGATGGGGAAGGCTGGGTGTAGGATGGGGAGAGGCATATCTGCTGTATCTCCTCCGTCAATGCTGTCTTCAAACTGAGCAGTTTTAGCAAACCCTAAGCTCATATGCCAGGTTTTTTTGACAACTCAAATTGCGTTCATTGTTGGGAACTTGTTGCTTCTTTGTTCAAGACACCATAACTGTGGTTATGATCAGGACTTCCTAAAGAAGGAAGCACTTCTGTCCTCATCCACAGAATGAATCCTTATGCTGTAAGGTTCATGTGGTCACACCAAGAGCTACACTCTACACACACAGCTGTAGAGGGTAGCTCTGCCTCTCTCCCCCAATTCTTCCTACTTTTGGAATTTATTTTCCTACTCTAAATTAATTGCTTCCTTTCTTCCTCAGTGAAGACTATATTACAGAACCACTGAAAGATCTGTGCAGTGTTTCTGAACTGACTGGAATTACAAGGTGCAGAGCAGAGATGGCATTGATTCCTGTCACCTTAGTCTCATCCTTTTGATAACTGGTCAACACAATAATTCAACCAAAAAACAAACAAATGAACAGACAAAAAAAACCAAACCACCAAAAAACCAAAACAAAGTGACACTTGACACTAGGGCACCGGACTAAATGCTAACCCCGTCTACCTTTAAGAAGCTTACAGGCAAGCATGGCCTAGGTGTGCTCTCCCTGTTTCCTAAACTGCTACAGTTGGGTTAATTCATGAGACTGTTTTGACAAACTCCACATATTATTAAATACCAGATATCTTAAAATAAATAGCAAAACCAGTGATATTTTGTGCAAATAAAGTAATCAATCAAGATTTACAAGATGAAAAGAAAGCAAATGAGGAAAATAACCGAGCTTGGTGAGACTGCAGGCCCAGGTACTGTGAGAACCAAGTCACGGACAGTGATCATTTGTCAGTGTCCTGCAGACTGTGCAGCACTGCGTCGGCCTCTCTCAAGTCTGCTCGCCGTACTTGCCGTGTAAGAAAGCAGTCTACCTTTGCTGCCACCTGGCACTTAAGAAAGCCAGTGACATGGTTCATTTTCAGAGAAGAATTGTGAAACTATCATGTGAGTGACTTTACAAGCACAGTATTTTCATGTTACTTGTCCACAGGACAAAGGGAGAGTATGATCTGCACACGCCACATAATCAAAACCACAAAGACACTTGCTTTTGGAAGGCAGGGCACAGAGGTACATGTACAGAAGCTGGTGGGAAATGAAGAAAGAAAAATATAGGAAGAGGGTCAACTGACAGGAAAAAAGTAGACATGGATATTCAGCAGAACAGATTTAAGAAGAAGTAAGAGGGGACTGATGCTTTAAAAATAACATACAAGGGAAGTTGTGAAAAGTACTTCTAGACTAGGAAATTAAGTTCTAGAGATTTTATATACGTTATAGCTATAGACTGAAAACAAAAGCCAACTTGTAGAAAAAGCAGGCTGCACGCTTGCATGCTATCTGTCTGCACTGCTTACATGGTAAATACAATCTTCACACAGTTACTGAGTTACTGCTTATGGAAAGGCAATTCATATTCAGTGACTGACTCACTCCTTTCCCAGTTCAAAACTAGTGTAGTTCATGTGCTTTTTTTGCAAGTGCAGGGGTCTGGGCCGTGTCCCAAACACTATAAAATGGGCAAATAACAATGAAGGCATGATGTAGTTTGTAACTCTCAATTAGTGTTCAAGAATTCTTTAAAAGCTATTTCGTGTTTTATTAAATTGGTATTAAAAAGACGATGCCATTTAGATGCTTTTTCTTCATAAAGAACCGCATGATATATCCTGGTGTTGGTAACATCCTGTAAATGAAGTCTCTCCTAACTAACGGTTCCTTTTTATCAGTCAGTCATCTCGGTATTAGTCCCGTTTCCTTTTTGCTTTTGTTGCCAAGACAATTTGAGCTAAGTTTTGTTCTTAAGTGTAATGAGACTTCTTAGCACAGTTTCGTCCCATGTACTCGACTTTTATGAAACTTCAGCTCATTTGTGTCATTTATAAAATCATTACTAACCCTTTTGTCCCAAAAGATAAAATTAACTGAAGTTGTAAGTTCTGTGAAAGAGACTGAGGCAACTCTACAGCAAGCCTTTATTCATTTGATACGTCTTATCTAACTGGAACATAATTGGGTTAACTAAAGGTACATAGAACTAAAGGCTGCCTGGAGGGACAGGAGCGATGCTTCAGTGGCTAAGGCTTGCTCACACCGGCCTCAGTAAGTGGATGGCAATTAGGGAAGACACTGATGTCAACCTCTGGCCTGCACATGGGATGTGTGCATGCTCACCTGTACACATGAGAACATGCACACGGACACTTGATCACCACACACTGCAAACACATGTCAAAATAAATAAATCAATCGAAGGAATGAAAAATGCCAGAATACCACATACCTAATAAGAATAGGAATAGTGTATAGATTTGCTCAGGAACAATGAAAAAGGCTGAAAAGACAGACTTCTAATGACTGCATGACTTTCTCTATTGAATACTGTCCTAGTTTCTAGAATAAAGTGTGGTTTTCTAAATACTGCCTCTAAAGAGATTCTTAAGATATTGCTCAACTTGATGCACCTATATAAGACCTAACGAGACACACAGTTAACGTCGACCAGAGGCATAAGTCATTTGGGAACAGAACACTTATTCCTTGCCAGAAATAATGAAAGTGCATGGAGGTTTGACAGTAGATACAGCAAAGAAATCATTAAATCAGTTTGGAGGTGAGCTAAAAACTACATGTTAGATCAAGGGTCCTTTAATACAGTCAATTTTTAATATGTAAATGAAGGGCGGTGTGGGTTACTGTAAGCTGCTCAACACAATTACTCTACAGTTATCTAAGTTAGGACAGGCCTGCTTCCAAATTTACCTGATGAGAGATGGAAGGCTGCTGGATGGGCCCCTGCATTCTAGGGTTTGGTAAACCCACAGGTGCTGGCCTCCGTTGCACCTGTTGCCTCTGAGCCATTACCTGTTGCTGCATATGCTGGAGTCGTAACTGAGCTAGGCTGATCTGTGTTGGGAACTTGGATAACTGGTTGGAAGGTAAACCACCTGGTGGCTGTGAACTCTGTTCCACGACAGGATTCTGCTTAGGCATTTGTGGCTGGCTCTCTTTATCCTCGATTACTAAAGAACCTAATTAGAGAGAAGAGAACAAGATAAAAATGTTTCGTAACTGGTGAAATATCACATATTATATAGCTACTAAGTTGAACTTTAATTGCCAAGGAATTTTGGACACAGGATCCTATAAACTATTAAAACTGGAGTATTCTCAATGAGGTTTTTACTTATTTATATTCTATAAAAACTTACCTTATAAAAAATTCTAAGAATTCTAATTCATTTAAAAATAATAAGACTTTCAAGAATGGCCATCTTCCAGCCCATGCTTTGTATATCTAATTTTTTTTAAGTAAGGTGGATCAAAGTATTTGATTCTAGTTCTAGTTATATATTTTGATAAGCAAATGGCTACATATATGTCTCACACTGGCTTGTGTGTGTGTGTGTGTGTGTGTCTATCACCTAGACTCTCATGACTATTTTTGTTCTTCCTTTGACGGATGGCACTCTTAAGCCTAGCCTACGTCTCCCTTTCCCACTGTACGCTGGGCTGAAAGCACTGGCTCCTTCCTTCTCCAGCTGTTTTCTTCTCTCACACAGTCTTGAGGGTGAAGAGCAACCATACAGATGACTCTAAAGACATCCGGGCATCTAAGATGCCAAAGATAAAACTGGCCATTGGGAAATGTCTAGGGAACTTTTGAGCTCTTGTTTCCAGCATTTCCGTGAGAAACTTTAAGAGCAAAAAGAATATTTTCACACATTTAGAAGCACAACAAGAAAGCTGAGTGGTTACTTTTGACTGTACTGCTCTCAAAGATTATCTACTTCCCAATGTTGCCAAGATGCTGTTCTCTGACTCGATGAGACCTGATATTTAAGACGGAGGGAGCACTTCTCTGTATCCTTCAACTACTCACAGACACATTCCCTCTTCCTGTACCCCATTCTGTACAGTCACACAATTTATAACCTGACCAGGATAAGAAAAAGATCTAAAACCCAAAACAAATGGGGAGGGTAATGATGAAGTAAGGAAAAAGAAAAATCTTCTATCAGTAAGATAAAGCACTTGAGCCCCTAGGGACTTGAGCAATGTTTTTTAAAACTGTTGTCAGCTTTCCGACACGGTGACACAGTGCTCAAGTGCAAAGCTACTGCTTGCAAAGTAAGAGATTGATTATAAAAAGCAAACCACATGAGAGTTTTCTTGTCTTATCCTACTCTATTCCCACTGAAAAGGACGTAACTTGAGGCTAGAAAAATAGCTGAGTAGCTAAGAGCACTTGCTCATCTTCTGGAAGACAAGTTCAGTTTCCAGTCCCTCTGTTAGGAAGGTTACACCACTCTGTAACTCAGCTCCAGGGATCAAATGCCCTTTTCTGTACTCCATAGGCAGCAGAACACTGATGCACATAACAAACACATAAACACAAAGGCTGTTCACCAGCAGCAAGGGAAGTAGTATTTCTCTAGAAAACATTCTGAATATCAAAAACCAAACTGACATGAGTAATGTGTGTTAACGGTAAAGTATGTATGCAGCTATGATCCACAGTACCTCCCCCCCAACACCCTAAATATCAAAGCCCACATGTCACATACAGTCAAGAAGAAATACATTCTGATACAGACAGAGGTAATACAAATAGGATTTCTGGGGTTGGAGAGATTGCTCAGTGGTTAAGAGCACTGGCTGCTCTTCCATTCCCAGCACTCACATGGCAGCTCACAACCCTCGGTAATTAAATAGGATCTGGTGCCCTAGTCTTGACTCTGTAGGCATTGCATATACATGGCGCACATACATACACTGAAGCAAAATTCTCATGTACATTAAAAAACAAAAATATTAAAAAACAAAAATGCAAGCACAAACAGGATTCTATGGGGAGAAGGAGGGCTCTTAGATCCTTAACTTAGGTACCCTAGAAAGCGGATGTATTTTCACATTATCTCAAAAGAAGTGTTATATATTCATGCATCTACGTTACCATATGCATATATTAATGATATACATGTGACTGTAAAACAAGATAATGAATGGGAATGCTATATTCAGTAACATGTCATGACCAAAACAGTCATGTAGGGAAAATGTATACAATGGCCTACCCAAGTTGATAATATTTTGAGCCCAGAAACTAGGATCACAGTGAAACTGGATGGTGTTGTTGGTCACAGGAGAAGCATCACACCTTGCACGAAGAAGGTGCCGTAACCTGTACGTAATCTAGAAGGAAGCAGAGAGAAAAACATTAGTATATTTCTAATGCAAATAATGTATTGTAAGCTTAGTGAATGCCTAAAATAGTTTCTGTTACGTGTGCAAAGAATCTCACTTATGTTAAAAAACTGGTCATCTAAGCCATACAAGGCAGAACTGCTGAGGCAGAGTCGGGAACAGCCCCTGAGCTGAGCCTGGTCCTACATAGTCAAGACTACTACTGGGTAAGCAGATGAGTAAACAAACAAACAAACAAACAGGAAATGTTCACCCACATTTTTTACTCAAATTCGTTACAATTTTGTGATGTCACTCAGCTGTACTATTGCTTATTGAACTAAAAAGTATCATAAACTGGCAAGTTAAAACTGTCAGAACACGGTCTAAAAACAGAGTCCTGTGAGAATTTTGAGTACTTGTGAGAAAACTCCACGAACACAAAACTAGACCTTGTGACCTCAGTTTCTTCAAAACACTGCTTTGTTCTTGGGAGGTGTGCCCATGCTCCTCCCAGGTATGGCGGACAGGAGTGAGTTACTTCAGTTGTTGTCACTCATGGGCCTCTATGGAAAACCATGTTTTTGTCATAAGTGCTTGTCCTCGTGCTTCAACATCCTACTCGTGCGATTCCTGTCCCTCAGTGTATAAGCTGTCTGGCGCTATGGGTGATGTTCTCTATGCACGAGACTTTGGTTCACATGAATTTTAGGCCCCAATCTCCCGAGTTCACTCCACCAACTAGAGCGGCAAACAAAACCAATATTTAAAATTAACAACACTTTACAAAAATATCAACTTCTTTTCCATGCACCTTTTTCTGTTCTTTCTCTTTCCTTCTCCTCCTCCTCTTCCTCTCCCCTCCCCTCTTCTCCCGCTGTCGTTGAGACTTACTATTTTATCTTAGGTGTATGGCCATCTTGCCTGCATGTATCTGCGCATCACTTTCATGCCTGGTGCCCCAGGGGATGGATTGGATCCACTGGAACTAAAGTTAGAGGCAGCTGTAGTTGCCACAACAGGACTGAAATTTGAACCCATGTCTTCCATAATAACTGCCAGTGCTCTAACTACTGATACATCCCCAGCCCCTTATTACCTTAATTTTTTCAAATAATCAGATTCTAGACTTAGGGAAGTAAGATACTGGAGCGAATACTGAAGTGAATAAGGTCCTGCCGTGACTCTCTGACCAGGAACTGGCTGATTCTCACTACTTCTCATTGTGGGTCCTTACAAACAGCCATGTTAGAAACCCATGCTATCTACCTCACACTCTAGACTGTCCTCTGTGCTACAGCCTCCAGTACCTACGCCTTCCTTCGTCAATTTCCAACTAGATGCTGGGGCTTTGAGCTTGCTCCGGTGTGGAAGCACCGGCAGTCCAAGCGCAGCTCCTCTCAATGCTGCTCTGAGGATTTTTCTTGTCCTTCCACCTCACTTTATTCTTCCCCTGACAATCCTCAGACGCACGCCAGTCACTGCAAGCATAATTCCCAACTCTTCCTTCATCTATACAAATCCAAGTACTCTTTCTTCCTAGCAACCTTTCCTCCACACAAAGCAAAACAGCTCACCCTAATCTTTCTGTCTCAACTTAATGGAACTAATAAAGCAACTGACCTCACCTCAAATAGCTAACTTCAGGTGACGTTTCTCTGGTTTGTTTGCTTTCATATTCCCTTCCTTTAACAAACAACTTCAAAGGAGTTGAATTTCCTGGGCACTGCCCAACTGTGAATTCTCTGAGATTGGTGATGGCTTTACACACACACACACACACACACACGCGCGCGCGCGCGCGCACACACACACACCCCTCCACCACCATCACCAGCACCACTATTCTTCTAATGTGTTTAGTGGGATGATAATGGTTTTCCCAGGAAATTCCCCAAACAACATAATCTACTGCCCTTGCTGAAGACATTACACAATTTGAACATAGGATTAGAGGTTGAATTAACCTGGAAATCTCCTCCCTGAATACTACACAAGCTGCCACGTGAAAAAGTAACCAATAGCTACTTAGCTGTAAAGTCAATGAGCCACAACGGACCTATCAAGATATCCAAAGGTGCAACCATGACACTTAAGTCAGTTGTCTATTTGGACTTAAGGCCTGCTCAATAGGAGGGAAGTCACAGCTGGTACTATGAACCTGGCCAACTGTGAATATGCCCGCTGTTAGACAGTTTCTTCTAGACATGACAGAGAAGTAGCACCAGGAAGAACATAGTTACCCATGTAAGACTTGTACAATGGCAATAACGGTTGACATGCCAATATGGATGGAGGAAATTTCACAAAGTCCCACCTCTAGATGAGTTACAGGCAATCAATGGCTGCCAAGAAAGAGTATCAGTTTTCATCAAGGCTAAGCTCCCAATAGATTATCCATTCCAAAATAGTTAGCCCTAAAGACATTTACATATGAGCAACACTAAATGGACTCAGGAGGTGGGTTTTTTTAAATTGGTGTGTGTGTAACAACAATAATAAAATAAATAGTCATGAATTCGAGAGGGAGTGGGGACATGGTAAGAGCTGGGAGAGCGGAAATAAAGGCAATACGGAGCCCTATTCGAAAATCTTTTAATTACTGAAAACAGAAACAGAGAGGGTCTAGCGAATGGCGCAGCAGGCCACAGCTCTTGCTTACTCTTGCAGAGACCCAGGTCAAGTTCCCAGCATTCATACGGCTCACAAACGCCCATGACTGTAGTTCCAGGGATCTGAACCTTCTTCTGACCTCAGGTAGCAAGCATATATGTCACAAAAGTATTATTGTTATTAATATAAAGAAGGGCCTGAAGGAATGGCTCAGCAGTTAAGTGCACTTGGTGCTTTTGCTGAGTTTGGATCACAACTAGTAGCTCACAATTACCAACCACTCTGGTTCCAGAAGCTCTGATGTCTTCTGGCTTCTGCAGGCATACAAATATATGCGTGCGCGCGCGCACACACACACACACACACACAGAGAGATTAAGAACATAAATTAACAAGAGAATATTCAAAAGAAAGGAGAAAAATAAGGAAAAAGGCAATAATTTAAGAAAGTTCAAGAACAAAAGGATTTTATTACAAAAGAGAAAAAAAAGAGAACATAATAAATATATCCAAACCAATGAGCAGATACCAAAAAAATCGTAAAGAGTTGTTCCTAGTGTAGTGATTATACAGGCAAGGGGAGATACTATCTATGCCCAACTCACATTCTCCTATATTTCAGGGCTATCTTAGAAAGAGACTTCTAGCCTGGCTTATTTACCTCTTCCTTCTTTTGTGTTGTTCATTAGGTCAACAGTGGGACTGGTTTGAGACCAATGTTAGTTGAATGATTCTCAGATGACCCACTCACCAGTACAGTGCAGTGTGGAATACACAGCAAAGCTAGTTTATTCCAGACAGTTTGGTCTGACATGTTCCCAGGGCCAGCCTGATGCTAAGCACAGATATTTGGTTATTGGGTGCCCATTATGAAGCTCATTTATAGAGCAGGGCAACTTAGCCACTCCATGGGGAGGCACAGAAAGTTCTGAGCAGTCCACTGTCCACACTAACTATGGTTTCTCAAGGCCTGTGTCTATGCACAGTCACACACTGGGCTCAGTCTACTGAACCTTTCAGTTGGCTGAAAGAAAACCGAGTATTCCAACCCTCTCCCTGTCCCACCAGAATCTTATAAATATCAGTGAGTTTGGGGGCTGGGATGTGGTGTGGGGGTGTTGACAGGGGAGCCTGACAATATTTGTAGTAAGATCCAGAGAAAAAGAAAAATAAAGCAATCTGCCTCCCAAAACAATAAGCTTAGGCGTGGCCTTCTTAGGATGGCTCCCAATTATAGTAGCACAATTATACAGTGGGAAGCAGTACTTCTGTAGCTCCAGCCTGCTAGGCAGACCCCAGACACGCTAACTTCAGGCTGTTTTCCTGTTGTACGTGTATTTCTGTATTGTCAAGTAAGCCTCTTTCTCCCTTTCCGAGTTTGCTCTCCCTCTGCCCTGCCGCCTCATCTCCATGCAGGACTCTAAGCAGCGTTCTTCTGCAACAGCTGAGAGTGCAGCATGTAGCCTCTCCTGTTTCTGTGAAGAACTGACCCTCCTCCCGAGCACCCCCCCCATCCTCCAGCTGGCTGCAGACCCTCCTCCCGAGCACCCCCATCCTCCAGCTGGCTGCAGACCCTCCTCCCGAGCACCCCCCCATCCTCCAGCTGGCTGTGGACCCTCCTCCCGAGCATCCCCATCCTCCAGCTGGCTGCGGACCCTCCTCCCAAGCACCCCCCATCATCCAGCTGGCTGCAGGCCCTCCTCCTGAGCACCCCTATCCTCCAGCTGGCTGCAGACCCTCCTCCTGAGCACCCCCATCCTCCAGCTGGCTGCAGACCCTCCTCCTGAGCACCCCCATCCTCCAGCTGGCTGCAGACCCTCCTCCTGAGCACCCCCATCCTCCAGCTGGCTGCAGACCCTCCTCCTGAGCATCCCCATCCTCCAGCTGGCTGCAGACCCTCCTCCCGAGCACCCCCCCCCATCCTCCAGCTGGCTGCAGACCCTCCTCCCGAGCATCCCCATCCTCCAGCTGGCTGCAGACCCTCCTCCCGAGCACCCCCCCCCCATCCTCCAGCTGGCTGCAGACCCTCCTCCCGAGCACCCCTCCATCCTCCTACCCCTGATTCAGAGTCACTTGTGCTCTTGTGATCATCCTCAACATCTGGAAGTTTTAGTACTTCTCATTTTATGCCACTAAAATGCAGCTCTTCAAGGGCAAAATCTGTTTTTTTTCAACTGTCCATCAACATTCAGAGTATTGTCCAGCAGGTGAAAATATTAAATAAGTAACTTTTGAATAAGTGAATTTTCTGCACATTACAGTACCTCGCACAACTATATAATAAATTGACTAAAATGTATGAATGTACTTTGGATTCCGTGTACTGTGCTAAGTTAATAGCACATAACATGATGGACCTTCTGAACCTTCCCTGTGTTTTCCTTTTCTACTTTTTCTTACTCTAACAATTCTGATTATAAATCACATATGAAATGTTAACTTGTACTGGCAAATGTCCTTATAACTTTTACCATTTTCTGAAACAATAAATTACATTTTATTTGACTATAATAAAAATGGAGGCTAAAGATATAGTCCTAATGGTAGACAGCTTGCCTAGCATGCAGGAAGCTGTGGGTTAAATTTCCAGAACCATATAAACTGGGTATGGCAGTATGCACCTAATTCCTGGATTCCAGAGGTGGAGGCAGGAAAATCAGAAATTCATATAACATAATAAAGAAGGTCAACCTTGGCCACAACCGAACACAGCAGTCTAAGTATTTTCCAACATGTATTTTTATAGAATAAACTGGGCCAACTATCATGAATTATCTTATGCATTTTTTTCTTTCACGTTACGTGTTTTCTTAAGCAGACAAATTGTAATTTCAACAGCTTGCAAGAGTCCAATGTTCTCTATTAAGTATCATGTTTTGCCAGGAATTTTACTCCTTGACCTCTGCAGCCATGGACTACACTCAGGTAGTAGGTCATGTAGGAGGTGCACAGAATGCTCTGCAGGTTCACCCTACACATCTGAGAGTTTGCTATAGTTTCTATGAAAATATCATTGAAACATGTTGAAATTTATGCCTACTGTGACTCACTAAATACTGTAGGTAGGTTTCATGGAATCAATATGAGTAGGCCTGTGAAGAAAGCCACTCTGCGGATGCATGTATGTGTTTCCTATCTTAAAACATGTAGTTTCACCTTCAACATGAAGGCCTTTACTGTATGCAAGCCTCTGGACTTTGTACACTACAGGGCAATCTCCAGAACAATAGGTTGAATAGCCTCTTGTTTCTTACAATGAACAGTACTGGTTGTAAACACTGGATAACTTCATCTGCTTTGGATATTTACCCCAAAGTCAGATTACTAAGGTATTATGATAGTTCTACCTTTAAATGTTCTTTTTTGAGAACATTTATACTGTTTTATTCACAACTATACTAATTTATAGTCACCAGCAGTATAAAAGGGTTCCCTTTGCAACACATCTCCAATCTTTAAAATGCTAAGTCTGCTACAAGACTAAAAAGAAACCCTCCAATACTTTCACCCAGAATCCTCAAATGTTAATAATTATTCGCTTCAGCATCCTCTCAACCTCTCCCATACACATTATTCTGAGAGCAAGATACGGACACAAAGCCCTATACTCACTACAGTGTAACTGAAGTAAAGCAAAGATTTAAAATAATTAGCAAATTCTAAAATAAGAAAGAGCCTGGTTTAGCTATCACCCAATGAAAACACTTGGCCTGGTTCCTGTGACATGTCAGAGTGCTATCTGGCTTCTGATAGAGCAAGACACTTTGTACACTCTGCCTCTTTCTTCTTCCTAAGAATTTTGAAACCAGGATGGCAGGCCTTGTTATGAACAGCATACATCAAATGTATACTGTAACTACACAGATATAGCTATCTGCCCTAATACAGGAAGCTCTGTACTTCATGAGTCTCTCCAAAAAACCTAACTCGGAACATGCCCTAGCTTTGTTTCCGTCTTTCTAAATATGTTCATGGAAGACAGAATAATATCACCACCTTTAATACACTTGTATGAAATCCATTTGTTTATCTGACAAACAACCCAAATCCAAGTATTTGACAGTATCTTGTCTCATAATATTTGTTACTCCATTAGAGTTTGAACCTAAAGTGTGCCCACACAGGCTGGTGTTTTTAACTCCCAGTCCCTAGCTACAATGCTGTTCCAAAGAGTGTGGATCACAGCTGGTAGAAGGAAGTGCTACCTAGCCCCAGTTCTTCTGGGTTGCTGCCACTGTGGGCTGACATCTAGCTGAAACCGTAAACCAAAATAAAACTGCAATGTCTAAACTTTTGGATATTTTGTCATAGCTCTCACTATTGGTTCAGGCTTCTGGGTGGCCCCTAGTCCTTGTCACATTATGTCCTTATTTACAATACTAATATCACCATGCCAGGGAGATGCAGACCTTTTTACTTAATTTTTTCCCCCTGTTTAGTGACACACAGACCTAGTAGTTTCAATACTGAATGTGGATAGTTTAATTTCTTGTAAGAATATGAGTACTGGAGCTGGAGAAGTAGCTCTACAGGTTAAGAGTGATTGCTGCTCTTCCAGAGGACCTGGGTTCCCTTCCCAATCAATACCCGCGTTGGGCTGCTTGAAGTCATCTGAAACTGCAGCTCTAGTTGGTGTTCTCTCCTGACCTCTGTAGGTACGCAAAAAAACATACACAGAAGGGTCAGCAACTTAATTAAAGGGAACTATAAGGCATATTCCTTGGCTGTGACTACTTCTAAGCTAAGCTGTAAATCCTTTCCATTTACTATTGAGATTTTATTTATACCTCAGAAGCCAAGTACCTATTTACACACTTACTGAACAGGTAACATTAAAGTCTAAAGGTAATATCAGGAATGCCAAATGTGGCTCCCTGTCATGCATTAAATGCCTAGGATTTTTCTGCTTTATTTATCTATCTAAATTAAAGTGTAAGCCATTAACCTTGACAGAATTCCTGATGTCCTTTAGATAATACTAAAAGCTATAAGGCCTAGCTAGTACAGGAGCTAAGCAAAGGTTCACTAAGTCTTCCTGTTCATCTCTTCAGATCTATAAGAATTTAAATTGAACTCAAGCAGTATTTATAATGAAAAATCTAGCTACTATTAAACATAACAAGGAATTAAAAAGATTTCTAATAGAAAAAGTAGCAAAAAGTTTGGGGTATTTTTAGGAGGACTGAGAGGTGAGGAGAGGTTCTGGGGAATGAATCCAAGGCCTTAATATGTCACGGGTGCCTGGTAATTGTGTCTGCTAGTCCTGAATCTACAAATAGCTCTGAATAGTTATTATGTTTGTGTACTCAGCATACACATCTGCTCACATATGAGCATCATGGCATATGTATGGAGGCTGAGGACACTCTGTGTTGGGATGGTTCTCTCCTTCCCTGTGGACCCTGGGAACTGAACTCACGACATCAGGCTTGGTAGCCAGCACCTGACCTGTTAGGCCATCTCTTCATTCAAAGTAGCTTTTGACAAGTGATTCAATATGCTACTAGCTTTCCTTTGAGGTTTAAATAGGTTTTGATCTCAATCTCTGTACTTTCAAGTTTTCACTCCTACAGAACATGGACTTTTGTCATCTACACCTTCTGACAGACTGTTCATCATCCATCACCGAGCTCCTGTACTATCAAGGACTGAGCAACATCAAGTTCTGTCCTTAACATCTTAGAATTTGAGTGCCTCTTTTATAGAACTAGTGCTTTTCCTCCTTCTTTATATTGATTCATTAAAAATGTAAGAATAAGTTTTTACAAAAAATCTAAGCCAGAAGTGGTGATGTGTGCCTATGATCCCAGCAGGACTGTAGCCAAGTCAGAAGAACCAACCATGGTGCTAGCAGGGGATGGGCGGTGGGTGGGTGGGGCAGTGAACAAAGATGATCAAATGTGAATCAGGGGAGAGAAAGGCTTTCCACCAGAAAGCATCAGAAAGAGCTCCATGTTCTGAGTACTGAGGGCTAGGGACAGGGAGCTGGTAGCAGAGCCAGAAACAGAAACAGTTCTTATTACTCAGGGGTAATAAAAAGGGCCTTGACTGCTGAGTGGAGGAAGGGGAGCGAGCGCAGGAAACTCACTCACCTCTTTCCGTAATGGTCTCTTTTGTACTTTTCATCACAAGTAAAGAAATGACCATATGAAAATTAACATATTCTTTCCTGCCTTCCTTTTAAATAATCCACAGATTTAAGGTTCAATAGACAACAGAGAAATTCTAAGTAATGCTTAAATATTTCAAAAAATTATAAGATTTGACTTCTGAATGGACTTCCTCACTTTATAGGACTTAGTTTCTTTCTCTTTTTTCAATTATGAAAAAGAGGAATTAACTAAATTAGGAAATATAAACAAGAAAGGTTAACTTATACTAAAATGTTTCTACATGGTCAAAAAACAATTAAATGAAAAGAAATAATTTCCTCTTAATTGGGAGGAAAAGTCTGCAACACACACACACACACACACACACACACACACACACACACACACGGGGAGCATGCAAGAGTGAACAAAAGAATAGTCTCTGTGTAGCCCTGGCTGTCCTGGAACTCACTCTGTAGACCAGGCTGGCCTCGAACTCAGAAATCCACCTGCCTCTGCCTCCCAAGTGCTGGGATTAAAGGCGTGCGCCACCAACAGCAGGCAAGAAGAGCCATTTTCACAAACATAACAATATCCAACAGGGCTGAAGAGATGGCTCAGCAGTTAAAAACACTTGATGCTCTTTCAGAAGACCATTTAGCATACATGTTGGGTGGCTTACAAGGCCTATAACTCTAGTTCCATGGGATCTGATACCATGACACACTGCACACATGTGCATATAACTACACACAGATATGATTTTAAAAAGGCTTTAAAAACTAATATTTCTAAATGAACAGGTGCTCAACAACATGAACCAACAAGTTAAATACATATAAAAACAAGGAGTCAGTACATCATGCTTGCAACTACACAGTAAATGCTGGTAAGAGTTGGAGATTGGTGGAAATGTAAATTGGTATAGCTATTATGAAAAATGGTATGGAAGTTCTTCAAACAATTAAAACTAGTACTATATGCCCTAGAAGCCCTTTAATTGGATATATTCCAAAAGAACTGAAATACATGGCAGAAATGTCTGGACTTCCATGTCTATTGTAATTTTCATGAAGGTAAAATGCCAGGAGCCATCAAGGAGAAGCTAAAACTTAGCAGGTGATCCTCCTGAGATGGTTCTGCTATAGACTGCAATGAGAACTCTGTCAGTCATCAAGTGTTGTAAGTTAATTGCTTCTGAGATAGCAAGCAGGCATCTACAACTTAGAGCACATTCCAATATAAAAACATTAACCAGAAGTCATAAGAAGGGAAGTAACCACTTGGGAGGCAGAGGCAGGCGGATCTCTGAGTTCAAGGCCAGCCTGGTCTACAGAGTGAGTTCCAGAACAGCCAGGGCTAGACAGAGAAACCCTGTCTCAAAAATCCAAATGGGGGGGGGGGGGGAGGGAACTAACAATTTGTTATAGGTACAAGGACAGATGAAAACATATGGACTGGGTTTATCTATGAAACTTCACTAATATCTTAGTCATAAAAATTAAGGTTTGTAACTCTCCATGAACCTGTAGAGCTAGTGAGAGATGATTAATGTTTAGCCAGATAATTACTTTTAATGGATATATGTGTAAAAAAATCTCTGTTGTAAACTTCTTTTTGGTTTTTTGGATTTGGTTTTGTCGAGACAGGGTTTCTCTGTGTAGCCCTGGCTGTCCTGGAACTCACTCTGTAGACCGGGCTGACCTCAAACTCAGAAATCCGCCTGCCTCTGCCTCCCAGAGTGCTGGGGTTACAGGAGTGCGCCACCACTGCCCGGCTGTTGTAAACTTCTTATTCAATGTGTGATTTGAATTTATGTGTAAACTTGTGGTGAACCTTTTATCACGCGATCATATATTTTGGAAGATGTATAAGTGCTGAGGACAAAGAGAGGGAGAACTTTTTAAGCAGAACTTTCTTAGAAAACCTTTAGAGAGAACTTAGAAGAAAAGGCACTGGAAGTAATAGCATTGGAAGAAAAGGCATAGCATCGGGAGTAAAGGCATGGAGTATAAGGATATTGTTGGTATTCTGTCTAAGCTCCACCCCACACCTACCTGGCAATGGCCAGGTATGTCCCGCCCCATAGATCTGGCCCACTATAAAAGGGGATACTCACCCCTCCTCTCTCTCTCTCTCTCTCTCCCATCCCACTCTCACCTCTCTGCCCCTTGGGCTCTCTTCCCCTTAGCCCCCCCCCCCCCCCACCTTTCTCTACTTCCACTATACCACTAACTTCCAACCTCTATCCTGAATAAATTCTATTCTATATCATGTCTGTGTGCGTGTGGTCCCTCAGGGGGAAGAGGTGCTGGGGCAAGGGCCCGCCTGGGCACTCCCTTCCCCCACACTGCAGTGCCACACTCCCTTAACCCTCAATTCTCTCCTCTAAGCCCCTTCATTTGGTGCCGAGACTCGGATGAGAAACACCAGCCCTTTCAGATATTATTGTGACATCAGAGCAGGAGGGAAGGGCAAGATTAGAAGAAGATAAAAGGGAGAACTTTTTTAGAGAGAACATTCTGAAGAAGAACTTTTGAAGAAACTTTTTGGAGAACTGAAGAACTAAGAACTAAAAGCTAAAATCACTTTTCAAAGTATCCCTCTTTCTTCCTTGGACTTCAACTAGCAGGCAGGGAGTTAGATCTGTGCAGTTCCTGCAGATAAAACAAAGGATACTTTACTTAATCCTCCAAAGTTTTACTATGAGGTGCTGAATGCCATAGACTGCAGTTTTCTGGTGTCAAAGGAAGGCAGGCAGGTGGCTATAGTAGCAAAGTGACTTAGACTTAAGATAGGTAAACATTTTCTTATTAAACAGCAACCTTAAATATTTTGCCCCTGCTGGTGCTCTTCCCCCACCCACCGCTCACATTCAAGAGCAAAGTAAGAAGAAAGCAGTAGTTATGACTTCTGCTAGTAAAGACAGAAAAAGTGCAGACTGATGGATGCATATACAGATCTATAGATCTTCACATATCTACTAATGGATAAATAGTGATACACACACACACACCTTAATATATCATCAATCTCATATACAATGGAATGTTTGGTATTTAGCAAAAACAACAAAAACAAACAAAGGAACAACAAAACAAAACCAAAACTTGAC
This sequence comes from Apodemus sylvaticus, assembly GCF_947179515.1. NCBI lineage: Eukaryota > Metazoa > Chordata > Mammalia > Rodentia > Muridae > Apodemus > Apodemus sylvaticus. The sequence goes on along the minus strand of NC_067473.1, from coordinate 62,250,089 downwards.
ATTTGTGACAAGAATAAAGCTCTAGGCTACGCTATGCTTAGTGACATCACTGTAACTGAGAATAACATAAGATTTTAATTGCTTTATTATCTCATGTCATGTCTCAAAACACAAAAGTCAAATGTGTAGAAACAGAGCACCAAGCAGAAAGAGGCAGATAATGTTGAAGTTAATGACTGAGTTTTAAAAAAAATTAATAACAAATGAGTATACCATAAAAATTATTTTGCTTAAAGAAGCAGTAAAATCAGCTAAATCACTCTTAATCATGAAAGAAATGTACAACAAAACAATTCATAATCAGGAATAATTCTAAAAATGCTTGTAAGTCAGCATTTAGCCATACTTTGAGACTTGCCTTAAAATGATTTATAATTTTTAAAATTTAAAGCAGTATTATTAATTTAAATAAGTAAAACTTATGTAATACATATGTACGATTTCTGCCACTTGATTGCATAAATGATAAAAGAGGTGGGATCCTAATACTTCAGTGTGTTGGCTTTCTAGGCCACACTCTTGCCTTTAAGCCACAGTTGAGACCAACAGCATCCCGGGAAGTTCCACAGACAAAGAGTTTGGCTCCCGCCAAACTCACCAGACAGAGATCCCACATGCTCCATGTGCAGCGGCAATACTTTCAGAATGTACACAAAATCCTGACCACCCTTGTGAGACGCTGCAGTGTGAAGTGACAGACGTCACAGACTCAAGCTGAGGTATGGTCATAGCTCTTTAAAGGATGGCGACAGGCGCGCTATTATCACAGCGTCTCACCACTTGTTCAATGAAATGGTTAGCTAGGAACACTTAATGATGTAAATGTTCAACATAGAAAATGACTAGAATTAGATGAGGTGATAGTAGTGTTTACTATTGATATTTATTACTATGCTGGGTTCATTTGCTATAGAGTGAAAAAAGATAAATATGAGCGACAAAAGAAGATTAAAATTAAAGTTACATCAAAACCATTTCAGGCAAAAATACTTGTGGCAGGGGCTCTCTGGGAGTTTGAGGCCAGCTGATCTATAAAGCGGGTCACAGGACTGCCAGGGAGATTATACAGAGCAACAGTGTGTGTGTGTGTGTGTGTGTGTGTGTGTGTGTGTGTGTGTGTGTGTGTGTGTGTGTGTAGCCTTTGTAGGGGTGTGTCTGTGGGTCTGTGTATCTGGGTAGCCTTTGTAGGTCTGGAACTCACTATGTACACCAGGGTGGCCTGCTTCTACCTCCCCAGGGATTAAGATAGGCACCACCACACCCAGATTTTTTTCTTTTTCACGGTGTCTTGCTATTACCCAGTTACCCAGGCTGACCTTGAACCAGTAAAGTGCTCTCCTAGAGTAGCAGGAAGTCAAGATGTGCAGGCTTATTTCTGAATATGAAGACAATCCCACCCTGGATTCCATCTTACCAGCCGCTTGCTGTACAGCAAGGCTGTGCTGCTGCCGCTAGAAACAGCCCACTTAGAAAAATGCATGACGTGCTCTAACTGCTTAGAAAGCCCAGCCACTTCCTGCTGCTGTTGCATGAGTTTCGTTCGATGATCCTTTGCAAGACTCTGAAAAGAAAATAATTTCAGAATTAGTCTCTGTACTTTGTATTCATTTCCATGATTATTTTCAGATAATCAACTCTCAGTAAGAACCACTCTGTATTCAACTGACAGTAATCAAAAATGATTGTAAGCAGTTTTCTTTCCTAAAACCAAGGAGGCGCCCTCTGAATGTAATAAACATACAGCCTTGGTCTTTCCCCCGCCCTCTGCCTGTACATCTGGTTTATATAGGAGTCAGTGTTGTCTGGTTTATATAGGTTTCAGTGTCGTCTGGTTAATATAGGTTTCAGTGTATGACTCTTCCCAAAATAAACCAAAACAGACATAGATTAGCTATGATAGCTTAGGTGTTAAATTCAAACACCCAAGTACAACAGATGTGTCATCCAGTTATCCACTGAAATTACCAGTTCATCATATGGTTTGACCAATGCACAGTTCCACATCTTAGAGATTTCAACTCCAATGGTTTGTTCCTAGACAATAGCTGGTACCCAGAATCATGCCAAGTGGTAGCTGAAACTTATCTTGTATGTGGTATTAAAAAGAAAATCAAGCTATTTGTCTTGAGAGTTACTAGAGAAGCCACTAATAAGTACTACTGTTAATGCATTCTAAGAGATACTATATACAAGCAGAATTTAGTTTCAATGCCAACATGGCAACCCTACCCCAATGGGTTAGAATATAGATTTTCTCCACAGAAAATATATACTTAGGAAACAGCAATCCAAAGTGGAAGGCGGGGAATTGCGTTATCTACAGGTCTTTATTAAGCAGACAAGCACACAATCGTCATCCACTCTGTAGGGGAGAAGGATGAAGGTACTAGGGCTTTCTATTAGTTCAGAGGAATTAGAAAAATGGAACACTCCCCGTGTGCCCTGGGCAGTTAGTTGTTTGGACAAAGCACACAGTCAATGGCTTTGACAAATCTACTTTACATGTGACTCAGAAGATAATTTATTTAACAGCTGCACTGACCTTGGCAAAACTACAGTGTGTCTTTGGAGTAGAAAGAACTTTTTGAAAACTTTTGAGATGATTGGACATTGAGAATGAGAAATTCTGGTGTCTTGGTTTTCCAAAGTAGCAATCAAAACTGGCTCCATTTCTGCCTCAAAAGTGACTTGTGAACTACAAGAATGGGCATGATGACTTGCAGCATATCCAACAAATACTATGACATTTTCAGGCTAAAGTTTGTCAAAACTAATTCTGACAATACAAGGTCATAGATTCTGGAGTCTCACCCTCATTTTTCAACTCTTCATGTAAATGAAGCCAAAGCTGTAAACTATATTATGTAGAAAACTGAAATCAAATTCTGATAAAACGTGCCCATGTTTAAAATAACTACTGCAAAACCTTGAAAATACAGATACCATTACTAAGCACAGATTCCTTCTATCCAAAGCACTTTCTCAGTAGCAGAATTATAAATGGCCATGTTTTCCTATCTGGGAAAGGACTTTCTCATAGAGATCTTTTCAACTGGTCAAATATGAATTAAGGATTAACCATGTTTTTTCCCAGTTGTCTCTACTTCAAGTCTTCCCATACTAGGACTTTCTTTCTGCTATTGTTCTCAACAGTTTCTTGAAGATCAATTGTTTTTCACCAACATACTGAAAGAATAGCTAAATAGTATACATCCAGTTCACATACCATGTACACTGTAAACTCATATTATTGCTGGTCAAACATGGACTTTTGCTGTTGCCTTGATGAATTTAAGAAGACAAACAAGCTGGTACATGGTGGCTCATGCCTTTAACCCCAACACCTAGGGGGCAGAACAGGTAGATCTCTGAGTTTGAAGCCAGCTTGAAGTTTGAAGTCTGCAAAGTGAGATACTATCTCAAAAAAGAAAACAAGAAAGAAGTGGAATAGAAAAACGATCAAGGCAGTACATCCTTTATTGTTTTACCTATAATTATGAACAACTATCCTGTCCTGAGCATATAATCTGTAAGTGCTGCTTTCATAACTACAACTATATGTAAGATAAAGGCTGGGTTTGGTGGCCTAGGCCTGGAACCCAGCATCCAGAGGCTAAGGCAGAAGGATTTTGAGTGATAGGTCAGCCTGGGCTAAACAGGAAAAAAAGTTAGCAAAACAAAACAAAGATTTTGTAATATTGTGGTTAAGAAATACATTATATGAATCTATGTTATTGTTGTTGCTGATTTGAGTCAAAAGAGGCCTCGGTTAGAGGCGTGGCTAGCCTGGAACTCATTATGTACACCAGGCCAGTCTCGGACTCACAGAAATTCCACCTACCCCTGCCTCCTTGACGCTGGGATTACAGGCATAAACCACACCTATTTTACCCAACCTCTCAGAAGGCTAATTAAATGCCATGCATTTCTAACAATGGGCTGTAATGAATGTATTGTTTGGTATTTCTATCACTGTGCAAGCATCATTGAGTGTACCTCCATCAACAAAGACAGGTGGCCATGAGATGACATAGTATATAATCCTAAAAGATTACTATTACAGTTTGCTATTGACAGGAATATCACTGTATGTTGCAAGAATCTATTTGCAAACAGTGGATGTGGTTGTTTGAATAGAAATGGCCCCCACAGACTCATTGAGTGAATGACTGGCACCAAAGCGAGTGGCACTATTAGGAGGTGAAGTGTGGCCTTGGTGAGGAAGTGTGTCACTGCGGCATGATCTGAGGTCTCGGAAGCTCAAGTCTCACCAGTGTGGCACACATTCTGCCTGTGGATGAAGGTGCAGATCTCTCAGTTTCTTCTCCAGCACCATGTCTGTCGGCATACCGACAGCCCTGTTTCTCTGCCATGATGAACATGGACTCTGGAACTGTAACGCCAGTCCCCCAAAATGTTCTCCTTCATAAGAGTAGCTCTTCACTGCAATAAAGCCCTAAGGCAGCTTATTTGTTTTAGAAAATTCTGCATCCCCTTGATGATACAATAGCTGTTACTTCAGTGACTATCTAAGATGACTGAGATCAGTATTCAGAGCTCCCCAGTAAGGCAATGCTGTGGAGTTAAGACCTCCTCTGTACCGCAGGCAGGCAGGGAGGGAGTCACAAGGCAGCCCTGGCCCAGGCCCTCACCGCTGCCCTGACTCACCTCAAGCTGGTGCAGCAGGGGCTTTGCCTTTTTTGTTGATCTCCACCATCAATGTGAAGATGGCAACTTTAATATCCTGTTCCACCTGCTTTTGTTTGATTTACTTCAATTATCCTGAAAATGAAAGGAGAAAATATCTAAAATTAACGGCAGATATTTTAACTGGATGTTTTAATAGCTAAACAAGACCAAAATGGTTAGTCTTTAAAGCTCTATCTCCAAGTCCTATTTACTTGAAGACATTAGAAGACATAATTCAGTTAAACAAAACATGGACAGTGAATGTATTTTAAAGAACATGGTTTTAAAGAAATATGTCACACGACAAAAGAACAATATACCGAATTTATATTCAGACAAAACGATTTTGACTGGGAACAAGTTTGCTATGTAACTGTGATTTCTGATCTCAGGTGTCTAAATTAGCAATTTTCACCATATTGGAACACAGAAGCAAAAGACAACAAAATAGTTTACTTTTCTAAGTGGTTCAGAAGTTAAAGTACTTTTTACAGTAGCATGAGGACCAGAGTTCAGATCCCTAGAAGCCACATAAATGCAGGATAGTTTGAAAACCGACCTGTAATTCCATCCTGAGAAAGTGAAGACAGGTTCCCAAGTGAACAGGGAGCAACACTAGACAAATCAGTCAGCTCCGGTTTTAACTGAGAGTCTGACTCAATGAATACCGTGTAAGAGCAAAAGAGATGACCCCTGATATTAACCTCAGGCCTCTACACACGTGTACACGTGCACATGCATACCAGCACACATCAGATGCCCATACACACATACATACATACACACACACACACACACACACACACACACACACACACACCACTTAAAAATGGGGGAGGGGGAGGCATACAGTGACTAGTTTGGAATTCTGTTTTTTTTTTTTTAAAACACAGAAATATTATAAGAATATGTGTTTGCTTTAACCCCAGGTGTGGGGTATGGGGCTCATTCGGACTGTCCACAACAGCTGACTAGGATCTATCTCGTGTTCTAGCAGAAAGAAGCATGTTTGCCAGCTGTAGATTTCTGGGATTGTATGACATTTGGAATTCTGAGAACTTTTCAGAGGGTATATAAATGTTAGAGCCAGCTGGGCAGTGGTGGTGCATGCCTTTAATCCCAGCACTTGGGCGCAGAGGCAGGTGAATTTCTGAGTTCAAGGCCAGCGTGGTCTACAGAGTGAGTTCCAGGGACAGCCAGGGCCATACAAAGAAACCCTGTCTCGAAAAACCAAAAAGTGCTAGAGCCCCAATAGGGTGTGGATGGTTGGTTGTTTAGAGAGGTTGGATGTAGTTTGTTAGTAGTTGTGCACAAAGAAGAAACAAAAGGAAGTAAGAGCCAAGTAGCTGAAAAGGAGGAAAAATTTTAAGTTCAACATTCATTAAAATATTAATGAATATTAATATTAAAATCTAATAGAATAGATTTACTAATAAGCTTCCTTAGAAAATGTTGGGGCACAAAGTTTTAGCATCCACATGTCACTAGGGAAACCAGGAATGTTGACCGTGTGCATGGTTTCCTCCCCAGAAGGCTGGAGGTAGATAGCCAATGACTTTTTGCTCTCTATAAAGACAGACTTCACCCAAATGCTCAGAATGTTATTCCAGACTCTACCTCCCTAGACCTTTTATCTTTAGCTTTCTGATATTCATGCAAGTATTCTCTGTTGTAAACTTATTCAATTTATGACTTGAATTTATGTGTAAACTTGTGTGAACCTTTTACCACGTGATCGTATATTCTGAACAATGTATAAGTGGCTGAGGACAAAGAGAGCAGAGACCCCCTTTTTCCTTAGAGAATCTTTTAGAGAACTTTTTGTTTTGTTTTGTTTGTTTTTTCAAGACAGGGTTTCTCTGTATAGCCCTGGCTGTCCTGGAACTCACTCTGTAGACCAGGCTGGCCTCAAACTCAGAAACCCATCTGCCTCTGCCTCCCAGAGTGCTGGGATTACAGGCGTGTGCCACCACCACCTGGCTGAGAAGAACTTTCTTAGAGAACTTCCATAGTAAACTTTTTAGAGAGAACTCAGAAATAAGGCTAAAATCACTTTTCAAAGTGTCCCTTTTTCTTCCTGCAATTTCAACTTGCAGGCTGGGAGTAAACAGAGCAGGGCAGTTCCTGGGGAGATGGAACTAAAGATTACTTTACTTAATCCCCAGCTGTTAGGCTATAGGTGTTAATTAATTGCCTAAGTCAGAGGGGCTTTTAATCCTCACAATGAGCAAAAAAGTTTTTAGACTTTTTAGAAGTTATCAACAAGCATTCAGGATAGTTAGAGAGCTAGGACCATTAAAGACCATCAGTCTTTAAAGCTACACCCGTGTCCAACTCTGTCTCCCTTCAACCCATTCTGGACCAGGGAGGACCCCCCCCCCCCCGCCCCCCAGGAGAGATGTTACATGTATCTTATGGCCTGCTACCTTGGTAGGGGACCACACCAGATTCTAGGCCTTTTAGTTATACAACCCATCTTCAAGGTCACAAGCCTTGCTATATTGCAAAGCAGTTGCTGTATTGTCATACCTTTAGCTTTATTGTACAGCTGAACTGGAATGATGGTTGCCTGAAACTTTTCCCCAAAGTCAATTGTATTTAAATATGCTTGCAATAATCTGCCTGGCATCAGACTCTTTAGAAGTCTGATCCAGTTTGATGAAGTCAAACTGAACCAAATTCTCATTCTCACCTGTTTTGCAGCTGTTTTCCCTGCCTGTTGTGACCACCTCAAAGAAATTTAAATTACACAGAAATAAATTAAGCTTTGGGGCTCTGCCTTTGTGTTATTCAATGACTTTAAGATAGACAGCTCACACCAGGCAGTGGTGGTGCACACCTTTAATCCCAGCACTCTGGGAGGCAGAGGCAGGCGGATTTCTGAGTTCGAGGCCAGCCTGGTCTTCAGAGTGAGTTCCAGGACAGTCAGGGCTATACAGAAAAACCCTGTCTCAAAAAAAACCAAATCCAAAAAACCAAAAAGACAGCTTACTACTAACTGGTTTCTCCTAGACAATACAAGAAAGTAAAGAAAACAGAACTGTATTCCTGACTTAATTAGAACGTAAATTTGCTGAAGTTGTGTCTTTATAAAAATCACTCATCAGAGCTGCTTGCTCATTAAAAGTTCTGCCCTCCTCTTAGGAGTGGCACTTGTCAAACTGCCTTGAAGATATGACCCTGCAGATAGATGCTCTTTTAAGAAACTGGAGCTGTGCTTCTCTGTCTCAGAACTCACACAACTGCACATAAGATTAGACAGTTTCTAGTCAGGGCTAGACCCCTCTTAAGCACTAGCTAGGAGCCCAGGTGTGTGTAATAATAGTTTTTCTTTTTCCTGAGGGCCTAGTTGACTCCTTTGTTGGCTTGAACTACTTCTATGTTTTATGAAACAAGTACTTTTTAAAGAGAAAGATGGAGATGAGCTGGATAGAAAGAAAAAGAAGCACCATATCCACCACACTGGAACAGCTTACACAGGAGATATTTGGCATCTACACACCCAGTTCCACATAACTAAACAAACCTTTATTTTCCTTGCCTGTTCCTCCCACAGCCACTCTAACATTTAAGGTCACAGTTGAAGAGATTGTATTCTGTTATAACTTCAAGATAATTGTTTGAGATCAATAAATATTGCTTCAGAATTAAGGAAATCGGGTGTGTGTACAAAACAACCACTTTTAAAAAAAATTCACGGCTCAGTGGTTAAGGCTACTGGCTGCTCTTCCAGAGGTCCTGAGTTCAATTCCCAGCAACCACATGGTGGCTCACAACCATCTGTAACGGGATCTGATGCCCTCTTCTGGCATGTAGGTGTCCATGCAGATAGAGCACTCATACATAAAATACATGAACAAATCTTTTGCCAAGCGGTTGTGGCGCATGCCTTTAATCCCAGCACATGGGAGGCAGAGGCAGGCGGATTTCTGAGTTTGAAGCCAGCCTGGTCTACAGAGTAAGTTCCAGGCCAGCCAGGGCTATACAGAGAAACCCTGTCTCAAAAACAGAACAAACAAACAAAACAACCCCACAACAACAATAAAAAAAATTTCACTCATCTTCAGCTGGTACAATAGCATGAGTAAAGGAAACATTGCCATATTTTAAAAGAGTAATATTAAAATTAGTAGCATAATTTTCATCCTCTGCAATCAGGTAGGCTGCAAAGAAATAGAGGGTTGCATATATATTTCAGTGATAATGCCTCATTATGCAGGAAGATTTCTTAGAAAAGAGAAGAAAGGGACAATGAAAGGAAAGGACAATTAGCACCAACCTGAAGATTCTTTAATATCACAACTCAAAGAGCAAGGTCACCTACACAGCAATGCTATTTTAAGGAAATGTATAAGCCCAGTGTTTGTGAAGATTAAGAACAAACATCAGAAACTCAAAGTCAGCACGGGCTACATAGCAAGTTTACACCCATCCTTAGCTACATGTGACACTGCCTCAAAAAGTATAATGAACCGGCACATATGACTATCAAAAAAGTAATAAGTGAAGCCAGAGGCCCAGTCTGTCGCCACGATGATGAACAAGTCTGTGGTAGATATGGGAGATGAAGAGAAACAGAGTGGTCTGTGGGTCTGATTTGAGATGTTTGTGCTGCCACCTGAGGCTATGGTGATGTTTAGGTCTACTCTGCAATCTTGGGCCATGTCTGGGCCTGTGTTGATGTCTGTGGCTGTGTTACTACCAAAGGCCATTGAGATGGCTGTTAGTGGTCTAGGCTGGCACATGGGGCCATGTTGATGTCCCAGGGCCAGGGTGAACTACCCTACCCCGCAACCTGGCAGTGAAGGGAGAGCCGGCTCTGTTTAGTAGGTGTAGGAGTTGGTGGGCTGAATACCTCAACTACCACCAGATCCAGGGCTTCAAGCTCAGATCCGGGGCTGTGAACTGGCCCATCCTTACATGTGTCCCATTTGTGAACTGCTGGGGATGTCCTGGTGAGGATCCAGTAATGATGGCATAGCAGAAGTCAGAGGCCTCCAATCAATGACTCAGTCTAATGAATATTTGCAAGTAGAGTTGTTTGGACAGCAGGGTATACTGTATGATACACGCTTACATGGTAAGATTTTCTTTAGGTTTAATTTTAATGTTTAATTTTCTTTTGTGGAGGAGGGTAAATATGGAAGGACCAGAAAACAAGGTGACTGGAGAGGATGGTGTGATATTAACAAGAATTAAAATATGAAAAAAAGGAAAAGTGAAAACAAATTTAGAGAAATCACAGTATCTGACTTTAAGATTTCTTATAAAAGCTACTATGACCCAGAGAGTGGAAAATGGCAAATGAAACAGAACAAAGCAATTCCACTCCCCAAAAGACGAGCACAATGGACACAATCTAGAACTGAGAGTTGTTCTACACTTCTGCAGTCAACTGGAGTTCTACAGAAATGTTAGGCTAGTGCCTTATTTTGTTAATTCGAGTTTTCATACAAATAAGAAGGGTTAAAAGCAGCAAGAGGCTATAGCAGTTGCTGCTCTTATAGGGACCTGGGTTCATTTCTCTGTACCCACACCAGACACCGTCTAATAATGCTCCAGGCATTCAAAACTCTCTTCTGGCCTCTGAAAGCAGTTCATGTATATGCACATACACACAAACATACAAATAAATAAAAAATAAAAATCAATAGTACAATCTGATGATAATAAAGATGAAAAGATATAATGAACACAATGTAACAGAATAAATATATGATATGACTTAATCCATAATAATTATACTAATACTGGAATATTAGAAAATGGTTAGACTACATTTAAGCATCTCTTTTAGGTAAGAATTTCTTCTCAGCTAACAGAATTACTTATAGCAACAACCACCACAAACAAAACAAAACAAAACAAAACAACAACATCAGGTATGGTGATACATGCCCTTAAATGCAATACTAGGGAGGCAGAAGTAAGTGGATCTCTGGATTGAAGGCTTAACTCAGTGAACATAGTGGGTTCCAGAACAGCCAGGACTCTACAGTGAGGCCCTATCTTAAAATAAAATATCTCACAAAACTGTTTCAAAACAAAACTAAATCCCAAATCCCCTAGTTGTTTCAAGAAAGAATAATAGATTATGACAGATGACCAGCTGTGCCACAAAAGCTGACCCAATTTTTCCCAATGAACAATACTGAGATATACAGAGCAGTCTCTCTTATTCAAGTCTTCCTACTCAGCACTTCTTCCCTATGAACAGTAGCAGTCATTTTCGTGCAAACAACACAGGAAAGAGAACCTGGTATTGCTTGGTGTGCTGTTGAGGTGTGTGACAGTCAGCACGTGCCTTACATGGATTTACGTCAGGGGATTTGATCTCCTCCATGGAGCACATGCCCTAACAAGCAGTATCTAGAAACAGACAAGGAATAAACTGCGGTGTAATCATTTTCTTGAGATTGGAATATTCCATCCTATAAGAAAGCTCCTTGAGCAGGAAGGTCAACAACTCAAAATAGCTTCAGGAAGTCCAAGTTTACTAGGTCCCTTCCTGACAAGAGTAGCAGATCAACTGGAGCTGAGCTAAACTGCCAAGACAACTCTCGGTGGCTAAGGTGCAAAGAAGACTTTGAGACCAGACAGCTGCCTGGAAGAATCAGAATCAGGCCTATTTGCCTGGCCCGTAAAAGGTTCAGATTAACTCAGGAACCTGGAACGGTCATACTGGCCAACATGCTGAGCTGTCTGCAGGGTGTGCACTGTGCACAGGTCCCCAGTTTTGTGAGCTGTCACCTGTGCTAAGGTGAGGCTTTGGTGGTACAGCTGTCTTGAGTCTTTACTGTTCCTGTAACTCCTCACCCCTATCCCTGTAAGAAACCCCAATAAAACTCACTGACTCACCAAACTAGTTTTCTGTAGTTCTTCTCCTTCCATCTCAGGCCTACCCCCTACTCATGATATCTATCTATCTATCTATCTATCTATCCATCCATCCATCCATCCATCCATCCATCCATCCATCCATCCATCCATCCATCATCCATCTATCCATCTATCCATCTATCCATCATCTATCATCCATCATCCATCTATCTATCTATCTATCTATCTATCTATCTATCTATCTATCTATCATCTGTCATCCATCATCTATCTATCTATCTATCTATCATCTATCCATCCATCTATCTATCTATCTATCTATCTATCTATCTATCTATCTATCTATCGTGTGTGTGTGTGTGTGTGTGTGTGTGTGTGTGTGTGTGTGTGTGTGGTTCCGCTATCTAGATGTGTATTGTGTCTTCTCCTCAGGAAATGGTACAACCAAGTTTAGTAATGCCCAGTCTTTGTGTTTATCAAACCTTCCACCCTATGTAACTAAAGGATCAGGACCCAGGGAAGCATCTCAAATATTAACAAGCTTAAAAATAACAATTAGGTACATAATCCAGTATTAAGAGAGTTATATTATTGACAAAGCTGTCTTTTTCTCAATCTTGAAAAAAATTTAAATTAGGAAACACCATTGAATTATAAATATATACCAGGTAAATGAGCTATTATTGTTACACATTTTCATTTTTCTAATAAAAAAACTGCTTCCCAACCCAGAGTTTCTGAAAAAGCCTTACCAACCATGTGTTTGGAATCCAAAAGCTTATCAGACACTTCACAGTAAGAAAAAGAAGTCTAGAAATGTATACATTTACTGCACACCAATGATTTATAGTGTCATAAATGTACTTACCTATTTTGGATCTGATTTCCTGTATACTTTATATATTTTGTTTTTTCCATCAGTTTAGTGATTAGAGTATCTATGATCACTTTTTGATTCTGAAAAGCTTCTTCTATAAACTGGTATCTGAAGAAATAATAAGCAAATAACTTCATACAAATATCTATGCAAAGAAAGTCCAAAAGTAAAAAAACAAAACAAAAACAATATAAGGGAGAGACTGTGGGGGCTAGAGACATGATGACGGGGGTTAAGAAAGCTTCCAGAGGCTGCTCTTAACCTCCTGTAACTCCAATTGCAGGAGATTTGAGGCACTTGTCTGGTCTCTAGGAGAACCTGAATCCATAAGCACATACATACAAACACACACACATAAACAGGTGATCTAAACAAAGAGGAATAATATATTAAAAAAATGACCTTGGGAAATGCAGAATGTGGACTGGCAAGATGGCCTCCATGGGTAAAGGTGCTTGTTGTCAAGTCTAATTTTGATTCCTGGGACCCTTACGGCAGGAGAGTTCCCACAAGATGTCCTCTGACCTCTGCACACAATGTGGTGTGCAAGCAAGTATGTACACGCATGCACACCCAGAAAGTCTTAAAAAGGCAGGTATTCCCATCTGCTCAATTTGTTATGTTGAAAACCAGTAGTAAACCCTAAAATGTTAACAAGGTAAAAGTTTACTTTATTGCTGAGCCTAACTGCAGTCTCCTTGGAGGCAGGAGAGAGACATGGCCCTGACCAAAAGCAGGGGAGCCTTTTATAGCTGGGCTCTGACCCTTGATTACGAAGTGAAGTGTTTGCAGTTCATAATTTAATTAGCTATATTTATGATCACAGGAAAAGTATTTGTTGTGGTTTTATGGCTAATCAGCTCTTCGAGCATACCATGAAACAATGGAAACAATTTGCAATGTGCAAATGACAAGATTATAGAGGAAGAACAAGTTAAAAAAAAAAAAAACACTAGTTGACTTTTAGCTTGGTACATGATTAGAGAAAAACACCATAGGGAACAATATAGAAATAAATCAAATTATAACATTGTTTAACTAAGGAAGAAAAATGGAGTCTGCTGGTCATTAACAAAACTATTATTCAACAAAGAAGTCTTTAGATACTCTTTATTTCAAGAGTGTATTAAATACCGAGCACTCTTAGAGGCGTATACAGCTTGTTAGACAGATGTAGCAAAAAGAGGTCAAAGATTTAAATCAATTTGTTAATAGGCTTGACTACTTTGGGACTTCAGAACCATGGAAGTTTGCTGAGGATAAATACTCTCAAGATCATATCTAAACAGTAAGAGCGTTGTTGTACAACAAGCCACAAAATAAATTATTCTTTTCCATAAATAAGAGAAGGCATTTGATATTGTACCTTTTGATTAAAGCCTTGAATGACTTAAAAGACACAACATTTAGCAGTTGTTATCAACCAGAAGTCAAGATGGTTGACATGGGCAAACTATAGAAAAAAATATCCCGTGAAGAGACAGTCATGACAGAAAGGCCTGTAGGCTGGGGAGATGGCATGGCAAGAGGAAGCCCTATGACTCTCAAGCTAGAAAACCCAAGTTCTGTCCTGAACCCCACATGGTAGAGCGAAAACAGATTCCTGCCTTCCTCTAACCCCCACAAGTGTGCCATGAGCTTGCGTGTCCCCTCCTACACTTCTTTTTCTTAAATGTAATACCGTTCATTTAACTTCAAAAACATTTCAGTATTCTAAACATACAAAAAATAACAGAAGGTTGCAAACTGCATTTAGGTACAAAGGGTTCTTGAACTTCCATTGGTGCAGTTCTTCACTTTGCAGATGAGTTCTACGGTTTCTTTCTTTTTTTTTTTTTTTTGTTTTTTGGATTTGGTTTTTTCGAGACAGGGTTTCTCTGTGTAGCCCTGGCTGTCCTGGAACTCACTCTGTAGACCAGGCTGGCCTCGAACTCAGAAATCCGCCTGCCTCTGCTTCCCAGAGTGCTGGGATTACAGGCATGCGCCACCAACGCCCGGCTATGGTTTCTTTAAGAAGTTCAAAATCTATTGCACTTAACTAAAGAAAAAACTCCAAACACTTCTCATGCCAGATGGCCCCTCCCCCCTTTCCACAACTGAAAATGTCAGCAGAATGCTATGGCACTATATACAAAACCAAGACAACCTGAAGCTAAATAGATGCCCACCTCAGTATCAATGTGTCCAGCCTCACAGTGCACGCCCTGAGCTATGGGCCCCTCCAAAAGGCATCTTCCCCTCACAGCCTCCAGCCAAACAAGGAGCATTAAGAATCTGTCTGGGGGGGGGGGGGCTGGAGAGATGGCTCAGTGGGTAAGAACACCGACTGTTCTTCCAAAAGGTCATGAGTTCAAATCCTAGCACCCACATGGTGGCTCGCAACCATCCGAAAAGAGAAAAGACATCTGATGCTTTCTTCTGGTGTCTGAAGACAGTTACAGTGTACTCACATATAATAAATAAATAAATCTAAAAAATAAAAAAAAGAATCTGTCTGGGTTGTTTTGTTCTCTTTACAAACTATAGATATGTACAGTTGACAACTCAGGATGTCTAGCCAATAACCATATAGTTAACACTACCTTACGAGTTGAGAACAAAACGCCAGAAACATTTTCAAATGCCTTTTCACACCAACAGCAAAGTGCACTGAGTGAGGTGGACTCGAGTGCCTTTTCATTTTAAAAATGTTTGGAGCTATGTACAACTTTGATAGTTTCAGGGTGCTCTGGACACCCACAACCACTTCATGTAAACCACTGACTCTTTGAGAAACTACAATATGATAGTGATCAAATTTTGTAATTAAACCTATCAAGGGCAATAGACACAACTCAAATAAGAGATGTGTCAATCACAGTGCTCTCCTACTCTAGGCATTCACAAGGAGACATAGTTTTGATTCATCTTCCTCTTCCTCCTCCTCTTCCGCCTTTTCCCCGAGCAACTTTAGCAGGACCCCTGGCGCCATCAAACATCCCTTTTAGACTTACAGTCAGCAACATCCTTCTCATACTTCTCCTTCAGCTTTGCTGCCTTGGTAAAGTAAGGCTGCTTTTCACTGTTACTTAAGTTATTCCACATCACACCCAGCTTTTTTGCCCCATGGCCAATGGAGAAGCCTGGGTTTGTAGGTTTAATCCTGGGGTGGAATTCAGAGCAGAATAAGAAAAATTCAGACAGAGGTCTTTGAGGGCATTCGGGTTCTTCTTCTTGCCTCCTTGAGCTGGTCCATAATCTTTCATCTCCTGATCATAGCAAACTTTATCTGCCTTTGTCATTTCAAACTTTGATTTCTCTTTGCTAGACATTGTCTTCCACCTCTCAGAGCACTTCTTGGAAGAAAACTCCATAAAACTGACTGTAACCTCTGGATTTTTCTTATGTTCTTTCCTGCATTTCTGCACGAAGAAAGTATAAGCAGACATCTTGCCCTTTGGTTTCTTGGGGTCACTTTTAGCCACCTTAACTGTATTGTTCCCCCCTCCTCCACTTCTAAACATAAAAAATAAAATAGGTGCAGTGCTAGCCACTCGGGAGGCTAAAGCAGGGGGTTCTCTGTGCAGCAGGATTTATCCTGATCTATAGGTACTGCTACATAGTGAGACCATTTTAGAAAGAATAATAACTGTAAACCTAGAATTCTGTACCCAAGGAACATATTCTTAGTGTTAAATGGAGCTGAAAAACTGGGTGTGGTAGTAAATTTCTTTAAATCCAGTGCTAGGGAGGCTGGCAGGTAGATCTCTATGAGTTCAAAGTCAGCCTGGTCTTGAAAGGATAGAAAATAATACAGCCTAACTCTAATGACCCCAAGAAGTCAGAAATATAAAATGCAATCTCACTTTGTTAGAAACTAGGTAAAAGGTCACATTCCAGAGCCTGCCCTTTGTTTAGACCTAGCAGAAAGGCCTTTAATATTAATAGGTGATCCTGGCCCCACAAGGTAACTGGAAATGGGCTAAGCTTATCTTGCTTCTATAAACTGCTTACGCCATTACCCCTATGCAGGAGTTCACGCAGCTATAGACATTCAAGAAAATAGGAAACTAATTGGTCCACTGAGCGTGGGCTCTGATAATTTAAACTGATTGGCCTAAAAGCTATGGAGTGGTACAAATCAATTGGCTCACATTTTGCGGGCTCTCCATGCTAAGAAATGATTGGTTTGTGAGTCTCCGGCTTTGTTGTAAACTTATAAAAGCTGTCACAATTCGGCACTCGTGGTCCTCAGTCCTCTACCCCCGCGTGGTGTATGGCTGTGGAACCCAGAATTCTGGAATAAAGAAATTCTCATGCTATTGCATCAAGACTGTTTCTCCTGAGTGATTTGGGTGCTGCCTTCTGAGGTGTGGGGTGCTGGGGCACCCTCGGTTTTGGGGGGTCTTACAGTCTATGTAGTGAGTTCCAGGATAGCCAAAAATATATAATAAAGACCTTATCTCAAACAACAACAACAACAACAACAACAACAACAACAACAACAACAAAACCAATAGGGCTGGAGAGTTGGCTCGGTTATTAAGAGATTAAGAGCACCGACTGCTCTTCCAAAGGTCCTAAGTTCAAATACCAGCAATCACATGGTGGCTCACAACATCCGTAACAAGATCTGATGCCCTCTTCCAGTGCGTCTGAACACAGCTACGATGTACTTACATATAATAAATAAATAAATAAATAAATAAATCTTTAAAAAAATAAAGGTGAAAAATATTTCAACCTGGGGGATTCTCTTTATGGTATAGCTTCAGTAAGAATAATTAAAATCACGGGCAGAAGCAAAGTAAAAAGAGTCTTGGCGTGTAGTATATGCATATATATCATATACAAGACAGTAGAGGACTTATTAGTAGACAAAGGTTGTTTTCTAATGAGGGACATGCCTGATCCAGGTAGAAGATAAGTACAATATGAGGTTAGGTTGTAACATTTAGAGAAGTCGGGGCCAGTGAGATCGTTTAGCAGATAAAAGCACTTACTATGCAACCTCACAACCTGGGTTTGATCCATGGAACCCAGGCAAAAGGAGAGAGCTAACACACAACAGACACACACACACACACACACACACACACACACACACACACACACGAACACACTAGCAATAAACTTAATTTTTAAAAAGCCAGATACAACTGGTGGTACACAACTAAGATGGACCTCTGAGTTTGAGGCCAACCTGGTTTATATAGTTCCAGAACAGACAAGACTGCATAGTGAGACTATACATAAACAACAGCAACAACAAAATCAAACTAACAAACCAAAATCAAAATCTCACCAAAACAAAGTCTCCTCTGTTAAGGTCTGGGTAAATGCTGCTGCCTGTCTAGCCAGCCATTTTGTGCTACTACTAATGTTACAAGGAAACTTTCTCTTGTACAAATTGATTGCATATTCTGTTATGTTTTGTGCTTTGGTGTTCTTGGAAACCAATTACAATAGGAGTCAGTTAGATAAACTTGGACCCAAATGAACCCAGTAGCACTTCCTGTACCTGTATATGAGCTTTTATGGTTTCTTGCCTTTATAATCCGTTCCTGGGATGTACCCCAACATAAGCGAGATACCTGCACCAATATATGAAGCTATTTAGGATGAGACTTCCATTTTGAGTAGAGGTCAAATAAAGTTTAAGTTCCCAAGACCTCCCTGGGAACTGACATCCTACTTGGCAGAAAGAGACATGTATGTGGGTAACTGACATCCAGCTTGGCAAGTTAAGACACGAATGTTAGGCAAGTCTCCTGCCACAGTTCCATACCCCAACCAAAGGGAGCAGGATAACTGTACGACAAAGATGTGTGCCTCAGCAAGTCCCCAATCCCTAAATTCTGATTGGTGGAATAACTTGGTATAGATGTTTATGGATTTTAGGCTTAAAAGCTCTGCAGGATCCTGGCTTGGGGTTGAAATCGGCTCTCAAATCTGGTTTGTAGCCCTGATCAATCAGTCCTAGGGCAAATGCTCAATAAACTATCTCTGCCTGAACTGATATTGGTGGTTCATGTGGTTTGTGGGGTGTCCCCTGGACCACAACATCCTCATTTTTTGACACTAGCAACTAATATCTTGTTATCTAAAAAAATAACTGATTCTCAGTGTGGACTGATTTTGGCTCATAGGGGTTTTGGTAATGTCTTAAATATTTTAAAATCGTTTTTAGCTGTCATTTATGAGGGCAGAGGAGTTCAGTGTACAACTAGTATTCAAGTAGGATACTAGCATTCCTTCAATGTATTGTCCAGACCAAAATATAAAATACAAAAGACAGAAACCAAAAAACAAACCCTGAAATTGAGAAACCCCTGTGTAATCCAGGATACCTCTGGCCAAACAAAACACATCCAAACTGCCATTTAGCTGAAGCAGTAGCAGTCTGTAAGCCACATAAAAAGTATGCTGCAGATCTGAAGATAACAAAAGATGCTGGTACCTGTGCTCTTTGTGTTCTAGCAGCTGGCAGTCTCGACATGTCAGTTTATCACATGTTTCACAGTAAAGTTTCAATTGCTCCTTTTTATGGAAGGGACAAAACACTGGTCGCTGACTGGTCACACCAACTGCCTCTGCAAAAACAACAGAAAGCAGAAAGAAAATTACTGTCATTGAATAGTAGATCATTAGTGGTCCATTTCTACTCAATTCCACTGAAATAAAAGAACTACCTTTCCTTCATCAATGCACTTAGTTACTACTGCATTACAGATTTTGAAATATTAAATACTTTCAAGGCTGGTAGCTAAAGGCATCTGTCTCCAAGGCTGAAAAACTAAGTTTAATCCCTAGAACCCACAAGGTGGAAGGAGAACCAACTCCCATAAGATGTCTCTGCTGGGTCCCGGGGGCATGACAGGGCTCCAGCCCTGGGAGAAGAGCCAACAGGATATGGGTCTTTTTAAGTACTGATGATGGCTGAGTCATAAGGCTTGTTTGCACAATTTTACTCAAGCATTCCTTTGAGGAATGCTCTCCCAGCCAAGGTCAATGGATTCTATGATAACCAGAAACAGCTTGACTCTGGGAAGCAAAAATGTGTCTGGTGAACTTCAGCAAAGATGATGATGCTGTGACCTTCAGGATTGCCCTTAAGGCTGTTGGAAAGAATTCTGAAAACATGAGTTCAAGAATACATGTATCAGTGTAACAGCTATTCTTTACAGGATTTCTTAACTATTCAAAATATAAAAATACAATATGAATTGTATGAGGGGCTTCACATGTGAAAGAACAGAGGGAGCTACACTATTGAGTTAGCTAGTCATAAAAATATTAAAGGAGACATGATTTTATCAATAAACCCTGGAATCACCACAGTGGAAGGAATAGTTACAAATCAAGGCTCAGACAGATGGTTATATAATATTAGTGGTAAAATGGTGGTCTCCTCCACAGAAGGCATCAAAAACTAAATTTGATCAGGATATTCTACTCCCTAAAATGTGCAATTCAAATAGAGGTTGGGGACAGATAAAGAGTCTAGTATCAAGAAAACAGATGATGGCTTAATGATAGTCCTACTTTCTTGGATCGCTTAATGCTTTCCAATAATAAGCATTAGAGTTGCTGAGATGAAAAAGAAAAAGATCCAAAGATTAAAAGAATATATTGAGGTAGCTAAGTATTATAGAAATGAGTTACAATACTGCTTGCACAAACAAGAGCTCACTAAATTGAAAAAAAAAGTATGAAAAATATAAGGTCATAAAATGCTGACTCATGGAAGGATCAAAAGGGAACCTGGGGTAAATGATTAAACTGATATGCAATTTCTAAGGAAGTAGCTTTATAAAAGACTGGTCTTTGTTCTGCAAGAGAGAGCTATCTGGAACAGATCACAGAGCTGTCAGGTTGCATAGTCACTGATTCTGAGTTGTTCTTTCACTGCTCCAATGCGCTCCTTCCTCAGGTCCCTCTTTCAAGCTGAGGCTGGAACTTGACAGTCTCCCACAAGGTGCCCCCACACATATACATACACAGAATAAGGAAAATTGTAAAAAAAGAGAAAGTCTCACAAAACACTTCTCAAGCATTTCTTAATGCTTAAGGAAAATGAATAAGATTTTTTACTTTAATTAAGAAGTAATTTAAAGATATATAATGTCAAAAAAAGATTTATATAATTAAAAAGTCTTAAAATAGTCCCTAAGAGAATAAACTAACTGAATCTTTTCTATCCCAAATATGAGACAGGAGGATCCAAATCTGTGGACTAAGACTAGAAAACTGGCTCAGCAATGCAAAGTACTTGCTAATGCCCCAGCACCCACAGGCAGCACACAAGCCTCTCTAACTCCACTTCCATGGGAATGCCTGTCCTCTTCATGGTCTCCCCATGAACCAGGCTCTAATGTGGTGGCACACAGACATACATCAGGAAAAATACCCCTATATGTGTAAGAAAATATTTTTCTTAAAAGGCTGTGGACTGCCCTGGGCTGGCTCCATAAACTGGCCTTCATGATAGGGTCATGGCTGAGTAGGCATGTCTGTTATATACAGACATGCTTCTCATGAGATAGCTGCATTTCCCATTGGTGAATCCCTTCCCCTCCGTTCTAGGAATTAAACCTAGAGCTTTATATAAGCTAAGCAAATATTTTCACACTGAGTACAGTCCCAGCTATGTTTAGTTTTGTGAAAGAGAGGCTGAACAAATTTATACTATACTGTAAGTGTTCTTTTTCTCCCTCTGTCCTTGTCAGATCTTTTAAAAAATTATAGCCATTCTGACTGCAATGAGATAAAATATAAATGTAATTTCATTTACATTTTCCTGATGACTTAGGCTGCTGAACATTTTCTTATATATTTTCTGTTTACTTGTACTTCTTTTATTGACCAGATTATATGAAGAGAAATACTTGATGTCTAATTTTTTTTAGTTCATATATTCTCTTCCTCCTGAGTGCTAGGATTAAAGGTGTGCATCACCACACCCATCTTTAGTAATAATTTAAAATAAAATTTTAAAGTAAAAATTTAAAATAAAATTAAGGTAATTGAAAAGCAACAAGATTGTTGGACTAGAAATAATGATATAAATAACTGGGTAAATATATTCAAAGAGCTATTTCTATAGACAAAAATAAAACCAAATTAACCTTCTAAGTTAAAAAGAAAAATGGTAAAAATTTATAAAACTCACAATGAAAAAAGAAAAATAACCATAGAAAATTTTGGTAGTTACAGTTTAGATGTGAAACATTCCTTTCCCCTCACCAAAAGCTCCCTGTTTAGAAGGTTTGGTCCTCAGTTATTGAGCTAATCACTAAGGTGACTGGATTATGAATGACTGGCTGTTATCTAGACAGTGGGACTGATCCACTCTGCCTCTTCCTCCCAAATGCTGGGACTCCAGAGACCACTGCTTCATTTTAACCATGCTGTAGAACTTTTGCTATTACTAGTCTATTTCTATACTTAGCAACCCACCAATCCCATTTGAATCACTCTTACTTACTTAATTTACTATAATGGCTATATAACTATTCCTTTATCAGTTATAACCAATAAATAGTCACCCTATTAACCAACACTTTGTAATCCATTAGCCAGTTAAAATCCAAAAACAGTTCAACATGCCTTTATATGAATTACCTACATTGTTCCATTTCTACAATACCTGCCAAGCTAACCCAGCCCTATACATGTCCAGTTTTCTATACCAATATCCAGAATGCCAACTCTCATTATTTATTTGCTTATATTCTTTATTAGATACTCCTGTAGTACAAGAGGCATTTTCATTTCTAGTATTAAACAAAATCTAAAATATAAAGGAGGTACATAAACTGATTGATTCAAGGACAAACATGAGAAAAAGCAAATCTTAAGGAAAAAAAAAACCACTGATATGTATGAACTCTTTAAACATTATGTTACGTGGGGGCTGGAGAGTGGGCTCGTTAGTTAAGAACACTTGTGATGAAGCAGCTTGCTCAATCTTAAGGATGGAAGCCATTTTGTCATAAGGTCAAAACAAGTTCCTTTCTGCTGCAAACTCAAGCTGAGTGTGCTCTAACCTGTTTCCAGAATTCGAAGACATGCTATGGAGCCGGATGTACTGGCTGGTTTTGTGTGTCAACTTGACACAGGCTGGAGTTATCACAGAGAAAGGAGTTTCAGTTGGGGAAGTGCCTCCATGAGATCCAGCTGTGAGGGATTGATTTTCTCAATCAGTGATCAAGGGGGAGGGCCCCTTGTGGGTGGTTCCACCTTTGGGCTGGTATTCTTGGGTTCTATAAGAGAGCAGGCTGAGCAAGCCAGGGGAAGCAAGCCAGTAAGGAACTCTCTCCATGGCCTCTGTATCAGTTCCTGCTTCCAACCATACCTGAGTTCCAGTCCTGACTTCCTTTTGTGATGAACAGCAATGCAGAAGTGTAAGCTGAATAAACCCTTTTCTCCCCAACTTGCTTCTTGGTCATGATGTTTGTGCAGGAATAGAAACCCCGACTAAGACACCGGACAATGACAAGTTAACATGTTCTGTCAAATAATTTTGAAATGTTCAGCCAAATTCCTAATGTAATCAAAATTCCTCTAGAAATCCCCAACCCTTGGAGACACCCTAGTCTTGCAGGGTGTCTCTGGGCAATATAAACCTCGTCTCCTCTTTAGGGAGGGAGCCCTGTTTGAGAGATAATAAAGCTTGCATAATTCAGCCAAAGATTTTAGGTAAAGGTCTTCACTCTTAGTGAGATTTACAAAAGCAAAGTTTTATTTTGTTTTGTTTTCCTTCTGATTACACCAAATTGAATTTATAGAAGCAGGAAAGTTGTGAATATAAGTTAAAGCAAGATTCAATATATAATTCACACTTATAATACCTCTAAGTACAATTTCAAATAGAATGCTGGTTTCTTTGATTCAAAAAGTGTATTTTAAAGTACATGTACTATTTATAGCTGTATCAAAATTAGTCAGTGTAGTAAATGTAAAATTACAGTTGCAGAGAGAGAAAAGGAGAAGTGCGGAAAAACCCAATTCCTTACCTGGAGACACTTCTTCTTTGTGCCTGACTGTGTGGTCTTTTGTGAACTTTACCCTCTGGTGAGCTCTGATACACGTTTTGCAGAGCCATTCAACACACTCAACACAAAACCCATTAGCTTCGGCGTTGTCTTCACAGCTTGTGCACACCTAACAGTAAAAGAATCTGGTCACATCAATTGTTGGGAAAAAATTAAAAAGAATGAAACACTAACCAAATACTACCAAATCAGTTTTCTTATCCTAAGGTAAAATTAATAGTATACATTAAACTATATGTATTTTAAATGAATATATTATCCATAAGAATTGTCTTTTTAGACAAGGTCTCACTATGCACACTCTTGGTTAATCTGAGACTATTTAGACTAGACTGGACTTTACCTCATAGACACCTGATTATTTCTGCTTCTAGGATAAAAGCAACACTAGACTGGACAAAGATTATTTAAGCACATTTTTCTCCTTAGATTGATATACTAGACTTTCCAGGCACTAGGCAAATGATATATATGTAAAAATCATTTCAAGTGGCTTAAGAGATGGCGCCAGTGTTAAGAGCATAAGTTGTTATCCGTGTTTGGTTCCCAGCGCCCACTCAATCACTTACAACCACCTGTAACTCCAGGAGATCTGGCATCCTCTTCTGGCTTCTGTGAGCATCAGGTATATATACACATGGCATACATATATACATACACCAAACATTCATACAGACAAAATAAAAATAAAGCAATTGAATTAAATCCTAGAAAAGAATTGAGCGGTGGCTCAGCGGTTATGAGCACTTGCTGCTCTCACACAGCTCACTGGACTCAGGTTCCCACACTCAAATGGCAGCAGATGACCGCCTACGCCCCAATGGCAGCAGATGACCACCTGCACCCCAATGGCAGCAGATGACCACCTACGCCCCAATGGCAGCAGATGACCACCTGTGCCCCAATGGCAGCTGATGACCACCTGTGCCCCAATGGCAGCTGATGACCACCTGCACCCCAATGGCAGCAGATGACCACCTACGCCCCAATGGCAGCTGATGACCACCTGCGCCCCAATGGCAGCTGATGACCACCTATGCCCCAATGGCAGCTGATGACCACCTGTGCCCCAATGGCAGCTGATGACCACCTGCACCCCAATGGCAGCAGATGACCACCTACGCCCCAATGGCAGCAGATGACCACCTGCACCCCAATGGCAGCTGATGACCACCTGCGCCCCAATGGCAGCTGATGACCACCTGCGCCCCAATGGCAGCTGATGACCACCTGGTGCCCCAATGGCAGCTGATGACCACCTGCACCCCAATGGCAGCAGATGACCACCTGTGCCCCAATGGCAGCTGATGACCACCTTTGCCCCAATGGCAGCTGATGACCACCTGTGCCCCAACTGTAGAGAATTCAATGCTCCCTCTGGCATTCCTCTGAGGACACCAGGAATGCTTGTGGTATATATGCATGCATGCTGGCAAAAACACAAATAAAGCAAAAATAAATATTAAGACAATTAATTTTAAGTACATTTTTCTCTCTAATTCAGTATACTAGTCATTTCAAGTAGTAGGCTAGTACTGAGCATACAATGATAAGGAAAAGTACACATTAAGTCTCTGTCCTTATAGTGCTTGCAATCCCCTTAAATGGAAGGACAAGTGAAAATTCAAGTTATCCTACTAGTTAGCTAAATGGTTATTAGTTGGGTGTTTTTTATTGACTTGAAAAAAATCTAAAGACATCTGGAAACAGATATTATTTTAAGTCCTTTATGTTATTTGTATGTGTATGGGTATTTTGTCTGCAAGGATGTCTGTGTAGCATGTGTGTGCAGTGCCTGTGAAGTTCAGAAGACCGTATTTGATCCTTGGGAAGCAGAGTCACCATGCGAATGCTGTAAACTAAACCCAAGTCTTCTGGAAGAGCAAAGCACTGAGACGTCTCTCTAGCCGGGAAGAAAATGCTGCTGTAAGATTAAGCTACTGAGGGTCTGGAGTGATATTTCAGTGGCTGGGAATGCTGGCTGCTCTTGACCTGGGTTCATTTTATGGCACCCATGTGGCAATTTAAGGTTGTCTGTAGTTCTGGAGGATCAGAGCCTGAGTGGGTGCTGCATGCACATCATACACGACATGTATGCAGGCTAGGAGCCCATACACATAAGAAAACATAAAAGAAAAAAGAAGAAAGGAGGAAGGAAAGAAAAGGGACTGGCATGTAGGCAAGTCTTCAGGTGCTAAGGAGTAATGCAGGAGGACCCGACTCACTACGGCAGTGGAATCTCTGCGTGGGTGGCTCTGGGTTCCACAGCAGGCTGAGCAGCCCAGGCATGGCGAGAGAAGTAGTGTGCAGCATTACTGCGTGGCCTCTGCGCCTGTTCTTGCCTCTGGGACCCAACCCTGAGTACTGCTAGGACTTCCTTTGATGATTTCAAGATGAAATACACTTTCCTTCCCACGTTACTCTGGCTTGTGGGGTTCACCTAGAAATCCTAACTATGACAGTGGTCTTGAACAGAATACAGAACTCTTCGTTAAAATGAAGGTAATGATACAAAATCTTAAAGATATATTTATTTATGTATTTTTATGTGTATGGGTACGTTACATGTATGTCTGCACACCACAGAATGGCATCAGATAGGTGTGAGCTGCCACGTGGGTGCTGGGAATTGAACACAGAACCTTCTTCAGAAGAGCAGTAAGTGTTCGTTCTTAACCACTGAGGCATTTCTCCAGCCCCAAAGACACATATTTATTGAGTTCTTAAGATGCAATGGGAAAGGTGCAGGATGGCAATGATCACTTCTGTTAAGAAGAGCCAATGCAGGAAATGCACAAAACCTTGTCAGTGCTTATGAATGGAGATATAGAAGCAAGCTTTCCCTAAAAAGACTTGTCAGCACCAAGATATGAAAGCTACTAGATAGAGTCATCTAGTCAGAGAACAGCACCAGCAAAAAAGCAAGAGCACGGCTGCTTTAAATAACCGAAAGCAAGCAGGCAGCGCTTTACTACAGGGATCAAGGGGAAGACTCAGGAGGAGGAGCTGGTGGCAAGGCCGGCAAGGGACAGATCAAGGAAGGCCACACGGCGATGTCGGTCTTTGTCTAAAGAGAAAGATTAAGAAAGGCACGGGCAGACATATTCTTAAAAGCATTATTACTGCAATGCAAAGAACAGATTAGAGAAGTGGAAAGCATTCCTACACAAGATAGTTTGTATGGGGGTTAGCAGAAGCGAGGAAGAGAACAGAAAGGGAGATTCAAAGTAAAGCAAGCCTGGGGATGTACGGGAGGTGAAGGAGGTAGTGGACGTATAAGCTGGTGGAGCGGTGAAGACAGTGGTAATACTACCTACCTACCTACCTTTGTAGTTGGAAACAAACAAATCACATAATTCAGAAAAATCTGGTATTTCCAGGAACCACAAACCTGCCTTTCTTAGGGCTTCTCGTCGTCACCTTTTCTCACACTGCTGCTCAGTGCTTGCCAGTGCTACGGATCACTTGTAACCGCCAATCCTCTTTGCTTTCCCAGCGCCACTCGGGATCCTATCTGCTGCTTCTTTTCCTGTGATCCTGTAGGTTTATGCTAGATCTAGGGGTATCCTTAAGTTTAACTATCATGTCTTAAGGATGCCACTTAAATTTCTGATCTTCCACTGAAGGCTACAACAAGGAGTAAGGAATGGCTCATGTGCACTGCTCCAGATCTCTGGTAAATGAAACGAAATATAAGATGCAAAGTAGAAGCAAGATATGGTAATACCTGTCATCCTGGGAGAGAGTAAGAGGACTGTGAGTTCAAGGCCACCCTGGGCAGCACTACAACAGAGCCTACTTCAAAACAACAACAACAACAACAACGACAACCTCAAAACCTAAACCAAAACCAAAACCCAAAAGCCAAAACAAAGCAGCAATGCAGGAAATAAGCACCTCAGAGGCCTTAGAGAAACAGCTGGTCACATTGTAGTCTCCACAATCAGTTTCTGGATTATCACCTCTAGAAAAGGTCATGAGCCCAGGGTTTCCTGCACAATACATACTACACCTGAGGTAAACCCTTAGCCAATTCCACTATTTAAAGCTGGTTTCACAAGAAAAAGTTTTTCCCCTGAAGCAAGCCCATTTTGGCCTTTGGAAAGCAATGTGGACACTGTTAAAGCAACCGAATTTTAATTAGTATTAACTAAGTTCTTTTATAAGTAATAAGAGCCCTAAATTTCACTGGAACAAACAAGTTGAAAATGAAAGAAGTGGGAAAAAAGCACAGAAACCAGTCACACAATAGACAAAATTAACAATTGCTTTCTAAACTAGACTTAATTTTTTTCTCAGATCTTCGGTTATAAAGATGAGGAACTGTCGATGAGACGATGAACCAAAAGCTGTATGCACACAAATCTCCTATTCTTGGCACATGCAAGAGAATTCACCTTAGCAGGGCCATAACCTGATAGAAAACCACAGATTCTCCCTAGAGATAAACTATCTACATTTAGTCTTGAAGGAATGAAAAAGAAAAGCTACTGCTGTGTGTTTAAATTCAGCACCTTGGACAACGTTACCAAACAAAGCTTCTAGAGTAAAGCCATGAACACGCCATTCTTAAACATGTAAAGCCCCCCCCCCCGGGGGGGGGGGGGATTAAGAGACAGCTCAGAATGTAAGGCAGTTTCCTACCTGTCAATGCAAGCCCAATGACCTAAAATTGGTTCCCAGAATACACAGAAAAACAGAAGAAAACCAACTTCACCAAGTTGTCCTCTGATTTTATTATATATTATAGCCATCAAGTATGTAGATAAACACACATACTACAAATAACTGTTAAAATGTAGAAATCTTACTGATCAAAAACATAATGTATGTCATTCGAGCAATTATACAGTTTCCAAAAAGGAGGCTAGGGCTGAAGGGAAAAAAGCACACTTGTAGCCCTTGCAGGGGACCTGGGTTAGGTTTCCAGCCCCCTCAAGGGATTTGCTGTCATTACCTCCAGTTCCAGGGGCTATGGTGCCCTCTTTTGGCCTCCATTAGCATTGCACACACACAGTATACTTACCAGAATTACAGGCAAAGCTCTAATACACACAAAGATAAATCGTTTTTAAAAGGTGTCTAAAGTAGCAGTTTCAACACCTAGTAACTCAAGTACAAAGAAATATTAAATATAGCATAATATTTCTTTCTAGCATAGAGAAATATGATAAAATCAGAGCCTTCTTTCTACATTGGCACTATTTATTCCTAAGTTCAACTATTCCCTATCATTCATACACTTAGAAATGATGTAACTTTATATTAATGTTCTGAAGCTTGGCTATTTATACAAGTTCCTTCAGCATTAGCTGCTTCCCATGGGTGGTGAAGGTTTGAATTTACACTTACCTGATTAGACTTTTCGACTGTACTACTAGGAACCTCAGTGGTGTCCTTCACAAAAAAGTTGTCTATGATGTGTCTCTCAGCACACTCTTGACTACAAACTGGGCATCGAATGACTCCAACTGGGAAAGACAAAATTGAATTTGAAGTTTAACATACTGAGGACTCCATATCTCATTTACACTGTAACTGGTTGTGGTTTTAGTTTCTAATCTTTTTTTTTTTTTTTTTTTTTTTTTGGTTTTTGGTTTTTTGGATTTGGTTTTTTCGAGACAGGGTTTCTCTGTGTAGCCCTGGCTGTCCTGGAACTCACTCTATAGACCAGGCTGGACTCAAACTCAGAAATCCGCCTGCCTCTGCCTCCCAGAGTGCTGGGATTACAGGTGTGCACCACAACTGCTGGGCAGTTTCTAATCTTTTAAAGTTCATATCCTTCTTTCTAAATTCATAAGGAATGTGTGCGTGTATATATGTTGTAAACATATGCGTTTTATATATACTAATATACTACATGTTGTACAAGCCCTTTTAATTTTAAATTACATGCCCAATGGCTTCTATTCTTACTCAGCAACCTCTTTATCACTGTTTTCCAGCCCTAAGCAGCCTTGTGCTCTCCGTACATTTGAGATCAGGTCTTGACAAGCCAGTCACCATGCACCCAAATCAATGTAGCATGTTTTCTACAGAACAAGGAATTCTGGATCTCTCCAGGCCTAGGGAATCAGAATTTCTGGAGGAATTATAATCATCTCTCTTTAAAGGCTCCTCCAGCTATTAAGAAGTATTATTTTACATTTTTCTTGAAGAGATGCAAACTGTTTCTGTGGAAAAGTTCTTTCTCAGACGTACATATAAAAAGACGTATATACAAAGCACTGATCTAATAATATAACGGCAACTTCAGCGAGGTCCACAGGTACTCACGGTTTGAATGTGCACTGTCCCTGCAGGCTTAGTTGGCCCCACCATTCTGGGGGCTTTGGAGGTGCGAGCCAGTTAAAGGAAATAGGAGCCAGTTAAAGGAAATAGGTCGGTGGAGATGATGCGTCGGGAAAGCCGTCTTTGCTTTCCAGTCCCTCTACTACTTCCTGACCGCATGAAGAGAAAAGTCTCCTCTAAATGCTTCCTGTGTTGCCACGGGCCCAGAATCAACAGAGCAAAGGGCTAAAACATCTGAAACCATGAGCCTATATAAAAGTTTCTTACCCCTTAAACTGTTTCTATCCGGTATTTTGTCATAGCAATGAGGAAAATGACTGATGCTGCTCTTCCAGGGGTCCTGGGTTCGATTCCTAGCACCCACGTAGCAACTCACAACCATTTGTAACATGTAACACCAGTTCCAAGGGATCCAATGCCCTTTCCTGGGCTTAGTGGGCACTGCACATAAATGGTGTACAGACACATATGTAGGCAATACACACACACACACATACACACACACATTTAAAAATATTTTAAAACTCCATCTGAGGTCTCACATATGAAGCGATCTAAATCTGATCCTCAATATTGAAGCAAATGAAATTTTTACTGTCTGTTTTGTTTGTTTGTTTTTACCACTTAGACTGTGTTCCTCCACAAGAGCTGATGATTATCCAACAAAAGCTCTAACAGAGGCATGAGAATCCCCTTTCCAGTTACTGGTCAGGGGCGTCCAAGAGACTCCCCCAACAATATGTTATTGGTGTTGCCCTTGGTTGCCTTACAGAGATTAAAGGTCAGTCCTTATTGCCGAAGACATCATGCACTTCAGACACAAGACCTGGAAAGCCTCATGCTCAGAGCTCGGCTTCCTAACACTGGCAGGTGCTCTCTAAGCAAGCTTCCGAGGGAGAGAAGCCGCCGAGCTGCGAGGCCGCCTATTACCCAGCTGTAGCCCCTATGAACCATGATGAACTTAAGAGTGCAATAGTGAGCCGGGCGGTGGTGGCGCATGCCTTTAATCCCAGCACTTGAGAGGCAGAGGCAGGCGGATTTCTGAGTTCGAGGCTAGCCTGGTCTACAGAGTGAGTTCCAGGACAGCCGGAGCTACACAGAGAAACCCTGTCTCGAAAAAACCAAATCAAAAAAAAAAAAAAAAAAAAAAAAAAGAGTGCAATAGTGGCATGCATCTTGGTGATAACCAAGTTTTCCAAGTGAACTAAGGAGAATCCTAGCTAGGTTTCTAGGCCTAGAGTAAGGTGAGGCTATGGACTTTAGAAGGGAATCCACCACCATCACTTTACTAAAGCAGCAAAATTCCAAACTACACTCTAATATTTATCCTAACACCCTCAGATAAATGTAGCTCTTACCCCTCATCCAAGAAACCAAACCTCTTAACAACAGCTGGGAGACCATTACAGAAAACCACAACTGGTTAAAAAATGATCATGGGGTGCCCAGCCAAGACTCAGGGGTGAGGGGGCACAAAGACTGTATGAGCCAATGGACGAGAAAATATGCTGTGAGGATGGTCCTGCTGGAAATGACAGAGCACAGCAGCATGACCACGCTAACAAGACCTGGAGTACAACAGACGTGCTAACAGACAAGCAGGATAACACAGCAAGTAAGGAATGCTGGGGAGGAAGGACAAAGTTCTCTCCTGGGGATGAATCAATTGGCTATCTAATTCAAGTGGTCAGCCCTGAAGTCACGTAAATACAAATAACAAATACTAAATGGACCAAGCAGGTTTATTTATATATTTAGGCATAATATATACTAAAGAAAAGAGAGGCTATGATTTCAAGAGGGAGTATGGGAGGGATACATGGGAGAGATTGGAGAGAGGAAAGGGAAGGGAGAAAATGATATAAATTTAAATTAAAAAACGATTTTATGCGAGGCGGTGGTGGCGCACGCCTGTAATCCCAGCACTCTGGGAGGCAGAGGCAGGCGATTTCTGAGTTCGAGGCCAGCCTGGTCTACAGAGTGAGTTCCAGGACAGCCAGGGATACTCAGAGAAACCCTGTCTCGAAAAAAACCAAATCAAAAAAAAAAAAAAAAAAACCCACAAAAAAAAAAAAACACGATTTTATAATAACAAACTGTTAAGAGTAAATTTTACGATAAGAGAGATCACTGCTGAGAAAAATGTTGTATTATAAAACAAACAAAAACTCTTAAATAAGAAAACATGTCAATATAGCTATACATTCAAGGCTGTTTCTAATTCTTACTAGCATTGTGATGGCAGAACATGTCTATTAAATAATGACACTTAACCAAGCCATAGATAAATATTGTATTTTTGTAAAAATAAGCAAAACCGGAATATGCACACTAGAAACATGTATGTATAATCAATGTGGAACAAGAAACTAGCAGGAAAACAGATGAAGTCTTCAAGTTGCTGGAGTGGCTACTAATTATCATTCAGGAAAGAGGACATGATTAAACTCCTACTTTACTTGACCTCTCAATATTATCTGAGTAAATTAAAAAATTTTAAATTTTAAAATGCATTAAAAAATTTAAAATGCATGCCTTTTATCCCAGTAGGCAAGTGGATCTCTGAAAAACAACCTGGTCTACATTCAAACTTCCAGGAGAGCCAAGGGCTACATACTGAGGCCGTCTTAAAGCAAACCATCAGCCAGCGTTAGAATTTGGCTGGTGAGACAGCTCAGTGAATAGAGGTGTTCATCACCAGTGACAGCCCCGAGTTTTATCCATGGGAAAAGAATGGACTTCTCAAAGTTATTCTGACTTCCACATGCACATGTGACACAAACACCTCCACACCAACCATTAAAAGTGTAACCAAAAATATCTGCCATAGTTGGATAGGCTAATGGCCTCCAAGGTACCCATGGTAAAGGCTGGATCCCCAAAGTACAACCACCAAAAGTGGTGAGACTGCCTGATAGGGTCTAGTGAGGCCATAGAATCAGTGAGGTCATGGAGTCCCATGGGTGTGTCCAGTGAGGTCACAGATTCACAGGGGTGTGCCCAGTGAAGTCAAAGGCATGAGGGGTGTGTCTGGTGAGGTCATAATCAAGGGGGATATGCCTACTGAGGTCATAGAGCCCTGAGGGTGTGCCCAGTGAGGTCATAGAGTCATGAAGGGTGTGTCCAGCGAGGTCAAAGACTCATGAAGGGTGTGTTCAATGAGGTCACAGAGTCATGAGGGGTGTGTCCTCAGAGGAAGTTTTATGATCCTGACTGCTTTCTCTTGGTTCCTACTTTCTGATATGTGGGAGACCAAACTGTGGAAACCAGACCTTTGACAGCTCCCACCCTGAGAACCAACGGACCCTTTGTACATTCTCATAGCAACAGAGAATTATTTGTGAACAAGAGTAAGAAAAACTTCTTGGGCAACAAACAAAAATGAAGATCAAAATTTAAAAAAGATATCCAACTTTGTTTTCAGAAATACAAATTGTTAGGTGTGATGGCATTAGCCTGTAATCCCAATAAATAGGCAGGCAGATCTGTATGAGTTCGAAGCCAGCCTTATTTACATAGTTCCTGACTAGCCAGAACTGCATAGGGAGACAGTGGAAGGAAGGAAGGAAGGAAGGAAGGAAGGAAGGAAGGAAGGAAGGAAGGAAGGAAGGAAGGAAATATGGGTAATTAAAAAAATTGTTCTGCTGAAACTAAGGGAAGCCCTTAGGTAAACATATGATTACTACATAATATCAGCCCATATTTAGGCAGTTAAAGGTTGTTAGATTGGTGCTCGAGGCCCTACCACAGCCCTCAAGACTGCTAGGCAGTTAATGGTAGTGCAGCTATTTAGGTGTCCTGTGCTCCCGTAAGTAACACAGTTAAACTCTGGTTCACTGTTGAGTAGAACTGTCTCTGTTCCATCATGCTGTACCTGAGGTGAGATGTCTGTCTTACTACTTTTTTTCATTTTGGTATTTTGTGAGACAGGATCTTTCTATGTTCTGGAACTAGACATGTAGACCGGGCTGGCTTCGAACTCATGGAGATCCTCCTGCATCTTCCTCCCAGAGTAGTAGCATTAAAGGCAAATGCCACCATGCCAGCCTACCTGTTATCTCATGTCCTTCCTATGTTGCTCCCCACCCCGACACATAAATGGAGTACTTGAGTGCTCCAGGTAGAACCTTTAAGTCTCTAAGATAAATTCCTGACCTTCCCGCCTTCACCACCCAAGACAAATTCTACCATGCCCAGCTTCCTAATCCTTTTACAGGAGAGTGGTGATTTTGTACTGACAGTGGTCTATACCTACGATGAAATGGAACACAGCTGCATCCACTGCCATGCTGGTGTAAATTCAACGGTTTTGATATCATATTATCGTTATGGGAGACATAATCATTACATAGTGATATGATACTTTGATGTCCTGTGAGTCTATAATTGTTTTCAAAGTGAAATAGTTTAAAAAACAAAAACAAAAACAAAAAACCCAAAAAAGCCTTTTCTTGGACTGTGCTTTCTGCTCCTCCCAGGTGTTAACAGATAGGAGTGAGTTTGCTTTGGAGAACTCCCTGTTGCTTGCTGTTGGTATTCAATTAAATGTTTATCCTTTATATCCCTTTATGGAAAACATGTTTCTGCCACACGTGGCTTGTCCTTTTAGTTGTATACAGCTTGAGAACTTTACTCTTGAGAACTTTACTCATGACCTTTCTTAACCCTCAGCGTAAAAACTGAATAAAGTCAGATCCATTGTCCTGGTTTCCACTGCTTTTGAGGGTAAGATGTAAGGATGCCCATCTTCCTGCATATCTGACCCCTTTACCTGTTTTAACTCTTTCTCCCTTTCCCTGTCACTTATCACTGTCCTATGTTATCTACTTAGGCTGTCTACTTAGTACCTGGCTATCCCAAGCACAAATGTAAAGTCCATAAAGACAGAGATGCTTGGTCTCTTTTAAGTTCACTGATAGTCCAAAGCACCCAACGAACAGGCCTGGCAACATGATGCTCAATAAACATTGTTGAGTAAATGTACAACAACTCCCTCTGTACAAAGCACATATCTGTGATCCACAATTAAAAATCACACTTTAGCCTGGCGGTAGTGGTGCACGCCTGTATCCCGGCACTCTGGGAGGCAGAGGCAGGTGGATTTCCGAGTTCAAGGCCAGCCTGGTTGGATATTCAAATTCTTTCCTGAAGGAAATAAATACCTTCCAAGCCCCAAGAAAGAGGCCTTATCCAAGTCCAAGTCTTGTTAGTGTCTGTATGGGCCTCTCACGTGGTTCTGGTAGAGCCCAAGGACCTATAACCTTCCCCATATCAGTTCTAGTATATTCAGAGTTACTGTAACTTACTCATGGTCCCATACTCAAAGTCTGTGGTTTGAATCCTGCCTAATAGTAAGTATTTAAATAAACAGATGGTAAGTATTTAAATAAACAGATACTATGGTAAGGGGCATACCTCACTGGTAGAACATGCCAAAAGGTTCAGGGTTCAATACCCAGTACAAAGCAGAAACAAAACAAACAAAAAACCAAATTAAAAAAAAAAAACAACATTTAACTCAGCATTGGTTTTAAGGCCATGTATACCATACAGACCTACATTAACCCTCTTTATTGCTTATAACTCCTAATGACCTTTTAAAAATCTGTTTTCTGTAAAACAGAAACACTGAACCATCACACTGGCAGTTACAACTTGCTGTGTTCCAGGTACTGTGCTAAGTGTTCCATGTTTATCAGAAAATTCAAGGCGAGACAGCTTTAAGTAATGTATACAAAGGTCTAACCCTGCAGGAACCTGGTTAAGCCGGTGCTTTATATCCTAATCCTCTCATTAAAATCAGGTGACAACAATTGACTCTTTTCCGAAAGAACCAGGGTGGCCTTATCTCTGTTATCCTCCCAAACTTGGTGGTGTTAGATTTCAAGTTTGAACTTTTCCCTCAATTTCATCCCCAAATCATAGATGTTTTCTGTACAAAAATAGGCAAAAGCTAACATAAAGCCAAGACACTTCAGATCATACAGTAAATATAATCAATGCCTAACTGAAGTAAGTCTTTATTAGACACACCATCCTAGGAAAAGTAAGAATAATTTGGAACACAAGATTTTTTTAAAAAAATTATTTTTAAGGAGTCATTTGAAACCATACAGGCAAGGAAGGAGTCATTTTAGAGAAATAAAAAAGTAAATAATAAGAACTGGTTCTTTTTACCAATGTGCAACACAAAGAATGCAGAATATATTTCAGAAACAAATTAAACAAGAAACTACTTGCTTTGAACTTACTAACACTACAAATATTCTTGTTTTTTTTTTTTTCTGTATTCTCTAACAACTCTTTAAATGTTTTTCTGTTCATTGCCCATTTAAACTTAAGTTAAATGTTTTAATCTTCTGGATGTGTGACTTGCTATCTCACTTTTAGTCTTTTTAGTCTTAGCCTCTAAATGTAAGATTAACGCAGAGTTTATAATTTTAGAAAGGTTAGCATGCATTTCTATAAAGGAGATGTGGATTTAAGGCCTAGCTACATGCACCTGATCAAGTGACATGAGGGGAATGATGAGTCGGCTCATTCCTAGTGAGAGACCCCAACTCAATGTTTTTAGACCCTGACAATTAGCCCAGCACAGTTTTTCTGCTTTTAGCTTGAGAAAGACAGCACACCCTGTCCTAGGAACTAGCTCACCACATTCTTGACATATCTGGTGTCCAGCACAACTATATACAATGCCCCAACCATGTTTGCTCCAGATAATCGCTAACCTTCCTTTAGGCATAAACTACTGCCTGACTTCCTCATTCTGTACTTCCCAGTTGCGGGGATGATTTGTCCTTCACCCCTTGCCTAGGGATTTTTGTCCTCTACCCCTTGCCTTGTGACTTTTCCCCTTTAAATACCCCTGAATTCAGTTGCTCAGGGTCCCACAGTCCTCTACCCCTGCGAGGTGTACCACTGTGGACCCCAGAGCTCTGGAATAAAAATCCTCTTGCTATTGCATCAAGACCGTTTCTCGAGAGTGATTTGGGTGTCACCTTCTGAGGTGTGGGGCGCAGGGGGGCCCTCGGTATAGTTTAATGATATCATCACTGCATTCCATCTGTTAACTGAACGAATTATGTGCTATCAAAAGACTCACATAATATTAACAGAAACATACTTTACTTTTAAAAAATTAAGATTTTTATGTGTATTAGTATGTATGTGTATTAGTGCGTATGTATGGCATCATATGCGTAAAGTGCATGCAGAGTCCAGAAGAGGCTATCAGATCCTCTGGAACTGCAGTTACAGATAGTTGTGAGCTCACACGTAGGTGCTAGGTACTGCAAGAGTATTAAGTGTTCTCTGCTGAGCTAGCTATCTCTCCAGCTCCTATACAATTCTCCTAAGATGCTGGGGATTGCATCCAGGGCCTCACACATGCCGCCCAAGTGCTCTGCTGCTGAGCTACACACACACACACACATACAAAATACACATTCATACATACACTCAGGACAAGTTATTCAGAAATTTTATACTTCTCTCTTTCTCATTTGTAGTTCTCTGTGTTAGGAATACAACATCTTGAAATGAGGGGCTAACCGGAACATCCAAATCTCTGTTCCTGTTGTCTTGGAAACAACATATCCTTCAATGTTTTAAACCCAATGAATAATACTGACACTAGGTTATATACTCAGGGTAGATGCTTTCCGTAATTCTTCCCGGCAGTATACAAACAAAGCTTCATCTACCTTGGACTGCTTTCCTAGGCTTTGAACAGCTGGTTGGCAATGAATACTTAGCTTCTCCAGGTCCTTTGATATCTACTTATAATAAACCTCCATCATGTAACCTGTGTTGTTCTGTCTCACTGAACTTACGTAAGGAAGTAGTAAAACTGCAGTAGAAGATGTAACAAGCTAAAATAGTAAGTAGACTTTTTCATAGGCAAAACAAACAAATCTCCCCAAAAAACTAGTGTAGTTTACCATGATGTCATACAAATTATAGTACTGTCTAGCAGGAGATAGAGGGATCAAGCACGTCTTTAGTTCCAGTGCTAGGTAGTTGGATCTCAGTGAGTTCAAGGCCATCCTGGTATACAGAGCAAGTTCCTGGACAGTCAAAGTTTCTGTCTAGTCATAAAGGGATCAATTCTTTTTTTGTTGTTTTTGTTTTTTGTTTTTTTTTTTGAGACAGGGTTTCTCTGTGTAGCCCTGGCTGACCTGGAACTCACTCTGTAGTCCAGGCTGGCTTCGAACTCAGAAATCTGCCTGCCTCTGCCTCCCAAGTGCTGGAATTACAGGCGTGTGCCACCACCGCCCAGCTAAGGGGTCAATTCTTTAAGAGCCTGAAATCTTAACACACAAGGTACCTAACAGAACACAGACATTTTAGAAACAGACACTGCTGAAAAGAGAAGACAAACCTGCATTGTAGCTGGAGATTTCAGTTTTCCTCTCTCAGCAGCCAAGAGCAATAAGCAAGTAAACCAACCAACCAACCAACCAACCAGTAATGAGACTTGAGTTAAAAAGTCAAATAACTTGATAAAATCGCATTTAGTTGTCACCCCACACTAGCAGAATGTAAATTTAAGTGTGAATGTAAAATCATCAAGATGTAAAATATGTTAAACTGGATTTCAAAGAACTAAAAACAGGGTTGGAGAGATGGCACAGTAGTTAAAGATACTGGCTCTTTTAACCAGAGGTCCTGGGTTTGGTTCCCAGCAGCATGCACATAGTACAAGTACACATGCATGTACTTACACACAATCAAGTAAAAATAAACTAAATTGAAAAAACTGAAACATACAACCTGTTTCATAATCAAAATGAGACCATCTTAGAAATTAAACTGTTGGTTATTCACACTGATTCCAGCAGCTGGGAGACTCCCTTTGCAAACTTTGCATAATGTGTAAACTCTCAAGGCAGTAAAGTGTCCTGAGAAGCTCTAGAAGTCCAGCACCAACCTCCAGACTCCCTAATGGCTCTAACAAGGGCCCCAGAGATAAATATATACACATAGACTACAGAACAAGTCTTTAACAGGAATTTAAGATAAAAATGTAATGGGCAAGAATTCTGAAGAAATGAAATAATTTTGGAAAATTTCCAGGATGTGTAAATCCAAAAGAGGAGAAAAATATGTAATATGCAAAAACTAAAAACAAAGACAGAAAATTCTTTAAAGAAAGAGATTATCATGAAAAAAAGAAGACTCTCATGCACAACAAAGGAGCTCAGGAGACCAGAGAAAGCAGGGTCCCCTCTCCACCTGCTACCCCTCAAAACTGTCTAGTCTGTCCAGCATATGGCACGTGCCCATAATCCCAGCATCCAGGAGGTACACAGGCAGCAGGATCTAGAATTCAAGGCTAGCCTAGACTACAGGAGATACTCCTCACCCCACCCACCCACACAAACGGGGGTGGGGGGTGTAATCGGGGAAGGTAATAAAAACAAGAAACATTGAATAAAATGTATTATCTGAAAAATACTGTGATATGTAAATCTGATATATCAAACATAATAATAAAATCCAATGATATGCTACCAACTCAGTAAACTAAGTTTCCTAAAATCATTTAGTTTTAGGCAGTACTTGTTCTCCCCCCCACCCAGACAGGTTTTCTCTGTGTAGCCCTGGCTGTCCTCAAACTCAGAAATCCTCCTGCCTCAGCCTCCCAAGTGCAGGGATTAAAGTCGCCCCACCGGCCGCCCGCCGCCACCACTAGGCTTTACTTTTTATGTTGATAACAACTTGTGCCTTTAATCCCAGCAC
Source organism: Apodemus sylvaticus (assembly GCF_947179515.1). Classification (NCBI taxonomy): domain Eukaryota; kingdom Metazoa; phylum Chordata; class Mammalia; order Rodentia; family Muridae; genus Apodemus; species Apodemus sylvaticus. The sequence goes on along the minus strand of NC_067473.1, from coordinate 62,210,612 downwards.
TTGGGAGGCAGAGGCAGAGGCAGAGGCAGGTGGATTTTTGAGTTCAAGGCCAGCCTGGTCTACAGAGTGAGTTCCAGAACAGTCAGGGCTACACAAAGAAACCCTGTCTCGGAAAACAAAACAAAAAAACTTGCATGTGAATATGTAAAATATTGGCTGAGTTCAAAGGTCAAGCTTCTTTCCTCATCACTTTTTCCGCTTCTTTTTTTTTTCTTTTTTTTGGTTCTTTGGATTTTTGTTTTTTTGAGACAGGGTTTCTCCGTGTAGCCCTGGCTGTCCTAGAACTCACTCTGTAGACCAGGCTGGCCTTGAACTCAGAAATCCACCTGCCTCTGCCTCTCAGAGTGCTGGGATTACAGGAGTTCGCCGCCACGCCCGGCTTCCCATCATTTTTTCACGCCCTTACTTTACTTCCCTTTAGGTAACTATTTTCATTACTTGGTTTATTAAACCATTTTGTTAAACATTTTCTACTTTATCCAATATTGAATTTTTTTGTTTTATAAAAGTATTTTTCTTACACAAAAAGTAGCTGCCTACTATGCACACTCCCTGCAGCTTGTTCCTGTTCACATAGTGTATTAGGGTGATTCGTTCCTATCATGAAATAGACAAGAGATCTGATTTTGTTATTCTGCAGCCACATACTCACACTGGGCGATTATATCCCTGTTATACAATGTCTCTCCTCTAATGGCTCACTTTTAATCTTTTGTATTACAGAAGACACAATGAGTAACCGTCTACACACCACTTTAGATTCTGGCAGTGTGCTTTTAAAATAGACTCCTAGAAGTGGGTTTGTGGGTCAAAGATAAAAGGATCACCAACATTTGAAAAACTGTCAAATGCACCCTCAGTGTAAATGCATGCTATCTATTTTCACAAAGTTTCAGAAGTTGACAAACTTTTGGATTGCTGCCCAAAAGGTAAAAACTAGTTCTCTTGGTACAGTAAAATGTAACAGATGTATTCATTAAAGCTTTGACTCCATTTCAAACTGGTTGCCTGGAAGTCAGAGGTGGATAATCTTGGTGGTTCAAAGCCAGCCAGTGTAACATAGTTGAAAGCTTTGGAGGGGTGGGGGTGGGTCAGGAAGAAGCAGGGAGGAAGAAGAGGAGATAGAAGAGAGAATAGATTCTAAACTCTACCTCTGTAAGGTGGAAAAATGGTGTTCTAAACTGCTCAAAGGAGATTACACAGACATACAACTGCCTCTTCCTTTAAAAGTAATCCAAATGGGCCCAACACCAATGATATATGTAGAACAATCCCTAAAACTAAGGCACAGTAAATACTGAGAAGAGGGGGCAGAAAGATTCTAAGAGCCAAACACTAGGTTGTCTGCTCACAGAACGTTAAAGAAAAAAAAAAAGGCGGGGAGGGGCATGGAGCAACCCTCTGTGCCCCACACCACAGCAGTGCCAAAAGCCAGGCTCTAACCCAACACACACAAGTGCTACACCCTCCTCTCATCCCCAATACCCTACCCGTGAGGAGCGCAGCAGTAAGTCTAGCAGTTGTGGGCTCTACCCTGCCTAGCTGGAGCTCTAGTTTCCTTCTGGTTCCCGCCTGCACTGGCAGCAGCTTTATCCCACACCTCTCAGTCCAACTCAGAACAGCCTGGTCAACTAACAATCGAGATGTTGAAAGACAAGCGCAAGAACATAATCAACAGAAGCCAATACAATATGACACCATCTGAACCCACCTCTCCTACTACAGCAAGCCCTGGATATCCTAACACACCGAAAGAAAGACTGTGACCTCAAATCCCATCTCATGAAGATGATAGAGGCCTTTAAAAAGGATATAAATAATTTCCTTAAAGAAATACAATGCACGACCAGAAAGGTAGAAGCCCTTAAAGAGGAAACAAATCCCTTAAAGAAATACAAGAAAATTCAATTGAAATGAAGGAAATGAATAAAATTGTCCAACAGAAACAGAAACAATAAAGGAAACACAAATGGAGGCAAACTTGGAGACAGAAACTTAAGAAAAAGAACATAAAGAAAGCAAGCATTACCAACAGAATACAAGAGATGGAAGAGAAAATCTCAGGCATAGGAGATGCGATAGAGGAAAAGGATATATCGAACAAAGACAATGCCAAATGTAAAAAAGTTCCTAACTCAAATCATCCAGGAAATTTGGAACACTATGAAAAGACCAAACCTTAGTGTAACAGGAATAAAAGAAGGCAAAAAATCCAAGTTCAAATTGCCAGAAGACATCTTCAACAAAAATCATAGGAAAAAAAAATCCCTAACCTAAAAATAGAGATGGCTATAAACATATAAGATGATTACAGAACACCAAATAGATTGGACCAGAAAAGAAAATCCTACCACATATAGAACAAAATTATACAGAGCAAAGAAAGAATATTAAAAGCCCCAGGGAAAAAGCCCAAGTAACTATATAAAGGCAGACCTATCAGAATTACACCTGACTTCTCAACAGAGACTCTAAAAGCCAGAAGATCTTAAACAGATAGATGGTATGCACAGTCTAAGAGAACATAGATACCAGTCCAGACTACTACACCCAATACAACTCTCAATCGCCACAAATGGAGAGAACAAGATATTCTATGACAAAAGCAAATTTAAACAACATCCTTCAACTAATCCAGCCCTACAGAGGATCATAACAGAACTCCATCACAAACTCTCAACACAAAGAGAATAAGTGTACCCCCAAAAAACACCAGAAATTAATCAAATCATAGCAAAACCGAAAGATACTCACACATGCTCAGTAACACCTCCAACATCAAAATAACTAGGACTAACAATCATTGGTCATTAGTATCTCTCAACATCCATTGGGGAATGGACTCAATTCACCAATAAGAAGATACAGGCTAACAGACCAGATAGTAAACAGGATCCTTCTACATACAAGAAACACACCTCAGCAACAAAATTAGCCACTACCTCAGAGTAAAGGGCTGGAAAAAGGTTTTCCAAGTAAACTGTCCCAAGAAACAAGCTGGAGTAGCCATTTCTAATACCCAGTAAAATAGACCTTTAACTAAAAGTTACAAAGAGAGATAGGGATGGACACTTCATACTCAAAGGAAAAATCCACCAAGATGACATCTCAATTCTGAACATCCATGCCCCAAATTTAAGGGCACCCGCACTTGTCAAAGAAACTTTACTGAAGCTCAAAACACCATTGAAGCCCACACAATAATAGTGGGAGACTTCAACACCCCAATTTCATCAGTAGACAGGTTTCAGGTTTCATTGAAACAAAGTAAATGGAGACACAGTGAAACTAACAGATGTTGTGAGCTAAATGGATATGACAGATATCTATAGAAACTTTCATCCCAAAAGAATATACTTTCTTCTCAGAATCTCAAAACCTTCTCAAAAATTGACCATATAATTAGGCACAAAATAAATTTCCCCAGATACAAGAAGACTGAAATAACTCCTTGTATCCTATCAGCTCATCACACATTAAGGCTGGACATCAACAACAACAGACACAAGAGAAAGCCCGCAAACTCATGGAAACTGAACAACTCTCTACTTAATGATAACTTGGTCAGGGAAGAAATAAAGAAATTAAAGACTTTCTAGGATTCAATGAAAATGAAGGCACACACACTCAAACTTATGGGATACAATGAAAGCATTGCTAAAAGGAAAATTCATTGCACTAAGTGCACTCATAAAGGACTTGAATAGATCTCATACTAATAATTTTACAGCTCACCTGAAAACTCTACAACAAAAAGCAGCAAATACACCCAAGGGAAGCAGACAGGAGAAAACAGTCAAACTCAGGGCTGAAATCAATCAATTAGAAACAAAAAGAACGCCGGGCGGTAGTGGCGCACGCCTGTAATCCCAGTACTCTGGGAGGCAGAGGCAGGCGGCTTTCTGAGTTCGAGGCCAGCCTGGTCTACCGAGTGAGTTCCAGGACAGCCAGGGCTATACAGAGAAACCCTGTCCCGAAAAAACCAAATCCAAAAACCAAAACAAAACAAAATAAAAAAAAGAAATGAAAAGAACAATACAAAGAATCAACAAAACCAAGAGGTGGTTCCTGGAGAAAAATCAACCAAATAGATACACCCTTAGCTAAACTAAAGAAAAGGCGCAGAGACACTATCCAGATTTAAAAAGTCAGAAATGAAAACTAAGATATAACAACAGAAACTGAGAAAATCCAAAAAATCATTAGGTCTTACTTCAAAAGCCTATATGCCACAAAACTGGAAAATCTGAAAGAAATGGATGAATTTCTAGACAGATACCACATACCAAAATTAAGTCAAGTCAGGTAAACCATCTAGACAGTTTCATAATCCCTAAAGAAACAGAAACCATCTCCCAACCAAAAAAGGCCCCGAGGCCAGGTTTTAGGGCAGAATTCTGCCAGACATTCAAAGAGCTAATACCAATACTTCTGAAACTATTCCACAAAATACAAACAGAAGAAACACTGCCAAATTCATTCTATCAAGTCATAGTCACCCTGATACTGAAACCACACAAAGACTCAACAAAGAAAAAGAACTTGAAACCAATTTCACTTATGAACATTAACAAAAATACTCAAATTCTTGCAAAATCCAAGAACACATCAAAAATATCATTCACCATGATCAAGTAGGCTTCATCCCAGGGATGCAGGGATGGTTCAGTATATGAAAGTCCATCAACTTAATCTACTCTATGAACAAACTGAAAGACAAATCACATGATCATCCCATTAGATGCTGAAAAGTCTTTGACAAAATCTAACACCCCTTCGTGTTAAAAGTCTTGGAGAGATCAGGGATTTAAGGCACATATCTAAGCATAACAAAAAACAATATACAATAAGCCAATAGCCAACATAAGATTAAATGGGGAGAAACTTAAGGCAATTCCATTAAAAATCAGGGACAAGACAGGGCTACCCACTCTCCCCCTATTTACGCAATATAATTCTTAAGTTCCAGCTAGAGCAATAAGACAACAAAAGGAGATCAAGGGAATACATGCTGGAAAGGAAGAAGGCATTGCTATTCACAGACAATGATATTATTCACAAACAATTCCCAAAATTCTACCAGAGAACTCCTACACCTGATAAACGCCTTAAGCAAAATGGCTGCATATAACATTAACTCAAAGAAATCAGCAGCCCTGCTTTATACAAGTGATAAATGGGCAGAGAAAGAAATTACTGAAGAAAGAAATTGAAGATATCAGAAGATGGAAAGATCTACTATGCTCATGCATAGGCAGGATTCACATAGTAAAAATCTCATCAGAAGCAATCAGATTTAATGTAATCCCCATCAAAATCCTAACTTTATTTGGAAAAACAAAAAACCAAGGATAGCAAAAGCAATCATGAGCAACAAGAAAACCACCCCAGACCTCAAGCTGTTCTACAGAGCAATAGTGATAAAAACTGTGTGGTGTTGGTGCAGAGACAGACAGGTTAATCAATGAAATAGAATCAAAGACCCAGAAATAAACCCACATACCTATGGACACTAGATTTCGACAAAGAAGCCGAAACCATACAATGGAAAAAGAAAGCGTCTTCAACAAATGGTGCTGGTCTAATTGGATGTCTGCATGTAGAAGAATGTAAATAGATCCATATTTATTATCCTGCACAAAACTCAAGTCCAAGTAGATCAAGGACCTCAACATAAAACCAGATATACTGAATCTAATAGATGAGAAAGTGGGAAAGGAGCCTTGAATGCATTGGTATAGGAGACAATTTCCTGAACAGAACACCAATGGCTCAACAATTGATGATAAATGGGCCTTGTGAAACTGAAATATTTCTGTGAGGTAAAGTTCCCAGCTCTACCATCCCCGGGCATACATCCAAAATATGCTTCACTATGCCTCAAGGACATGCGTGCTCCACTACATTCATAGCAGTTTTATTTGTAATAGCTAAAAACTGAAAACAACCCAGATGTCCCTCAACTGAAGAAAAGACACAGAAAATGTAGTTCATTTACAAAATGGAATACTATACAGCTTTGAAAAACAAAAATATCATGAATTTTGCAGGCAAATGAAAGAAATTAGAAAATATCCTGAGTGAGGTAACCCAGATCCAAAAGGACAGGCATGGTATGCTGTAACTTTTTTTCAAAGACTATTTTTAATGTTGGTTCTTAAATGCTTTAACCTCCCTCCTAGCCCACTACCCACCAGAAGTAGTGGGGGGAAAGGGATATAAGGGAATGGTTCTTTGAAGCAAATCCCATCTGTGTTGTCATGAAGTCAACAATTCAGTTTACTTGTCAGCAGCGGCAGCTTGATCCACTCACAAGCACCTCACAGATATACCAGCAGTCTAGTTCAGTAGTGTTGAGATGTCTGTGGCTGTGGCGGTGGCACGACCCGGAAGGAAGGACCGGTCTCAGCCACATCAGCATGAGTCAGCAGAAGGGACCAGGGCCAACAGGAATGCCAGGAGAAGTTCTCAGCTGTGCCTCTCAGTGTCTCAGTGAAGACCAACAACTGTTGCAGCGCTAGCACTACCAGCAAGCCTAAGCTCCTCTCCCAGTCTGTTGAGTCCTATTTATCCTCCCTCCAAACATCACATGGCCTTGCCTCAGCATTCGAGTCTGTCTCAGCTGATATCACTCTGCCAATCGGCTTGAGTCTGTGGAAGCGGCAAAAAGCTGCAGCACACCAGTTTTGGGGGGGCATTTCTCTCTGTGGAGTCCTGACAAATGGAGCTCAACTACGCAGTGTAAGCCGGACCAATACATGCATGTCATCAGCAAAGAATCCTTCATCACATTCCTTTCACATGCCTGCTTTACCAAAATGTCCTTTCACTTGCGTCTGCTTCAGGAAAACACTCCCTCATGTGTTTGTCCCAGCAAAACACCATCCAGTACAACCGACTTTCCAAAGAACCCTTACGTTTCCACTTCAGTAAGTACTTACGAGTAAGTGGTAGTTATAAAGTACAGAATACCCCTGATACACCCAACAGACCGTAAGAAATTTAGCAAGAAGGCCCAAGCAAATGCTTGAATCACACTTAGAGGGCTGGAGAGATGGCTCAGTGGTTAGGAACACTGACTATTCCTCCAGAGGTCCTGAGTTCAATTCCCAGCAACCCCCTGGTGGCTCACAACCATCTGTAATGGGATCCAATGTCCTCTTCTGGTGTGTCTGAAGACAGCTATGATGTATTCATATAAATAAAATAAATAAATCTTTTTTAAAAAGCATCACACTTAGAACAGCAAACAAAAGTCATAGGAGACAGAGGGAAAAGGGGAGAACAGAGAAGTCAGAGAATGGGGAAGCAGGATCAGGTATGAGGAGAGACAGGAGAGGCCTAGCGGGCCAGTAGAATAAATGGAAATCCGCTGCCTGGGGTGTGGGGAGGGGAGAATCTCTAGGAAGTCCCAGAGACCTGGGAGAGAGGAAGTTCCCTGGAGTCAATGTGGGTGAGATGCCTAACAGTAAGTACATGAACCTAAAGAGGCCACCTCCTGTAGCCAGGCAGGACCCCTCTGAGAGGCTCCACTCAGCAACGGACTGAAACAGAAAGAGATACCTACAGCCGAACCCGGACCCCTAGAGCTCTCAGAATCTGAACCACCAACCAAAGAATATATAGGGCTGGAATGAGCCCTGCCCCCATAAGCACCAGACAACCCTGTCAGGCCTCAGTGGGAGAAGATCTGGCAAAGCCTTGATCTGAGGGTGGGGGAGAATCCTTCCCTCTCAGAAGTGGAGAGGGAATGGGGGAAAGGATTGGTGAGGGAGGGACTGAGAGGGGGAACAGCATTTGGGATGTAAACTGATTTTTAAAAAGGGGGGGATCCAAATAGGCCTATAGATCCCTTGGACAGGAGATCAAGGCTGACATGTATGAAATGTATTTTAAAAGATGGGCCAGTGATTAAAGGCACTTGTCACCAAGTCTGATGGCCTGTTTGATCCCCTGGATCCACAGGTCAGAAACCGCAGATTATCCTCCAACCTCTGCGCGCGCGCGCGCGCGCGCGCGCGCGCGCGCGCACACACACACACACACACACACACACACACACACACACACACACACACACGAGATAAGTGTAATTTTACATAATAATGTACTTTGACCTCAGAAGCCCTCCCCCCCCCCCCAGGCAATTGTTTACAGATCTTTACTGATAAGTGACTAAAGTAACGCCATCTTGTCTTGACTTCACTGTGTTCTCCTAGACACTTCTTAGCCTTCCACCCAGCCTTTCCCCTACCCCCCAATAGCCACGGTCCCCTTGGCAATGCTCTTAGGACTATCAGTGACCCTGACCATGGTCTGGATGTATTAACCAAAATAACTGTCTGTGCAAGCTAAAACAAACTGAAATTAACTAGAGGAAGAACAAATCAAAAATAATTGTCTTGTGTCTGAAAAATACTACTAAGCTCTGCAAAAAGACAGATGTTACAAGGTTATTCCAAGCCCTCTCAGAGCACTGGTCTCCTCCTCTTCCTGCTTCTTCCTCCTCCCTTCATGTCCCTTCTTCCGCTTCTTTAAAAATGGTGTGCCTCAGAGCTTAGGCACCAAGAGATGTTTTGCAGGTGTTAGGCTACTCCTGACCTCACCATTATTAAAGGACTCTGATACTCTTACTGTCTTAGTTAGCATGGTTGTAACTATCTCAAGAACATCATTTCACTAAGCCTGTCTGAGTTCTTAAAGAAGCAGCATACCTTTCTTTTCCCACTTTGTGTCTGACTGCAGGCAGGCATCTGGTCACAATGCCACCTTTAAAAGCCATCTCTCCTCCACTCATCTTATCTGGGAAGCAGCTAAGGTTTAACAGCTTCCCTGCCTTGTGGTTTTTCTTTTAAACACTAATAACACTATCATTGTTGGGCTTCTATTTTAATCCATTCTGAAATTCTTTTATTAATGATTCCAGGGACACCAAAAAGAGACTCTGATTTTTCCTGTATCATCACTACAAAAGTAAATAAACAATGTTGGATACTACAGAAATAGTAGAGCACCTCTATAATTCTAGGACTTGGGAGACTGAGGCATCAGGATTGCCTAGAGTTGGAGAAGTATATAGTAAAACTCTTCCAAAACAACAAAAATAGATAAAAGTTGCTTATAGACATGACCAAAAAAAAAAAATACAAAAATATCTGTTGGTTTATGTACACTACATCTGTGGTATTGAATGTGTTCCCGTAAATCTGAAGTCCTTCTAGCCCTATTCGCTCTCAAATTTACTGCAAGCTTCCACCCTGGGACTTTAATAATTACTGATAATTTCTCTGCCTAAACAGGATAACCTAATTTTCTATATGGTTTATGACACACAAAGGCCAAATAGTTCCAAACAACTAGTAGTAATGTTAAATAATCACTAAACAAACTGCAAGATGTCACTTTGTGCTTAGGATATTATATACTAGAAAAACATAGTAAACTTATTTAAAAATCAGTATAAAAGAGTTCTTTACATGTTCTCTACCATGTCCATAGGTTATACTTTTAAATCTGATTTACTATTTGTGTGTGTGTTTGCATGCACAACATGTGGGCATATGTGCTATGGGTGTGTATGGAGGCTGGGAAGAAAATACTCTTGATGAAGTCGGTTGTCTCCTTCTGTCTTTATATAGATGTTTAGCATCAATCAATATATGTCTTTTAGACTTGTGCAGTGTCTTGACCCACTGAGCCATCTAGCTGACTCCTGGTAGAATCAATACTGCAATATCTACTACAAATTTTCATTCTTTAATTCCTTCTCTTGCGCTCATACCCCTATTGGGGTTCTTCCATAACATTGTGAAGTATAAGGATATATTTTCTCTTACTTCTTTTGTTACTAAGTCCTTTCAGCATATAGAGCTAAGAAATATACAAATACATGATGTTATCATAACTCTCATAAAAGACACTGAGTAGTATAGGTTCTCTTGTGCCTTGCTGACTTCACTCAGTATTATTACTACAAATCAGAATTTACAGAAGAGTCTATAGCTGTGGCTCTCAACCTCTGGGTCTCAATCCCTTTGAAGGATAAAGGACCCTAATGACCCTTTCACAAGGGTCACCTAAGGCCATCAGAGAAAACACATTTTCTCCTCTATGTGTCCTCAGACAAGTCCACTCACCTGCAGATACGCCCACATGAGTGCCTGGCATGATGACATCACATATGCCCCAAATACAGTGACATGCGACAGGGTTAATGATATAATGTTCTTATGCAGACCAAGTACACACGTGTAGAGAGTATCTGTGTTGAAAGCAGCAGTATTGCAGGTGTGAAATGACACTTTATGACTTATAATTACTGGGTAAATGTAGAATCACACACATCAACTACAGCAATATATATTACTATATATGTGAGTATATACACACACATATATAATATACCATGGGAACTTAATATGGTTGCTGATCAGTCTTTTTTATATTCAGCTATGATTTGAATACTGCCTCCTGTGGTAACAACATGTATGTGAAAAAAAGAATGATAAATCTTAGGAAATTTTAATGTTCAGTATTGACTGAACTATTATCTTTGTTATTAAAGCTACTGCTATATATTATTTTCATTAGAAAACCATTCCATGACAATGTAGATCATGAAGAGAAGAACATTAAGAAAATAGATTGAAGATTTTAGTGTGTTTTTTTTTCTCAATAATTACAGCAGGAATGAAAAAAATGTAATGTGTTATTTGTTGTGAAGTTCAATTGACTTCACATTGAAGACAAACTAAACTGCCACTTCGGTAGCAAGCATCTGAGCTTTGCCAGCCAAGGATGCTAACTATTTTAGAAGCAAAGCTGATAGACTTAAGAAAACCAAATTTGATGCTGGTGGCAAGTACCATAAACAAAACACAGCAGTCATTGAAGCTTCATATTTGGTGGCACTCAGAATCAAATTAGCTATGAAACCTCACACCATTGTTGAGTTTACCATTGCCAGTGGCCAAGGACATTGTTTATGATAGGAGACAAATCTGTTATGCAATTGAGTGCATTTTCCTTATCTAAGGACACTGTCAGCAAAAGAATAGATGACATGTTTGCTGATATTTTTGATCAGGTAATGCAAAAAAAAAAAAAATTCAACCTTCCCTACATCCTATTAAGTATCAAGATTGATAAATCTACATATGCTGTAAACTGTCCACTGTAGAGGTGACCTTCATTCACACTGTACTAAAATGTGTCTCTGTATATTATGGTTGTTAACTGGCAGTAAGCTAAATGCTGGCAGAATATTTGGAATGGTCCTCTCAGCTTTCTATATGTGAATGCTTGTCCTTCTTCATCTGCCCAAAAAGATGATTCTCTGAGATTATCATATTAAAAAGCAAACTGCCATGGCCAAATTGCTGTTGCCCTGCTGCTGATTGGTCCAGACTAGAATGTGGCTATTTGTAGAATAAAAGCCACTAACTTCCTGGGCAGGAAGTGTGAAGCTGGACTTCCTGGTCTCTGGGAAGGGACCCTGAGAAGAAGAAAGAAGGAGGTCTTTTCACCAGGAGCCATGAGGAGACAGTTGTGACTGTGGGCCTGGACGGTACAGCTAGCCATGTGCAGGGAGAGGGCCAGGTGGTTGAGCTAAGTTAAATGAGCTAGTTGAGAGTCTACCCAGCCGAGACCTAAGCTATTGATTGAAACGTCTCGGTGTCTGGTGGGGTTTTGACTGGCAGGTCCACAGGGTCTCACAACACTACACAGTTACTAGTTTTTATAATTAGTTTCTTGTTACACTTCTCTTGAAATAACAATTGCTGCACATAATGTATTTGGCAGAGTTGGTTCATTTCTGAAAGAGCATAAGATCTCTTCAGGGAAAGTTTGTGGTGTATGAACAGATGATGCTCCAGCTTATACTAGTATGTCCACATGGATTTCAACATTTGGACTGAGTGAGTCATCAAAAGTCACTGGAACTCACTATATGAGTCACCGAATGTGAACCATGAAGACACTGCCACTAGAGTTACAAGTCATGAAAAGCAACATCTATTCTGCCAATTTTGTAAAGCAGAGCACTCTAAGAGTCCTGTTCTCACAAACTGTTAGGCATGCTGAACAAAACTTGTTTCACACAAAAGTGAGATGGCTGTTGAGAGGAAATGTTTTAAAATATTTTTGAGCTTCATGGGGAACTCAAAAGATTTTAAAAGAGAAAGCAAGACTACAGCTCGAATTGCAGAAAATAGCTTACATGGTGGTTGACAACACTGGCATCTTGACTGAGTTAAATCTATCACTGCAAGAATCAAATGCAACATGCCTCGATCTGTCTAAAAAGATCAGATCATTCCAAATGAAACTTTAGCTTTGACCAAATGAATGAAAATAAATTTACAGCCGGGCAGTGGTGGCACATGCCTGTAATCCCAGCACTCTGGGAGGCAGAGGCAGGCAGATTTCTGAGTTTGAGACCAGCCTGGTCTACAGTGAGTTCCAGGACAGCCAGGGCTATACAGAGAAACCCTGTCTCGAAAAAACCAAATCCAAAAAACAAACAAACTTAAAAAAAAAAAAAAAAAAAGAAAAAGAAAAAGAAAAATTTACATGTTGCCTGTTAAGACCTGGGTAACTGCTGACTAGTCAGACATTTTATATTGTTACATATTACATATTATGAGGAAATTTTTTCATATGCTTTTACTAGTGTTACTCTCTTATGCACAAATTGATTGTATATTCTCTTATGTTCTGTGCTTTGGTGTTCTTGGAAACCAATCACAATAGAAGTCAACTGGAATTACTTTGTCTAGTTAGCCACAATAAACTTGAACCTGGACCAACCACCTAGCAGCATGTCCTGCTGTGTGTGTGTGAGAGAGCCCTTAACATTTTTGTTGGCCCTGGAATGGACCCCAACACAAGAGAGACACCTTCACCAATACACGAAGTTATTTGGGATAAGAGTTCCATTTTGAGTAGAGGTCAAATAAAGTTAAAGTTCCCAAGACCTCCCTGGGAACTGACATCCTATTTGGCAGAAAGAGACATGTATGTGTGTAACTAACATCCAGCTTGGCAAATAAAGACATGAATGTTAAACTGGGCAGTGGTGGCGCACGCCTTTAATCCCAGCACTTGGGAGGCAGAGGCAGGCGGATTTCTGAGTTCGAGGCCAGTCTGGTCTCCAGAGTGAGTTCCAACCAGGGCTATACAGAGAAATCCTGTCTCAAAACAAAACAAACAAACAGGCAGACATGAATGTTAGGCAAGGCAAGTCCCCTGCCATAGTTGAATACCCCAACCAATGGAAGTAGGATAACTGTACAACAAAGATATGTTCCTAAGGAAGTCTCCCATTCCTAAATCCTGATTGGTGGAATAATTGGGCACACGTGTTTGTGGCTTTCAAGCTTAAGAGCTTCTGATCCTGGCTAAGATTACAGATCAGCTTCTGGGTTTGCACTATGTCCCTGATCCATCAGTTTTGGGGTGTGCATTCAATAAACCAGCCCTATTTAACTGAGATCAGTTTCTGAGTGGTTTGTGCAGTGATCCCAGGTGCCAAACAATGCCTATCTTATCTACTTTGAGGAATATAAAATCAAACTAGACCTCAGGATTATAAGAATTTCTGTGAAAGGACACTAGTATATGCTTGCAGACAAATTTCATAGCATTTCCCAAGTCTACCTGACTCCACTTATAATTGCCAGAAGCCCATTCACAAAGTTGAAGATATTCCTGAGAGAGCACAAGAATAGTTCATTGAACTTGTTAACAGCAATGCAGTGACAACTGATTTCTCTCCAACAACAGCTACAAAGTTCTGGATCAAATCTATCCTGTTTTGTCTGTCTGTTGTGCTTCTTCCATCCAACAACACAGCTTTGTGAAAAGCTTTTTATCCTGAAAAGGATTTTACAGCTTGTTTATTATCAAGTCTAAACACATAAGTAGAACTGTGTGGAAGATGATCTTCACTATGCTCTTGCAAAGACTGCCTCGAGAATTTCTGATCTAATGAGAAGGAAGCAATCTCAACCTTCACACTGACATTGATTGGCCTTGTCTCATACCATCACAAAATGGAGCAATGTAGTTTACTGCTGTCAAACCCATGCTGTTCCCAATGCTGCACCACGCTTCAAGATAAATTTTCATGTATTTATAACTAGAAACAAATAGTTCATAATGCATAACTATATGTTTTTGTAATTAATCATTATGCTTTAAGTACATACAACTTGTAACAATGAAAATATATTACAATTCATTACTTAAGTGGAAACTTAAAGGTTCTTTGGAAAGTCAGTTGTGTTAGATGGCATTTTCTGGAAGTGGACACACAGGTGAAAGGCTAAGGCAGACTCAGGAAGGTACATGTGGCTGAAGAGACACGGGTGAAAGATGTTCTGCTAAAGCAGCCACATGAAAGGACACGTGAAGGATTCTTTGGTAAACAACATTCTTATATTGTGTAGTTGAGCTCCATTTGTTGGAATACCATAAAGAAAAACACACCAAAAAACTTCTGGTGGTGTGCTATAGTTTCTTGCCACTTCTAAGGGCTCAGACTAATTGACAGTGATGTTGGCTGGGACAGACTCACATGCTAAGGCAAGACATGAGCCATGGAAGACATGTGGTGTTTGGAGGGAGTATAAAAGGACTCTATGGACAGAGACGGAGGCTGAGCTTGGCTTGTTTATACAGCTAAACACTTGTTGGTCTTGAGTCTTCGCTGATCTTCACTTCACTTTTCTGAGAGAGGCACAGTTGATATTTCTGAGAAATATCAACTCAAAAAGTGGACAGAGCTGCCACTTCTGACCTGTGAACTGTACTGTCAATTTCCAGACAACATAGATGGGAGTTGCTCCAAAGAACCATTTCTAAAAAGGTCCACTTCCCTCGTATCCTTTCTTTTCCACTACCTCTAGTAGGTGGTGGGCTAAAACGGAGGTAAAAACATTTAAGAACCATCATTAAAATTAGGGTTTGAAAAAATTTAAGTTACGTATAACAGCAAAATTACAGTTGTGATGAAACAACAAAATAATTGTATGTTTGGGGCGGGGGCTCACCACAACATGAAGAAATACATTTAAGGGTGGCAGTGTTAGGAAGGTTGAGAACCACTGGTCTAAGGGATCTTCATATTTTTAGTATCCGTTCAGTGACATTCAGTATTAACAATGAAGCATCACATTTTATGCTTTTGTATGCAACTTTGAGACTCATTTTTAAAAGACTGTGTAATCAATAGAAAGTGAATTTTCAATTTGCCAAATAATTTCTATATCTGCTTATCATACAACATTCCCACTAACAATAAAGTATCTTACTTTCTTACAGTTGTACATACTATTAATGCCAAAGTACAATACTAAATCTACTTTAGGGCAAATAGTTTTCTTTTAAATGTAGACTATAAAATTTCTCACACATTCCATTTATATATACACATATATATGTGTGTGTGTATGTATATATATGCAAAGTATTCTATTTTACAAAACATACAACCATAAAATAATTTTATTTTGCTTGTGTTATTGGGTTCTTGACAGCTTTTTGTTTGTTTTTTGAGACAGGGTCTCATGACTCTCAAAGCTGGCCTGAAACTTGTTATGCAGCCAGGATGACCTGATTTAAAAGTTTTATATGTCATTGTTATGTAATGATGACCCAATTTATAGGTTTTATATGTCATTGTTATGCAGCCAGGATGACCTGATTTATGTTTTATATGTCACTGGGGGTGGAAGCAAGGACTTCATGCTCACTAGGCAAACACTCTAACCAACTAACCTAATTACATTTCTAGCTCAACCATCACATTTTGACTCTAATATTAATTTTAAAGCCATGCTTGAGTTTGCTTGAGCACTTGGGAGGCTGAGATAGGAGTATGTCAAATTTGATACAAACTTGGGCTACATAAGTTCTAGACTACCATGAGCTACATATAGTGAGAGACATTGTTTTAAAAAACCAGGGGCTGGGGGTGTTATTAAGTGGCAGAATACACTAGGTTTAATCCTCATTTCTGCAAAAGCAAACCACATTTTTTAAAAACATGTTTAATAATATTCTTAAAAGGGTTGTTAACAAATCCTTAATGAGACCAGAGGCTTGCTTATCAAAATAAAAACCAACTATTTTTCAGGTCAATAAACATTGGCTTATGTCTACACCAAACTCTTTATTTCAGACCCACAGTAAATTTCTGAAACACTTTAACACTTTCTGAAAGTATGCTACTTCTTTAGAAAGGCACTGGATGTTATTAGAAGGAAAAAAGGTATTAGGATAAATTTTCTATTCTACTCACAATCTGGAGTAATACTACTTGAACTGATCAGTTGCAAAACTTCACTCCTCAAACCCTGTTCCATTCCTGTTTATATTCTATCAGGATTTCATTTCCGACTTGAAAAAGAAATACATGGATGCTCAAAACACAAAGTCTTTATTTACTCTAAAGCCAAAGACTTTCTCCCACTGTTTCTAGCCTCTCTCCTGACAAACCATCCACCTTTACCCAAACTCCCAGGTTTTCCACTCATCCCATGAATAAATCCCTCCAGTCTGCCTAAAAGCTTCACCACTCAAATCCCCTTTTTATGCTCAATAGTTTGCCTCAATGGATCCTCTCTTCTTACTTCCATTTATATGTTAGTGAAAAGCTTGTAGTTTATAAAAACGGAAATAAATTTAAATCCTTTTCATCTCCATTTTGTCTTACTTCTGGTCTTGTCTAACTTATTCCATTCCTCTGTCAGAGGTAAACCTCTCTAACAGTTCTATGAATTTTACACATACATCTTTCACCTCCCATTTACTGGCTGATTAAACTAGTCCCTGATCTGGTTTCTACTACCTAACCCCCACCACAAACATGCATTTACACAATTGTCATGTTACCAATCTTTTCTTTTCTTTTCTCTCTCTTTCTTTCTTTCTTTCTTTCTTTCTTTCTTTCTTTCTTTCTTTCTTTCTTTCTTTCTTTCTTTCTTTCTTTCTTTCTTTCTCTCTCTCTCTCTCTCTCTCTTTCTTTCTTTCTTTCTTTCTTTCTTTCTTTCTTTCTTTCTTTCTTTCTTTCTTTCTTTCTTTCTTTCTTCTCTCTCTCTCTCTTTCTTGTTTTATTTCTCTGTCTCTCTCCTGTCTTTTTCTGTCCGTCTCTCACACCCAACACAAACATGTATTTACATGACTGTCATGTAACCAACCTCGTTTTCTTTTAGTCTACAGAGTCTAGAAAAAGGTAAAGTCCCTGGAGCTGGAGTTATAACCAATTGTGAGTCGCTGAAACGGCTGCTAGGAATTAAGCCTTGGTCCTCTGGAAGAACGTTCTTTCCTTAATATCTAAGTTAGGAAAATTTCCCCAGACTCCTAGGTGAGCTCTTCCTAATACAGAGGATTTTCTCACTCTACCATCCAAAATGGAAGACAAAGAAAAAGAAAGACCTCAAAGGAAGCATCAGAAAAGTGATAGGGAGAACTTAATAAAAAAACTAAGTCACATGAGATTCAATTATATGTGCAATTATCAATGATAACCAAGCTACAATCTGTAGAACCACAGTTTTTATGCTTAAATTAAGGTAGTAGGGGGTATTAATCTCACACTAAAAAATCAAAATAGAGTAGTTATAGATGAGCCTACTGGTTTCCCTCTGGTTCAGAGATTATCCTCAGCAAAAGGACTTCATACCCAAATAGCACTGGGAGAGAGCTAGCCTCCCAGAAGTGCCAACAAGCCTGTGAGTGCAGGTAAAGCCACCACTGCTGCTCAGAGGAACCCTCCTGGAACCTTCAGGACACAGGAACCAAGGAGCAGCCTGGGACAGGAGCCTTCTGGTTTCTGTTTGCATCCCAGAGCTGACCCTGTACTACTACATCTCTTCATACCCAAATTCCTCCCAGAGAGAACTGGTCTCCCAGGACTACTGACCAGAGGTTTGCAGGAGGGACGCCACAGTCAGAGACACCAAGACCAGCTAGCACCAGAGAAAACCAGGTGGTGAAAGGCAAGGGCAAGAACTTAAGCAACAGAAATCAAAGCTACTTGGCATCATCAGAACCCAGGTCTCCCACCAGAGCAAACCCTGGATACCCTAACATACCAGAAAAGCAATCACATCTATCATGATGATGATAGAGGACTTTAAGAAGGACATAAACAACTTCCTTAAAAAAATTCAAGAGAACAGAGGTAAACAGGTAGAAGACCTTCAAGAGGAAACACAAAAATCCCTTAAAGAATGACAGGAAACCACAACCAAACAGGTAAAGAAATTGAACAAAACCATCCAGGATCTAAAGGTAAAAATAGAAGCAATAAAGAAATCACAAAGGGAGACAACCCTGGAGATAGAAAACCTAGGAAAGAGATCAGGAATCATAGATGCAAGCATCACCAACATAATACAAGAGATATAAGAGAGAATGTCAGGGATAGAAGATACCATAGAAAACATTGACACAACAGTCAATAAAAATGCAAAATGCAAAAAGCTCCTAACTCCAAACATCTAGGAAATTCAGGACACAATGAGAAGACCAAACTTAAGGATAATAGGGATAGAAGAATGAAGATTCCCAACTTAAAGAGCCAGTAAATACCTTCAACAAAATTATAGAAGAAAAATTCCCTCACCTAAAGAAAGAGATGCCCATGAATATACAAGCCTACAGAACTCCAAATAGATTGGACCAGAAAAGAAATCCCTCTCGTCACATAATAGTCAAAACACCAAATACACAAAACAAAGAAAAGAATATTAAATGCAATAAGGGAAAAGGTCAAATAATATAGAAAGGCAGACCTATCAGAATTATACCAGATTTCTCACCAGAGACTATGAAAGCTAGATGATAATCCTGGGCAGATGTCATATACACCCTAAGAGAACACAAATGCCAGCCCAGACTACTGTACCCAACAAAATTCTCAAATTACCATAGATGGAGAAAACAAGATATTCCATGACAAAACCAAATTTACACAGTATTTTTCCACAAATCCAGCCCTACAAAGGATATTAGATGAAAAATGCCAACACAAGGAGGGAAACTACACCCTAGAAAAAGCAAGAAAGTAATCTCCTTTCAACAAACCCAAAAGAAGATAGCCACACAAACATAAAAATAACATCAAAAATAACAGGAAGCAACAATCACTTAATATCTCTTAACATCAATGGACTCAAGTCCCCAATAAAAAGACATAGACTAACAGACTGGATACATAAATAGGACCTAGCATTTTGCTGTATGTAGGAAACGAACCTCAGTGTCAAAGATAAACACTACCTTGTAACTGCCCACGGTTACAGATTGGCACCCAAATGTGTGGCCGGACATGGGAAGTTCTTCTGAGGTGACCCTGTCTTGGCGAAGCTTCGCAGAAAACGGGAAAAGATGGTATCCTGCACGGTGAGGAACTACAGGAGCTAACTACTAGCACTAGTCTAAAATGTCATCTTTTTAAGCTGTTGTTGTAGGTGCAGGATACAGGCTAGGTGGGACCAGCACTGACCCAGTGCTGAACTGGCTTAGGGGTTGACAGTGGAAAATGGGACAGGAACTTCTAAACAGGCGTTTGTCCGCAGCCTTCAGGAGTTGCTTCAGGCGAAAGGAGAAGGGTTTGAAAACAATGGTTAGAAGGATTTTTAGATCAGATATTCTTGTTGCCCGTGGTTCCAAGAAAAAAGAACTTTAGATAAGAGAACCTGGGAAAAAATTGGGAAAGTGTTAAGAACCATCAAGGCAGATACTACTACCCTCTGCCTCTGGACGCTTATAAAAGATATTATTGATGAAGAGACTTCATAGGCATCAGACAGCATACAGGGAGAATTTGAGGAATCTTAAGAAGGAAGCCTGCCGGAGAGGACTTTCTCAGAAAAGGGTCCTCTCAACCCGAAATTAGAAAGATATCGAGATAGTATGATGAGCTAACATTAAAGGAGAAAGCTATTCAGATGAAGGAGCTGCCAAATATTATGGTGAGGATTGGCCTCCTAGTGCACCTTCTGCTCTGCCTATGGTCTTTACTGTACAAGATGATACTTAGATGTATATGCAACTACATAAATTGGAGTTTGAAATTAAGTTGCAGAAATTGACTAATGAGCTACAGGAGCTAAAAAAGGGTATCAAGTGCAGGAAGTAGCAGTGATCCTGAGATGCACCAATCGCTGCTAGAAAGAGCAGTGAGTCAGGCTCGCAGGGAAGGAGAGGAGACATCTGACTGCTGGCTTTCCCTGTCGCTGAGATCATGGACCAGCGGAATAGAGTCAAATAATATCAGACCTTGGGGTTCAAAGTGATAAAAGAATTAAAAACAGCTGTGACACGGTTGAAAGTTGCTAATTTACAACTGAATTGGATACCTTGGGACATCCCCTGACAAGTTAATTCTGGTTTACTTTTATCTCTTTACCTTATATTTTAAGCAGATTGGTTGTCTCCGCTCAGGCTCACCTAGACTGAAAATTGGCATGTCTGTTAAAGACACTTTCAGGGTGTTGGCAATAAATCGACTTTCTGACATCAAAACCTATACAAGGACCTCTTACGAGGGCTACATAGAACTCACATCTATGCGTGTCTGCTTATAAGCAGACATGGGCACCAGTGGGAGGTGTGTGGCAAAGCACTGCAGGGGAGGACCATGTTTACTGCCTGAGTCCCCTGTGAAGCAAACCTGGTTGCATAGAGGTTGGCGTTTAAAGGCGTTCCTTAGACTAACAAAGGACAAGGAAGCCTAAGCCCTCTCCTCCAGAAAAAGACACCATAAAGTATTGGAGGACCAGGTCACTACTTCCCCACTCCCCACGCCGTGGTTAATGCCCACCGTCCTTTGATGGATGACTGTCCACTTGGTTGTTATCTTCTAATCTTAAAACTAATAAAAAGGGAGGAGATGTTGAGAGCCTTATTGAGGTGCCATCCCACCTGGCAGGAGCTTGACATCGACCAAAGTTCCTTATCCAGTCTTTGAGTGGGAATTCCTGTGTTAGCCATAATCCCCTCCACCTAGGGTGGAGTGCTCAGACAAAGGTGAAGCCTATTATTCTTCAAGGACCTGCAGCTTCCTGAGAAACACTAGCCACCTGTGGAGCAACTGCACCAGTTCTGAGAAGCTTTTCCCCTGCCTATATATATTGGGAATTCTCTATTAAACTTTGAGACCTTGAATAGCTGGTGTTATCTTGGTCTCCATCTCTTTTTTGCCGCCTTCCCATACATCCCCAACTTCCCTTCCAGGTAACCCGTTCAATGTAACTGCGGGCAGTTACACTACCTCAGAGTAAAGGGCTGGAAAGCAATTTTCCAAGCAAATGGTCCCAAGAAACAAGCTGGGGTAGCCATTCTAATATTGGATAAAATCAACTTTCAACCAAAAGTCATCAAAAAAGATAAGGAAGGACACTTCATACTTATCAAAGGAAAAATCTACCAAGAAGAACTCTCAATTCTGAACATCTATGCTCCAAATGCAAGGACACCCATGTTCATAAAAGAAACAGAGCAGAGAATGAAGGAAAGGCCATTCAGAGACTGTCCCACCTAGTTATTCATCCCAGATACAGTCACCAAACTGAATAAAGTCAGGCTGGGATGCTTCCGATAGGAAAAAAGCCACAGTCTGAAAGTCAAAATGACTTTCTTTAAAAGGTACTATGTAATACCTTAGTTTTTCCTTAAAAAATAGTAGTGTCCTTAATGACCTAAAAGTACAAATTATATAAATTTATATAAAGAGAAGGGGGAATATAGGCATATTTATCCACATACTAAGGTATATTTAGAGTTTCAAAATAAATAGTAGGTTCCTTAATGATCTAAAAGATAAATACATATCACTTTTAAATTTATATAAAGAAAAAGGGGGAATGTAGGCATATTTATTCACATACTAAAGGTGTATTTAGAATTTCAAACATCAAATTTTTAATTTAAAAGGTAATGCTTTTTTTTTTTTGTTGCTAAAAAGCATTTGCCCTGGGAAAGATACCTGCTAGTCAATGAAAGGACCCAGAATTAGAGTTAGGGCAAGATTTTGCTTTTATCTTTCCAGGAGAAGAAAAGTATCCACCTAAGAAATGCAGAGATCACTGAAAAAGAGAAACATTTAAAGAAAATGATGGATCAAGAAAAGAGAGCCTACGAAAAGAAGTAAACTGGTGACATAGAAAAGCAATGCTGCTAAACTCATTAGCTGTACTGCATGTTAATTACCAGTGTGGCAATACACCTTTTGTCAGGAAATGAACAAGCACAATGTGATACTGTTTGGAATTGGAGAAGACAGCTCCCCCAAATGTGCTTAGACTGTATAGACTGTCGGTTATCCAACGAACAGCTACATAGCAAAGAGCTAGGTGCCACTCATCCAAAGACTCTGGGTGGAAGAGCAGTGATGGGGCTGGAAAGGTAGGTGGCTCATCCGTTAACAGCACCTGCTGCGCCTTTAGAGTTTGGTTCCCAGGGCCCCTCAGCAGCTCACAAGTGTCTGGAACGCCAACTCCAAGGGATCTGAGCCTCTCCTGGCTTCCCATTCACACATACATACATACAACATAATTTTAAAATACAAAATCTTCTAAACAAAACTAGCAAAATCAGTTTTTCTTTTTAAAAAAGAACAGAAACTGAGTTCTTATATTTTACTATCCCTAGACAAATAATCTGACACCTATCAAAAATGTGCTTTTTATTCTTATAAGTAGCTCTTAGGGGGCAGGAAAGATGGCTCAGTGGTTAAGAGCACTGACTGCTCTTCCAGAGTTCCTGAGTTCAAATCCCAGCAACCACATGGTGGCTCAAACCATCTGCAACAAGATCTAACGCCCTCTTCTGGTGTCTGAAGACAGATACGGTGTATTTACACATATAATAATAAATAAATCTTTTTTTTTTTTTTTAAAAAAAAGAAGAGGCTCTTAATAGTTTACTACTCTGGCTGGACAGCATGTGCACCATGTTAACATTGCACTAAGATATTAGTTATCGAAGCTAATATTTCAGGATGTGTGTGTGTGTGTGTGTGTATTTGTGTGTGAATCTTAACTCATTTCCTACATAAAACAACTGGATATTAAGAATATTTCAGTGAGACAGGTGTAGTTCACCTGTAATCCTAGCACTTGGGAGACAGAAGCAGAATAACTACCACAAATTTGAGGCCAGGTTATCTACAGAGGGACCCTGTCTCAAAACTAAAGGATAGTCAAGACTATTGTCCTTATTTTCCTTAAGGAATAGCCTTAGAAAAGCAATTTGGATGAGGGCTCTAGAGAAGTGATTACAATGGTAATAAATCTGTGTAATTTCTACTGATGCTACTTTTTAACATATTAACTTTTATGTGTATGGGTGTTCTGGCTGCATGTCTATGTACTACTTGCACACAATGTCTGTAGAAGCCAGAAAGTAGGACCAGATCCCCTGCAGCTGGAACTAAAGACCTTTGTGAACTGCTTTACAGGTCCTGGGAATTGAGCCCAGGTCCTATGAAAGAGTATCCGGGCCGTAGCGGTGGCGGTGGTGGTGGCGGCGGCGCACACCTGTAATCCCAGCACTCTGGGAGGCAGAGGGCAGAGGCAGGTGGATTTCTGAGTTCGAGGCCAGCCTGGTCTACAGAGTGAGTTCCAGGACAGCCAGGGCTATACGAAGAAACCCTGTCTCCAAAAAAAAAAAAAAAAAAAACAACAACAAAAAAACAAAACAACAACAACAAAAAAACCAAATCCAAAAAAGAAAAAAAGAAAGAGTAGCCAGCACCAGCACTTATTCTTGCTACTTTTATGTTTTAGGTTGACATACATCTATTTAGTAAAACTATTATCCTGAAGGGTCAGCACTTCAGGTAGATGCAAAAGGATAAAGAACTTGAGGCCAGCTTAGGCTATATATCCTCAGACTCGTTGGCTCTATGTCTCAATTACCTGGGTAGCCAATAGATACTGTTTGACTCATGATGCTTGTACTCACACGTTCATGAGAAGAATGGTGATAACTAAGTAAATGTTATTCCAAGCACACACACATGGAGGACTCACAAAAGTCTACAATGCTAGCCCCAGGGGATCTTGACACGTTCTTCTGGTCTCCAAGGGCATCAAGCATACATGTGTGCATACATATATTAAGACACAACAACCACCAATCAATATGTATGTATAGACATCTATATGTGTATATATGCACCTACATACATATACATATATTATCATAAAAGAGCTTGAAAGAGGATAACATACATGGTTGATCAATGCTAGTCCTAGAAGCAATCATCAAATAAAAATCTCTGTGCTAAAGTTCTGAGGGATGATTTAGTGGTTAAGACAGCCTACTGCTCATGCCAAAGAGACACACTGATAAGAAATCCTCCCCAAATACATGACTTCGCAGTTCCTCTAGGTTGTACACCAAATGTAGATGTTAAGTCTCTACTGCTAAGACCAGCTTTAGTGGTACACACACTTTAATCCCAGCACTTGGGAGGCAGAGGCAGAGGCAGGTGAATAATCACTGTGAATTCCAGGACAGCCAGAGAGTGACATAGAGAGACAATGTCTCAAAACAAAACCCTACTGTTGATGACACCAAGATATGAAGAAATCAAGCATTCCTCCCTTTCTGGCTAGCTTGTAAGTGCCAGAAAGTGCTATATAGGATGCTTGGGGTTTGGAGGGGTGTGGAAGCAAAGGTCTCTCGGAGCTATGAGCCTTACAAAGTACAATATTAACCTGTGTGGGAAGATGCCCAACTGCAATAATGACATGACTGTTAGGAGGGTAACCAACTGCTTTCTGTAAGGATTTGAGGCATATTCCTTAAGAGCAAATCCATACCTCCTAATACTGGAAACCTGGTCAAAGTCCCATGCTTGCTTGTTAGGTGTGATCTTTTTATACTAAGGAAAACTCCAACGAACCTCTGCATAATGGGTTACTTATTTGAGGTAAGTTCCTTCTAGCCCAGGCTGCCCTTGGTTGGATCTGTGGTGACTGATCTTCTGCCTCAGCTGCACACTTGCTAGTATTACAGATGTGAGCCATCATATCCAGCAAGTAAAGATTTTGCATGTAAACTGGATAGTGGTCCTTTAATCTGAGCACTTTTATTTATTCCCAGACCTTGGCAAGCAAAGGCAGGCAGATCTCTGTAGGTGCCAAGGGCAACCAGATCTACTTAGTGAAGCTCTGTCTCATAACAAAGGGTTGGAAGCACTTCTTGGCTAGTAAATGGACATAGTATAAAAATTCCTTCTAAATATTCTGTTTATACACAGAGACAAATGCTACTCTCAAACTTTAATCAAAGAAGACTTTGCCATGGGAAATACAGGCTCATAGCTGCCAAACAAACTAAGTATAAATGATGGACAAGGATTCAGACCTAAACAAGAAATTTAGATCACCTACTCTAAGCTTCAGGAACATCAAGGAAAAGGGGGCAGAAAGAATTCAAGAACTGGAAAACGGAAATCCTGCAAATTTCATCTTCTAGGCAAATACAGCCATTCAATCAGGAACTCATAGTAGTTATGGTTACTGCTATTAATCATGTACCAGAATAGCCATGTCAACCAAGAATTGGAGTGGGCCTCATGAGCCCCTACTCTTCCTGCTACTATTGACTACACAACTCTAGAATGTATTATATAGTTATAAAATTATATAAGAACAAAATTACCCAAGACATAAAAGAAAACCACTGAGCTGATGAGACTGCTAAGCAGGAAAAGGTGCTTGCTGTCGAGCCTGATTCCAATCCTGAGAGCATGTGGAAGTGCAACTCACAGAGCTCCTCCTACCTCTGATTCCAAGTGCTCAGATTAAAGGACCACTATCCAGCTTGCATGCAAAATCTTTAGTCGCTGAATATGATGGCTCACATCTGTAATACTAGCAAGTGTGAGGCTGAGGTAGAAGATCAGTCACCACAGATCCAACCAAGGGCAGCCTGGGCTAGAAGGAACTTACCTCAAATAAGTAACTTTAACCCTTTATGCAGAGGTTCATTTGACTTTTCTTTAGTATAAAAAGATTACATTTTGATCTAAATGTTTTATTACTCTGTAATATATCAAAAAGATTTGTAACTGAAGTCTGGAACTAAAAACTTGTCTCAGAAATGTGGACCAGAATGTTCATCCATATTCTCAGTCATTCAAGTCTAAGCGTCAAGATTAGGCACTCAAGTCTTATTTCTTGAATTATGCAAAATTTGAACATAGGTGGTTATGATACTCTATTCAAGGATAAGTAAGATGGCTCAGCAGATAAAAATGGTGCTTGCCATCAAGCCAAATGACCTGAGTTGAGCCCTGGAACCCACATGGGGAAAAGAACTTCAGAAAAATCTTCCTCTAACCTCTCTATACACCCACTGTGACTCTCAAGTCCACACATGAGCAAAAGTACATAATAAATATAAAAAGAAGTCAATCATTTAAAATTACATAAACACTATAAATATCACTGTAGGTTGAACACGTGGATTCAACCAACTGCAAATGAGAAAAACTACCTACTTAATCTTTTTTTTTAATTATCCCACAAATTATATAATGTGATTAACTTTTACAGCATTTAGGTTGTAGTAGGTATTATTATCTAGAGAGAAGTAAAAACCACAAGGCTATATGTATACAGGTTATATAAAAACTTTATTAAGGGACTTTAATGAACCTTTTGGATAAGGAGAGCTACTGGAGCTTGAGTGATGGTCAGCAGTTCAAACCACTGGTAGCACCCACATTTAAGTAGCTAACTCCAGTTTCAGAGGATCCAACGCCCTCTTCCAGCCTCAAAGGGTACCAGGGACTCATGCAGTACACATATAGACATGCAGGCAAAATATTCACATACAAAGTAAAATTAAATTTTAAGGACTCCTGTACAAGACAACTTAACAGGGCTGGAGAGTTGGTCCAGTGGTTAGAAGTGCTCCGAGTTCTTGCAGAGAACCTAGGCTCACATCTGAACTTCAATTCCAGGGAATCTGACACGCTCTTCTGACATCTATGAGCACCAGGTACATATGTGTTATACATACATACATGCAGGCAGGCAGGCAGGCAAAACTATTCATATGCATTAAGGAGAACCTGGAGGAGGGGAATAAAGATAAATAGATGCTAAAATACATCTAAGAAGTAAAAACTGGGAGCTTCATGATAGTGTGTTTTATGTTTACAAGTCTTACTCCTCAGCATCAACGTGACATTATTGCAATTAAGAACTAAGGTTTATTCGAGCCTGATAAAGCATGCCTTCGAACCTAGCACTCAAGAGGTGGAGATCACCCAAGGTAACATAGTGAGATCCTGTCTCAAAAAAACAAACAAGAAATAAGATTTATGTTATACCTGGAATACCTTTCCAGTAAGCAAGCCCCTTTGAGACAAACTACTATGAGATTCCACCTTACCTGCAACCCAATGAAGTATCCCAAGTTTCACAGTTCCTTATGATGATCAATGACAAGTAACTCAAGGATTAGAGACAAAAAGGAGGTTTATTATGAACAGCAACAGCATAAACTCAAGTGTTTGTGACAAAGCAACTCAGTGTAGGTTTCTCCATCTTTATTCTTGCTCAGGCCACTTTTTAGGTTTGACAAGAATTAGATCTTCTTGATGTAAAGCCCAGAGAAAAATCAATAAACTCTGTTCTAGGAACCTAATTCAAGATATCCCAGCTCATTTATCCCTGCTCACCAGAAAAGGTAGACATTCCACCTCCTTATGTTCTGATTGGACCAATGGGAAATATAAGAGGAGCTAGAGAAAATGGTTCTCTTCAGAGGGAAGGCCAGGAGGCTAACTCTACTATACCTGGTCTTTTGTCTCCCTATCATGCCTCTGGCTATGGGGAAGCCAGACAGGCTTTATCTGGGCTATGAGACCACCATTCATTCTCCCCTTAAGGGAAGCATGAGGTTCATGCTACAGACCAGAGGAAGGAGGAGGAAAGGGAAACAGATTGATTGATATTATAATTGGAAAAGCCAAAACCCTTCCTTTCAGGAGAGGCCCCAAGCCCTAATCAGCCTATTGAAGACATTTTATACACATCAGCTTACTTTCTATGACTGCCACTGGCCACCCTGTTTACAGCCAAGGATACCCAAATCTGGCTGAACAGAAACTGGCTCTGGGGCTGGGTGGCAGGACACTTCCCAACACAAAAGCCCAAACAGAGTGAACTTCCCATCTACCCAACCCAGCTGAGATTTAATAGCAATAAATGTAAGGATAATTGGACAAACATCACTGGGAAGATTAAAAGTGACAGCCAGAAAATCTACCAACTTATCCAAGCAAGTCAGAATACTCAAGGACCTGATAATGAATTGCCTGCTGAGTTTCTAGAAAAGATGTGAGGCATATCAGGTGTTTTACCCCATAAACGCAGATGCCCCTGAAAAACAGCAAGTCACTAATACTACCTTTGTCACAAAGTCTACCCCAGACATGTGGAGAAAGCTGCAAAAATTAAGGATTTGAAGGAATGAGTAATTTTCAACTTTTGGAATTGATTTAGAAAGTTTACAGAGCAACATGCTCGAGTATGTAGATGACCTCCTCATAGCTTTGCCAACTGAAGATGAGGAAGATAGTCAAAAGGCCTTTTAGAATCCCTCCAAGCCCCAGGATACAAAGTCTTAGCCAAGAAGGTTCAACTGTGCTTCCCTCAGATCACATAGCTAGGCTACAACATAGAGGAAGAAAACACAAGCTTTCCTATGACTGTATTTCAGCCATCCTGCAAATCACTGAAAAAAAAACAGGTATGGAAATTCCTAGGGGCAATTAGATATTGCTGGCTATGGAGATAAGAATTGCTTGGATAGCCAAGCCCTTCTATGCCAGGGGGTATACAGCCTTTGGAGTGGGCTGAGACTAAGCAGGGGGCCTTCTTCAAAGCTTTGAAAAGAGCCCTGGTATCTGCCCTAGACCTTCCACATATTACTAAGCCATTTCACTTGTATGTGGATGAAGCCAGAGGCATTCCTCAGGGGTTGTCCTCACACAAACCCTGAGACTCTGGAAAAGAGTGGTTGTCTATCTGTCCAAGAGACTTGACTTGGTCACAGCCAGATATACAGCATGTATAAAGGCCATAGCTGCCTCCACCTTGCTGGTAAAAGAAGCTGACAGACTGCTGGGTAGTGGTGGCACATGCCTTTAATCCAGGCACTTGGGAGGCAGAGGCAGGTGGATTTCTGAGTTTGAAGCCAGCCTGGTCTACAGATTGAGTTCCGGGAAAAACAAACCAACAAACAAAAAGAAGAGATGAAGAAGCTGACTAACTAAAAGGACAAGAACTGTTCCTGACAGCTCTTTGAGGCCCTCTTGAGGGGGATTACCTGAGAGATGGATGTCTAATGTCCGGGCTGGGATGAGAGGACTCAACACCAATCCCTGCTACTAGAGTAACCCTGCATCTGGTTCTCTAAGATGCCAGCCCTTAACCCTGAGAAGCCTGCTGTAGAATGATAATCTCATGGAACCTCTGCATGACTGTCTCACAGTTAATGACCTAGTTTATCAAAAATGATCTAACACCACACAGGTGATACCAAATGAGGTATGGAAGCAGTTTTGTTCAAGATGGAATCAGATACACAGGAGTAGCAGTAGTGACCCAAGATAAGATTATCTACACACAATCTTCTGTGCAGGAATTTTAACCAGCAACAAGGCTGCTCTGGCTGGAATAGACACACCCCTTTACTACCAGGAGATAGAAGCAAGCATATCTCTGAGTTCAAGGCCAGCCAGGTATTGAGCAAGTTTCAGGGAAAGAAAAGCTCAGGACGGGGCTGGAGAGATGGCTCAGTGGCTAAGAGCACTGACTGTTCTTCCAATAGGTCATGAGTTTAAATCCTAGCACCCACATGGTGGCTCACAACCATCTGAAAAGAGAAAAGACATCTGATGCTTTCTTCTGGTGTCTGAAGACAGTTGCAGTGTACTCACATATAATAAATAAATAAATCTTAAAAAAAGAAAAAAAGAAAAAAAAAAAAAAGAAAAGCTCAGTACCAGGCATGATAGTACATGCCTTTAATCCCAGCACTTGGAAGAGGCAGGCAGATCTCTTGAGTTCTAGTCAGCCAGTTCTATTCAGTCAGTTCAGTGAGTACATTATCAGTTGAGTTGGGAGTTCAGCATGTAAGTGAAGTGGAGTTGAGGTCATACAATTCAATGCAGGTCAGCAGCGGCAGTCAAAACCAGAGACTACAGAAGCAGAAGATTACAAACTACCAGACTTAGTTTGAGGCCAAGCAGAGCAATTCAGTGAAAAGGTGAGAAAAGCCAGATTGAATCAGCCAGCTTGGAGAGGAATTCAAGCCAGAACAGCAGAGTTGAACCAGCCAGGCAGAGTTCAGAAAGAACTGGAAAGGGTGAGCTTATCAGCAGTAAGTCTAAGTTGACAGTTATGTACAATGATGAATTACTTTTATAGTCTTTAAGCAGGAGAACCTCAACTCAAGCTGAGATTTTAGCTTTGACCCAAGCAGTCTACTGGGGGAAAGACACTATCACCAACACTATCACTGATCAGCAACATGCTTTCACCATGGCCCAGGTCCATGGGGCTCCTTAGCAGGAAAAGTAATCAAAAACAGAAGAACTCTTAGCCATACTAGAAGCTTATCTGGTTACCCAAAAGGATGGCTAATATTCACTGGAAGGAATTCAAACAAGGGGACTCCTCAGAAGCCAGAGTTAACTAGGGTCACTTGGGAAGTAGCCCTACAATCAGTGGGTCCTCTCCAAGTTTTGGTAACCCTGCCACGGCCCAGCTCATGGAACCACTTAGAACACATTCCAGGGGAGGATGACTGGGTGAAACAAGAACTAGCCACACAGGACAAATAATAGACATGCTGCTAGATAGCAGATCCATCCTTCCCATGAGTGGTAGGTGAATAGTTACACATCTCCACCAAGCCACGCCATCTAGGAGCCAAGAAAACTGTTGAACTCCTCAGACCCAAGTATTATGTTCCAAATTTCAAAGTCTAATTAAAGATACCTCCTACCTGTACTAAGGCAAACTCCAACCAAGGAAAAAAGATCCCACAAGGGATCTAGGATTGAGGAAATGGGCCTGGGAAAAAACTGAGAATTGAACTTTACTGAAATAAGGTCTATAAATATTTGCTGGTATTTGTAGACATCTTAGGATAGGGGAGACCTACCCCACCTGAACAGAGAGTGCTTCATTCTGAATTTGAGGCCAGCCTGGTCTACAGAGTGAGTTCCAGGACAGCCAGGGCTATACAGAGAAACACTGTCTCGAAAAACCAAATCCAAAAAAAACAAAAACAAAAAAAAAAGAAACTTCTTCAGAGCAGGGTGGTGGTGGTGCATGCCTTTAGTCCCAGCACTTGGGAGGCAGAGGCAGGCAGATTTCTGAGTTCGAGGACAGCCTGGTTGGTCTACAGAGTGAGTTCCAGGACAGTCAGAACTATACAGAGAAACCCTGTCTTGAAAAACCAAAAAAAAAAAAAAAAAAAAAAAAAAAAGCTTCTTCAGGAAGTCTTGGGTTTGGATTGCCTCTGGCTTTGGGGTCCAGCTGTCTTCACACCATGAAAATGTAAAAGCCATTTTTATTTCCTCAGACAAAGGGATAGGATTAGAGCTTTAGGAATACATGGCCTAAACTGAGCCCAGAGTATTTTTAACTCCCTAGGCCTAAGCCTGGAAGTTTCTAACCTCCATTAAACCTAATCTTCAGCAAGTCTGGTCCTTGAAGCCTTCAGCTTCCAGCCTCTGTCTGCTATCCTAGACCCGTGTTTCAGCCTCTGAGAATAAGTTCATCCTTTCTAGCTTTTTCTGAACTCTGGATGGCTACTGGTTCAACTCAGCTGTTCTAGCTTAA
Source organism: Apodemus sylvaticus (assembly GCF_947179515.1). Taxonomy (NCBI): domain Eukaryota; kingdom Metazoa; phylum Chordata; class Mammalia; order Rodentia; family Muridae; genus Apodemus; species Apodemus sylvaticus. The sequence continues at coordinate 62,178,723 of NC_067473.1, read as the reverse complement.
ATTCATTTCCAAGCTGAATGATTCAAATTGGTTTCTCAGCTTCTGACTGAATTTCTCTGCTTGGAAAGACTACCTCTAAACATCATAAACTGAAGTACATTGAACTGAACTGAGTTCAACCCTCTGTCTCTCTCCCTGCTCTTTAAGTAGCCTTTCTTTACTGTCTCTTCTTGTGAGAGTTGGGTGTATCCTATCTCTAACTTGTTCTGTCAGTCTTTCTCTGATTTATCACTTTGTCTTCTTCTCAATTAGAGGTCACTGTTTGGGAATAAAAGTGGTGTACTAAAGATGTGTCTGTATTCCAGCCAGAAAGATCATAGGTATGTGTTAAGGGCCTGTCTGTATTTCAGCCAGAGGGAATTAAAAGTGTTTCGTGTGTCTACATTCCAGCTGGATCTTATCCTTGGATATGAATTCAAGGGATTAAAACTCCTGTACAACTGCTAAAGTGTCTCAAATTCTGACAAAGATATTAATTGGAAATTACATTAAACGTATATACCAGAGCCCAGGTCAGGCAAAAAGGATGAATACAACTCTTTAGGAGACTGATCAAATTGGTACTGGAAACTGGTAAGAATTAGGCTAACTTCCTCTCCTGCTCAGGACCCAAAGTACTCCTTACCAGGAAGGGATTACTCCTTTTGTTTGTTTGTTTGTTTGGAGACAGGGTTTCTCTGTGTAGCCCTGGCTGTCCTGGAACTCACTCTGTAGACCAGGCTGGCCTCAAACTCAAGAGATTCACCTGCCTCTGCCTCCCAAGTGCTGGGATTAAAGGTGTGCGCCGCCACCACCACCCAGCTGGGATTACTACTTTTTGAAATTATGTTTGATGACCACTTCCTATCCTTCCCAAACTCCAAGCTATTCCTCAAGCAAAAGTGTTTAATCATTCCCTTCTTAACTCCTCATAGGCTTAGCAGGACTTTGCCAAAGCACTGACCAGATTGGTAAAGGAATCCTGCCCTCTCCCACCTCTGAGCCAGCTAATGGTTGAACCCTGCATTCTCAACTGCATGGCCAATATCTCAAACAGAGAATAAACTTAGTTAACCTTTTGATCCTTAGAACCAATGCCCCCAGAACAGCAGAAGTCAACTATTTGACTCTTGCCCAAAGAACCTATTAGGTAATTTGACAGGGCAGGACAGTACAGAGGTTCCTCTATCTTATATTTTTGCTGAGACCATTTTAGGTTTGACTAAAGTTTGGCTTCCTTGATGGAGAATCTTGTGGAAAATTAGCAAAATCTAAGAAACCGAAGTCAAGGTGCTCTAGCTAATTTATCTTGGCTTCTGTTAAACTGGCCACTTACTTGTGCAAACCTTCTCCTTTTTAACTGCTTATCTTAGCTTCTGTTAAACTGCTTGCTTGCACAAAACCTCCTGCTTGCAATTTCAAGACAAGATAATAGGATGTGGCTTTTGCCTCTGAAAGCCCTTGCAGGGCAGTGGTGGTGCACACCTCTAATCCCAGCACTAGGGAGGCAGAGGCAGGCAGATCTCTGTGACTTCCAAGTGTGCCTCATCTACAAAGAGCAAGTTTCAGGACAGCCAGAGCTGTTACATGGAGAAACTCTTATCTCAAAACAAAATACAACAAAATACAACAAAAACAAAACAAAACTCAAAACCAAAACAAACAAAAAGACAAAAATGCCCCTTGCTCTAAAGATCTAAAGTTCTTAATCTTTGTTCTCCCACCTTTTAATACACACTTCCTTATGTTGTAGTGAACCCCCCAACCATAAAATTATTTTTTTGCTACCCTTATGAATCATAATGTAAATATCTAGTATGCAGGATATCTGATAAGCGACCCCTGGGAAAGGTTCATAGCACCCTCACAAGGGGTCTGGACCCACAGGTTGAAAACCACTGGATTACTTGTGCATCCTGGATACCTGAGTGTAATCCAGCTGGCTGGAATACTTTCATTTGGTTATAGACTGAGTGGAATCCCTCTGATGGGCTTCCCTTAACAATAGAAGCCCATGGAAAATAGTTTCCTGTCTAAAGACTGTTGTAAGATAGAGCTAAGTGCATCTAAGTCACAATCCAAGTCAGCAATTGCATCCTGGCCTAATGTAATTACTTTAACAAATTAACTCAAAACAGTTATTCCCTTTAAAATTTGTTAAAAGTGACTGGCCAGCAGGTGTGATGGCTCATGCCTGTTACCTTTACTCTGAAGAGGCTGAGGCAGGAAGATTGCTAGTTGTGGACAAGTCTGGGCTGCTACATAAGCCAAACAAAACATACACACAAACAAAAAACCTTGAAGCAATAGAAAAAGATTTCACTTCCTTAGTTACTTCGTATTTTAAAGACGTCAATTTGTCCAAACATTTGCAGTATTAAAAGTTAAAAGCTTCAAGCGTTCTCCCAGAAATAATTACTGCACTTCAAGTCACTTTAAATGATTTAAACCCGTTAACATAAGCAATGGAAACTACCTGTCAAAAACTAATTACCCAATAACACCACAAAAGAGAAAGTAACTTCCAACTACTGCGTACAAAACACTTTGGAAGTCTATTTACTTTCTATCCTTTATCGAATCACTCAAAATAAAATCTCAGAAAGCAGCAGACAACAAAACTCCGTCTCCCAGTTCCTTTGTCCCCAACGGAGGGGATAGAGAGGGAACTCATTAAGGTAAAAAGCCCGGAACGCACAAGATCCGAAACAGACCGCAGCCAATCTGCAATCAATCATCAAAGAAAATCCCCATCACTTCATCTCCATCCTTCCCTCCCCCTCTCCGGCTCGCATAACCCGGGTGTGCACGAGCTGATCCGGATCATAAGCACCCGGACAAAGCTTCGCGGAGGCAGCGGGGAGCTGCTCACTCGCCACAACCGTCAGAGCTCCGCAAAAGTGTGGGACCGCCGGCACGGGCCCGTTCACCCCTCCCCAGCCGCGTGACAGCGGGTCGCGCCCGCTACCTCGCGGGCTTCCTCTCACCTTGGGTGGCGAATGGCGAAGGACCACCGGCCGGGGAGCCTGGGGCGGGGGCGGGGACGGGAGCGGGTGGAGGGGTCTCTGCCGAGCCCAGCGCGGGCGCCGTCAGCATGAGATAGCGCTGCGGCGCGGGCAAACAGCGCTGGCAGAACGAGTGCAGGCAGGGCAGCAGCTTGGGCACCCGGCTCTGGATGTTCTGGTGGCACACGGCGCAAGTGTCCAACAGGTTGAGTCGGGACGTCTCGCCGCCGCTCTCCGAGTCCGGGCCCTGCCGGCTCTCGGCCTCATTCTCCCCGCTCGGTGCAGCAGCTGCGGGGCCCCCGGCAGGAGCCGCCGCCACCGCCGCCTTCTCTACAGCCACCTCCATTGTCCTGCGGCCGCCGCCGGGGAAGCGGGAGCGCGCTCACCGCCCGCCGCCCCCGACGACCTCGGCTGCCGCTGCTGCTGCCGCCTCCCGCTTCTCCTCCGAGGCCGTGAGGACTCGCGGAGGGAGCACAGAGAGGAAGCCGCCTCCCGAGTGGCGCGGCCGGAAGACGCGGAGCTGTCAACGGGGACCGGTTCCCGCACCGCGACGCCGCCGCGCGGGCTGCCAGGCAAACCGCCACCGAAACGCTCGATTCCGCCCAGCGCGCCCGCCCGCGCCTAGCAGCCTTTCTCTCGGGCCCCTTGGACCACCACGGGCCCCGCCCCCACCTCCCTCTCCCAGCAACCGCGGCGACTGCGAGCTGAGCGCCATCCAATGACCTCCGCGCCTGCCCAGGGGGCGGGGTCTGCGGGAGCCCGCGAGGCTCGGACGGCCCCCGCGGGAGGTTGGGAATGGGAGGGGCTATCCCCGCTCCGGACGCGAGGACCGCGGCCGCTGATTGGCTAGCTGCGTGTGTGTCTGGCTTCTGAAGATTGTAAAGGAATCATTTGTTAAGGAGCCAGAGCAGGCACCGGGTTCCGCCCGCTGCTACGGCCCCGCCTAAGGGGCGGGGTTCTACCTAGTCTGCCCAACCTGATTAATTAAGAAACTGCTTGGAAAACTGTTTTTACTATTGGAGACTTGAACGGGGAAAGGAATACGAACGTGGGAGGGCCAAGAGAGGATGGAGAAGTAAGTTGGCGTGCAAATGAGAAAGATCCAAAACCGCGTTGTATGAGCCCACATTGTGTGAAAGGGGGACTGTGCAGGCAGCTTTAATGTTTTTGTGCCCTGAGTTTATCTCTGTGATGAATTAATGGATGTGATGTATAGGGAGAGAAATTACAAATTTGCCGGAACTTTAAAAGATCTCAATGGAAAAAAGGGAAATTAATTTTGCTTCTTAAATGAATAAAAGCAGTTAATTTTGTTGAGGACTAAATAAACGATCTGCAACTGTCTTAAGTGTGTGAATATTAAACTCTAAAAAAAAAAAAGGCAGACATGGTGGCACACACCTTTATTCCTAATACTCCAGAGGCAAAAGCAGGAGAATCACTACAAATTCAGGATTATTCTAGGTTTTAGTCAACGTAAAGCCCTGTCTCAATAGAGGGAGGAAAAGGAAAAAGAAAAAGAAAAAAACTCAATTCTGGTTTTAGAGTTTCAGTATTATATTTCATATCTCCCTTCTCCAGTGCTTGTTACCGGAAATGGAGTCCCATTGGAATTGCCACCTGTTACTAGGGAAATCAGAGTCCCCTCTTGAGGTTTTTAGTCTCATTAATAAAGGAATTTAAGATGAGCCTCAAAAGAAGCTGGAGGAAATTTTATTAGAGTTTAAAAGAAAAGGAAAAAAAACCCAAAATAAACGAAAACCAATGCAGGTAAGTTGTAAATCTCAGCGGCTGCTCAGAGAAAGATGGTGAAGTAGAAGAGATGCCATGCCACTTGTGTTAGACATAGAGGTCAGCTACATGGAAGGGAGGGTTAGAGAAAGCCTAGGGAAGCCCAAACTATCAGAGAACGTATATTAGGCTAGCACCCAAAAGAAAAAAGACAAAGAAAAGGTTGAGCATTTCTGAAACAGGAATAGACAAAAATTATGGAGAATGTAATGGGGGAATCCGGAACTACTGTGCTACGAGCCATTAATTTTGAGAAGTGTGCACTGTTTCATTAAAGAGTAGACTATTCCTCTGTTTCTTTAAGGTGAACCTGTCTTTCGAAGGGATGGTCCTTTATTCAGGTGATGGGCAGACCCAGCTCGGTTAAGGTTTATAGATGAAGACAATGGTGTGACTCTACATCAGAGCTAGATTCCATTGGGTTATGGTTATTAGGCAACATCTTTCACTTAATAGACCTTTAATAAGAATAATAGAAATTACATTTTCAGCCAAAAGCTGTGTAAAAGTCAGGCAGTGGTACATACCTTTAATTCCAGCCTTTGAGAGGCAGACGCAGGCAGATCTCTGAATTCCAGGTCAGCCTGCTCTACAAAGCAAGGATAGCCAGTGCTACACAGAGAACCCCTCTCTCTAAAAACAATAAAAAGTTGGGTAAAACCTCATAGAGGTTTATACTGGCTGATTTTGTGTGTCAGCTTGACACAGGTTGGAGTTATCACATTGAAAGGAGCTTCAGTTGGGGAAGTGCCTCCATGAGATCCAGTTGTGGGGCATTTTCTCAATTAGTGATCAAGGGGGAGGGCCCCTTGTGGGTGGTACCATCTCTGGGCTGGTATTCTTGGAATCTATAAGAGAGCAGGCTGAGCAAGCCAGGGGAAGCAAGCCAGTAAGGAACATCTCTCCATGGCCTCTGTATCAACTCCTGCTTCCTATCCTGCTTGAGTTCCAGTCCTGACTTCCTTTTGTGATGAACAGCAATGCAGAAGTGTAAGCTGAATAAACCCTTTCCTCCCCAACTTGCTTCTTGGTTATGTTTGTCCAGGAATAGAAACCCTGACTAGGACAAGGTTGAACAATACCATGAGAGGAGACAAGCTTTTGTATACACATGACTAAAGTTCAGACTTGAGAAAGACCATGGACTTGAATCATCAGGGCCAAGTGCATGAAAGCAACCAAACAAGCCATTAAAGCAAACAGTTTTATTTCTGTACATAGGCTGCCTCCCCCTAAGGTGGGTTTAAGAGGTCAGCCTTGGATGTGAGGAAGACAAGGTTTTTATTGGTCAGGGGTAGGTGGTTTCCAAATGGGGGGAAGTAAGTGAGGTACAAGGAGCAGAATTTAACAAGGTATTCATAACAACTTTATGAGACAAAGGTAGGGTTAATAGGGTTCCAGTATCAGGTTCTGCTACTTAATGGTCTTAATGGCTGTTAATTGTGCACAGACCACCCTCCCAGCCTGCAGCGGGTCTTCGCTACTTTGTGGGTTCTTCTTTCTCCCAACCTTCCCCTCTTCCCCAGTTTCACCCCTAACACAGATAGGAGAGAAACAAAGATAGAGGGGAGAGAGGAATCAGGAAAATCCCTGACTCTAATTTCTTTCCTTTTGTTTCTTCTTTGAACACAGCTACTAACAAACAGGAGCCAACTTCACTGAATGGCCAACATCCATAAACTCCACATCACAGGGGCCCTCAAGTTTATGTATCCTCTAAAACGTTCCCAGAATTCCAAACATCACACAATCGCAGAATTTATCTGCAGCTTCCAAAACCAAATCATGGTCAGCTGCAGCAGGCAGTCCAGAGCAGCACCACATCCCTACAGCAGGGAGTCAAACGAAAGCACATTCTTATACAGTTCTGTGCTTTTTAAAGAAACCAAAATTTAAGAATTCTTACTACACTGCCCTTTGTAACATGTTTTGTGTATTTGAGAATTCAATCTTGAAACAAAATTATTACACACACACACACACACACAGAGAGAGAGAGAGAGAGAGAGAGAGAGAGAGAGCATCTTGGACATTGTAGAGATGGTTCAGCAGTTAAGAGTGCTTGCAGCTCTTTCAGAGGACCCAAGTTCAGTATCTAGCACACATATGAAGAAAGGCTCATAACTGCCTATTACTCCAGAGCCAAGGAAACCAACTCCCTCTTCCGGCCTCCACAAGCATGTATATTCACATGCTCATGATGCATGGGCACATGCACATACACACACAATTAAAAAAGAAAAGTATAATCTAAAAAAAAAAAAAACAAAACTAAAAAGTGCCATTACTAACATTCCCCAAAAATATAGAGCCACGTAGCATTTACACTGTTCCAGCACCTTGCCTGCTGTGCTTTTGGAATAAACTTATAACTTAATCTACAAACACTAGACACAAGGAGAGAGACTGGATCCATTGTGAGGTTTGAAACCTCAAAGCCCATCCCCAATGACATACCTTCTAATCTTTCCCAAAAAGTCTACCAATAAACATTCAATATATGAGCAGTGGGGGTTATTTCATTCAAATTTCCATAGCCTGTGTGTATGTTATATGCACTATCTGTGTGCCTGGTGCCTGAGCTTGTCAGATCCCCTAGAACTGGAATTAGGGATGGTTTTGAACCTATAAGTTCAAAACTGCTTTTGACTCCAGTCTTATAACACAATTTGATATTGCTTAACTTGCTCTTGGTAGAGGATGTAGCTCCTTTGGTACAGACAGGCTTGCCTAGACATATACACATCTATGATCCTGACACTTCAGTGTTGGGCAACAGGAGGGTCGTTAAGTTCAAGGTTAGACTCTTCAGATAATCATTTTCAAGGAAAATTATCTTCCGTATTTTTAGCCTTCTATTCTGGCTTGGAATAAAATCTCCTTCTCAGCCTCATATATTGAAGTCTTGGTCCCCAGCTGGTGATACTATTTTGGGAGGTGGTAGAAATTTTAGGATGTAGGACCTAGTTGGAGGAAGTAGGTCATTGAGAGCATGCCCTGAAAAGATAAATCCTGTCACCAGCTCCTTCCTCTGTCTCTCTCTGTTTCCTGTTTCTCACAGAGGGCACAGTTTTGTTCACCAGTCCTCTATAGCAGTGTTCTGCCTTATAATGTACCTTGGAATAATGGAGCTATCTGGCCATGCACTGAAACCTCTGAAATCATGAGCACAAATAAATCTTTTCTGCCTTTTGTTTTTCCAGGTACTTATCAAAGAAACAAAGAGTCTAACTAACACACCTTCTTAATGTTACATAAAATAGCTATATTTTTCACTTTAAGTATGAATGGCTTCAATCTTTTAAGTATAGATTTATCATTTTAGTTTCTTTTATCTAAATCATGTTATTTCCTTATGTTGGGGTCCAGGAGTCACCCCACAAACCACATGAACACCCATCTCAGTTAGACTGATTGGTCAAAGCCAGGGCCATAGCTCAGAATTTAGGAACCGAAGCTACAATCCCCAACATTTTTCTATGTTCATATGCAAATGCAGGAAGTGGTCAGCCTTTTTAGACAGAACAGGTCATATTGACCTTTAATTTAATGGGTCCTACATGAAACTTATAGTTGTGGAATTTCTAAAAATGATCAAACCTTTAACAGAACATAGCAAGGTATGGATGTGGTTAGCATGACATTGCTCTGAGTCAAGTTATTTTCTGTATCAATGACTGGCAGTCATGTTACAGCAACAATATGAAATAGCTGCCAAGCATGGAAGGAAATAGCTACAGCTATGCTGGGTGAGCGGCAGGCCTCAACACCTTATCTGACTGTTTTTCTTTGTTGTAGACTGAATACTTCTACACACACGTCATCCCTATGGCCCTCTTGAATTTCCAGCAGCTGTGATTACCTGACATGAGATCTGCACAAGATTGGGCCCCGTTCATAGTCAATCATTCATAAGGAGAGTGGCTCACAAGGCTGCACCCTTCTCTGAGGGCATAAAGACTATAACTAGTTTCTAGGTACAGAAACACTGTCTTCAGTGGTTTAGCTACTTGGAAGTTGTCTATGGTCCTGGAAGTACCCCTGCCCCATGTTCTTGTACATAACCCCAGTGAAATTCATTGGTTCGCCAAGCTATGCTTGAGTAAAATATTTTTGTTTGTTTCTGTTCTTGAAGTGCTGTCTGTAGTGAATAGATGTTTAGCTGTCTCCTCAGGGGAAATTTCACACAATGGCCTCCTTGTAAGTATTGTTTCAAATGCATTTCATAAAGATCCACACTGGCCAGGCAGTGATGGTGCACACCTTTAATCCCAGCACTTGAGAGACAGAGGCAGGTGGATCTCTGAGTTCAAGGCCAGCCTGGTCTACAGAGTGAGTTCCAGGACATCCAGGGCTACACAGAGAAACCCTGTCTTGAAACAAACAAACAAACAAACAAACAAACAAACAAACAAACAGAAAGATCCACATTGCTTGTGGATGACCCTTCCTTAGTTAGAGCACTCAGTGTCTCTTGTTCTAGAATTTTCTGGTTTTCCCTACTGAAAGCTGTTTTCAGCTTCATCTCTATCTGATCTTCCTTGTTGATACCACCATGTTCCCATACACATTTGAAACTCTGCTTAATTGGATGATTTGTCATTTTCTATTTTCTAAACTGAATCTTACTAATACCTTTGAAGATGTAAGGGTATCAACAAAGAGACCTAGAGTATTACATATTGGTGAGGGTTTCTCATCCCACCCCTGATGAATGTGGATGAAAGATCTCATCCCAAGATGGTAGTGAGTGGAAAATCTTGAACTCCCAGAGAGGTTTTGGTTTGGGGTTTTTGTTTGCTTGGAGGGTTGTTTTTTCAAGACAGGATTTCTTTCTGTGTAGCCCTGGCTGTTCTAGAACTCACTCGGTAGACTGGCCTCAAACTCAGATTTGCCTGCCTCTGCCTCCCATATACTGGGATTAAAGTTTATTTAAGGTTAATTTTAACTTAAAATTTAAGCCCAGGGCTTGAAAAACAGAGAACTACTAGGAAGTATTCAGAACATGATTATTGGTTTCTCAAAAAAAAAAAAAAAAAAAAAAAAAACCAACAACAACAAAACAAAAACAAAAAAAAAAACCCAACCCTCCTTTCATTGTCTTTACTATAGCCATGTAATTTTTGAAGTTATTCTCTTCAAGAGTCACTAAGGGATTTTGGGGGTAGTTCCACAGATATAACTTGACAGAATTATAGTTGATAAAGTTGGGACTGGAGAGATGGTGTTTAAGAGACTTGTCTGTTCCTCTGGAGGACCTGGGTTCCATTTTCAACAACTACTTAGCAGCTCACAACTATCTGTAACTCTAGTTTCTGGGTCCAATGTTAATCCCATTGAATGAGAATAAGGATCCCCAACTGTTTTTCCAGATTGAATTAAGCAAGCTTTATTTCTGTGAATAACAAAGCCAGTCTGTGGCTCTGACTGGGTAGTGCCCCTCCCCTTGACCCTGTTCTGAGCCTGGAACATCCCCTGCCATTTTAACCTGACCCCTTTTAAAATTCTGTTTGGCACCCCAACTCCCTTGGTGTCTACTGGGCCTTCCCAGGAGGTATCCCACAACATGAAATTTGGCTCAAACTGTCTGCCTTAGAGACCCCTCACAGCTTCCAGACTGATAACTGGATCTATGTAAGGAAGCATGGGGCACAGTTGCTAGCCACTCCCATAGCCCTCAAGGTAGACAGTATTGTGACATGGGTAAATGCTTCCCATGTGAAGCCTGCAGATGCCCTGCTCCCCAGAGACACCCACCCCCCATCCCCCACCCCCGCTGAATCATAAAGAAGATGGACAGCCTGCTCAAGCTCAAGATCACTCCACCTTAATCATGACTGCCTGCTGGTACCTTTGGATTCTGGCTCCTTCCCCCAACCTATGTGCCCATCTGCCAGACCTGTTACAGCACTCACTGTCTCCCTTCTGTTGGGGTTGGGGATGACTGGGGCAGCCACCAGGACCTCCGCTTTGGTCTTACAAGGGGAAAATAATAACAGTTTGAAGTCAGCCATTGGTTTAGATGTAGAGAAAATAGAAACTTCCACCAGTCACCTTCAAGAATCACTGACTTCATTATCAGAAGTAGCACTGCAGCATAGGAGGGCTCTGCCTTGTCTGAGGAGTGTTGCTCTTATATAGACCTTTACGGAGTTGATAAAGTGTCAATGGCTAAGGTGAGAGAAGGGCTAGCCAAACAGAAGAAAGAGAGAAAACAGAGTCATGGCTAGTTCAAGTCTTGGTTTAACTCCTCCCCTTGGTTAACCAACTTCATATTCACTCTGTTAGGACCCCTAATTGGTCTCCTATTTATTGTTGACTTTTGGCCCCTTCATTTTGAACCACTTGGTCACCGTTGTTAAGGAACACATAGGCACAGTACAGTTAATGATCTTAAAGCAGACATACAAAGAACTAGACACAGAAGACCAGGAGTATGAGCTATCAGAATACCAGCAATAGCTTCAGGATTGAAGCATGCACAAAGAAAAGGGGAGAATGAAGAGGTCAGCTCAGAAACTTTGGAAAATTCCACCAGACCCCTCCCCTCCTGAAAGAGAAAGGTCATAAGGAACAGACACCCCTCTCCTCCAGAAGGGAGCAGCTAATTACATTCATTCCTCAGACCACAGGGAGGAGGGACTGACCACTGGCCACCTGTGGGCAGGTGAGGCACAGAGCTCTTAGACACATTCTGTGACCATTGGCCAGCTACCTCATTCCTAAAGACCAATCAGTTTAAAAGTCACACTGTTCTGCCAATCACATTGTGCCTAATGGCTGCTGCCTTGAGAACTGTATAAAGGCTTGCTGGATGGGCTGCACATGGTAATTCCCTCTCTCCCCATGTGCAAGGCGACCCCCAATATGTTTGAACAATAAATTCCTCTTGCTTTTTACATCGAGGAAAAAAAAATAAAACAAACAAACAAAAAAACAAAGCCAGTCTGCTGGCTGTCTAATCTCCCTAATGCAGGACTCAGGAGATCAGCCCTGAACACAGGGGATGTATGGTTGTTATAGCCCCAAATCAAAAGGTTGGGGGATTTCCAATAAGGAACTTGGGAAGCAAAATACAGAAACAGATAAGATTATCTGGCAGAACATTTTGTGCTTTGGTGAGGGGTGAAGCTCAAGGAAAGGTAGGAGTGTGAGTCAAATTCCATAGAGTGAAGTGCACCACAAAAGGCCAAGGAAAACACACCCTGACCATGGCTTGAACCCAAGCTGAAGACCAGAGCCAAGGATAAAGCACACCCCGACCTGACTTTACCCCAAGATGGAGACCAGGTCAAGAAAAACAACAACAACCAAAACAAAACCCCCACCAACCACTGGGCTTAAATATCAGGCTTCAGGATCCCTCTAATCTCTGAGCTTGCCCCAATATCAAGCCACATAATTCCTCAAATCCCAGGTCATCCTGGAAAGCTCCACCCCACAAGAAACCCTTTAAAACACTGTTTTCTGCTCTATTCCGTGCTGCTTCTCACCAGAAGAGGCAGCCACCCTCCTGGGTTTTAACCTTCCAGTAAATCTCTTATGTGAGGTTTAATGTGCAGTGTGACTTCCTGGTATTCCTTGGTTTCTGCTTGCCAAGATACATTTCCCTTCAGAGTTGTAACACTTACTTGTGGACCATGTCAAATTCCAGGAAAAGATCAAGGCATGGACAAACTTAAATTTTAAGTAAACAGAAATGAAATCATTTTGACCAGACATACATGAAAGCAAAGCATGTAAAATAATAATAAATAAAATTTATAATTGATACATTAAAACCTGGATTATAGAAGTATAGGAAATTAGGGCATCTTCCCTGTAGGTTAAGTCATCTTTGTGAGATTCCAAGAAGATAATCAGTGTGTAAGCTTAGTTTGTCTCTACTTTTGGTGGGTTTTGTTTTGTTTTATTTGGTTTGAAACAAGAACTCCTTGAGAAGACCAGGCTGGTCTCAAAACTGAGAGAGTTCCACCTTCCTTTGCTTTCCAAGTGCTGGTATTAAAGGCATGTACTACCACAGCTGCCTTTTTTTAAAAAAATATTGTTGATTAGTGTGTGTAGGTATGGATGTGAGTGATGCAGGGGTATGTGTGTGCTATGGTGCTTGTATTAGTTTGGGTTCTCTAGAGTCAGAACATATGGGTAGTCTCTATATAGTTAGGGAAATTGTCAGTGACTTACAGTCTATAGTCCAACTCCCCAACAATGGTCAGCAGCACCTGTGGATGGAAGTCCAAGGATCTAGCAGTTGCTCAGTCCCACGAGGCAAGCAGGCAAGGGAGAGTGAGAGTAAATCTTCCTTATTCCAATGTCCTTATATATCTCCAGCAGAGGGTGTAGCCCAGATTTAAGGCTGTATTACTCTAGCAGAGGGTGTGGCCCAGATTTAAGGCAAGTGGGTCTCCAGCAGAGGGTGTGGCCCAGATTAAAGGTGTGTCCTCCATGCCTTTAATCCCAGATGATCTTGAACTCGGAGATCTCCTTGTCTTAATCTTCTGGAATTCATAGCCACTATGCTTCAAGATCTCCATGGCAAGATCCAGATCAGAAACTTATATCTCTGAGCCTCCAGATTAGGATCATAGGTGAGCCTTCCAATTCTTGATTGTAGTTTATTCCAGATATAGTCAAGTTGACAACCAGGAATAGCCACTACAGTGCTTGTGTGGTGCCCAAAGGATAACCTGTGGATTAGATTCTCTTTATCATTAAGTGAGTTCTGGCTATCAAACTCAGTTCACTGGACAATTGTGCCAACACTTGTACCATTTAAGACATCTTGCATATCAGCTTTACGGTCTTCAAAAAATTTCATGGGTACCAAGATTTAAGTCCATTTCCCTTCCTTCTTTGCCTTTTCTTTCTGCCCTTCTTTGTCCCTGCCTCTTTATTTCTCTCCCCTCTCTTATCCTTCTTTTTCCTCTCCCCCTTCTCTTTTTCTCTCCATATATGTGTATGGAGAGAAAATATGTATATATATATATATATATATATATATATATATATGTGTGTGTGTGTGTATATATGTATATATGTGTATATATATATACATCTATATGTATATATAGATGTATCTATATATAATATATGTGTATATATATGTATATATATGTGTGTGTGGTATATATATATATATATATATATATATATATATATATATATTATATTACTCTCAAAATCCATCCTAGCTTCCAACTCATTGTATGCTGAGAGTGACCTTGAACTCCTAATTTTCCTGCCTCTATATCCTACATACTGAGATTATGCTTATATTCTCATGCTTGGCTTGTTGTAGACTTTGCTATGTGGAAGAACAAGTACTATTTGTGTAATTGCCATAGGAGGATACCACTGGACCAGGTTTCTCATGATCTTTCCCTATATAGCTTCTTCTACTGATATGAATTTCCATCTTTTTGATGTAATACTTTGCACCTAAGTGAATGACTAACAGTTTCTTCTGTATCTTGTGTCCTTATAAGAAGTTCATTTGAACTAAAGGTGATATCCTGGGCCTCCAACCCAAAGGCAAATAAATTCTCTAGATTGTAATTTATTGGATCCTAGAACTACCTATTATCCTCTGTACTCCTTTTAACATTTCTCAAATTACACCAAAGACAAACTAGAATTTCCCCCCACCCCCTGGTTTAGTATTCTTGTCCTCTGGTCCACCATAAGCATTTGGTTTGATTAACTCCATTCTCAAGTAGTAACTTCTTTAGAGTTAAATGTTCAGGTGGAGAGTTTACAATACAAGACTAAAATGATCTTCCCATTCCCTTGTCGCCTGTTTTCTTCCCAGATACTTTATGTTTTCAGAACATTATTTGTAGATGAAAAAAAATCACTGAATGACTAAAGTGGCAGATGTGAGTGTGGGGGAAATCTAGTCCTTTTTTTTTTTTTTTTGAAGACAAATTGAAATGAGACCTACTAGTGCTAGTACTTTTTGTCTTTCTGCAATGTCAGAATTTACTAAATGACAATGAATTTATAAGGTATAGTGACAGTTTGTCAGATAGTTCTACATTCCCTGGTAACCATGGCTGAGGCGAACAGGTTCTTTTTTTTTTTTTTTTTTTTTCAGTCTTCAGTACTATTAATAACTCTCAGGCAACACACACTACATATCACACAGTAAGTGTATCTTGTGTGTGTGTGTGTGTGTGTGTGTGTGTGTGTGTGAGAAACGGTTATAGAAGGCTTCAAAGAGTTAAGAAGCTAGATCAGAGTTCAAGAGGTTCCAGAAGCTTGAGAAGCAGGAAACATCTTATAGGACAGAATCTCTGAGAGCTGAGATAACCAACCACTTAAAAGAAGCTGTTGCTGGTGAGTCAGGCCTGCATTGGGTCACAGGTTTGGCAGAAAAGCTTCAGAATTGAGGCTTGCTACTGGGGTAAAAGAGCAATACTGGGTCCAGGTGAAGAAATGGGAGGACGGATGGACAGAGACAAATGGCAGTTCAAATAAGCCACGTCAACATTGGGTGTCACGCCAATTCAAAGGCTCTAGGACAATCAGTTCTCTTCATGCACACATGCGTGCATGTGCAAAAGCATTCGATGACAGGTTATTGGGTGTGATGGCTATTCTTAGTTGTCAACTTGACTATATTTAGAATGAACTACAAATCAGAATTGGAGAGATTTTCTGCTTGGTTTGATGTCAGTGAATCCACTTCTAGTCCAAACACTGGATGTAGGAAGATAATACCTCTGATTCAAATCTTTGAGGCAAGAAGACAACATGACTTAAATTTAGATCTTGAGGTAAGTAGAAACAGACTTTTGATTCAGATTTTGAAACAAAAAGATACATCTTTAATCCAGATCTTGAGATGGGAGGATACATGCTTTTAAACAAAATCTTGAGGCAGGGAGACATTCTTTTTTGTTTTTTGTTGTTTTGTTTTTTAATCTGGACCACATCTTCTGCTTGAAGTCTGTATAAGGATATGGAAGGTAGAAGGGTTTGCTCTCTGCCAGCTTCCTCTTGCCTGGCTAACACACCTATTCCTTTATTGGCACTACAGCCTACTTCTTTGGGATTTCCAGCATATACAGAAGACCAGCAGAGACACCTAGCCTTATGGAACTAAGCAACTACTAGATTCTTGAACTTTCTGTTCACAGTTAGACATTGTTGGATTAGTTGGACTGTAGCCTGTAAGTCATTCCAATAAATTCCCTTTTTATACATATAGAGAGATTCATTGTATAAATTCTGTGACTCCAGAGAGCCCTGACTAATACAGAGGGAGTCACTGCTATCTTGATGTTAGAAGTCTATCCCTGCATGTGATCCACATAAGAGACTTACAGTCCTTCCTTGTTCTGGTATGTCTGAAAAGCCCTTGTGTCTGGGTTTTCCTGCTATGATTTTGTTTTATTGTTATTATTTTGAAAAGTTATTTTTATATTATGAATATAGGTCTTTTATCTACAGGTATGTCTGTGTGCTATGTACTTTCTTTGCCCACCGAGGCCAAGAGAGGGTATCAGATTCCCTGAAACGTGAATTATGGGTAGTTGTGGGTGCTGGGAATTGAACTCAAAGCTTTCTAGTAGAACAGCTAGTGCTTTTAACTGCTGGGCTGTCTCTCTCTCTCTCTCTCTCTCTCTCTCTCTCTCTCTCTCTCTCTCTCTCTCTCTCACACACACACACACACACACACACACCACACAAAATGCAGTCAGATGGTTGTGGTACATGAATCGAATCCTAGCACAAGTGAGGCAGAGGCAGGCAGATGTCTGTGAGTTCAAGATCAGCCTGGTCTTCAAAGTGAGTTCCAGGACAGCCTGGGCTGCACAAAGAAACTAGACCCCGAGCCTCCGTCAGTGGTACTTCTTCAAGATACCCCCAAGTGAGATACCGAGATCGATGCGAAAGCAAGAGCTCAATGGTGGTCAACCCTCAAGGCAGTCCCTCGGAGGCAAGTGACAAGAATGCAACCCCAAATGGCTACTACAAGCAGGTTTGATATGTTTTTTAGGAGCCCAGGTTACATCATCAAGGTTACAGTTCAAACTTGTTGGCTAAGCATATTGACCTTTAAGTCTATTGGCTAGCAAGCATGACACACATTTGAAATCTACCTGGGACTTTCCAGAGGGTCAGGTGACTATCAGTCAGTACATTCTGAGAATTTTCACTCAAAAATATTACTGTGGGTGGAGAATGGAACTTGGCTTAGCCTTGACTCCAGGCAGGAGAGGGGAGGCTGTAAGGAGGGTGTGGGTTCCTCAAAACCCTGTCTCAAAACCAACAACTAAACCAAACCAAACAAACAAAAAACAAAAAGGAAGGAAGAAAAGAAGGAAGGAAGGAAGAAGGAAAGGAAGGAAGGAAGATAGGAAAAAATGCATCCAGGAGTTAGAAGAATGAGGAAGTAAAAAGATTGATGGCACTCCCTAGAAAGACACAAAATTATTCACAGTACTTTCTCCTCCACCATACCTAGGTCAGCCATGGCCTTTCCTTTCCTTTTTATTTCTTTTCTTTATTCACCCACCATCCCTTTCCACACTAGTGCGGGTAGCTGAATCTCCAGAATACACTGCTTCATTTACGATGCACTACCAAGATGAAATCTCAGGGACTGCTTGACTGCACAGGTTAGGCAGTTGGGGGAGGTGAGTGGTTGCACAGGGATGCTGAGCTCGTTATGGGGGCACTGTCCCCCCAACACTTTTTGTTTGTTTGTTTTGTTTTGCTGTTAACCTAGAAGCTCTCCAAACCCCATCAGTTATAGGTTTTACGGAGGCTTCATTATACAGGTGATAAAATTTTTGTCCAGGCTGAATCCATTTCCGGCCCTTGCTCCTTTAGAGAGGTGGAATGTACCAATTCCCTTACTAGGTGTTTACCTTGAAAGAGCCATCTCATTGACTCACACCTAGGCACGGAGGAAGAAGCTTAATATGAATAACAAAAGACGCTCTGTATTCATCAGGAAATTCCAGGGATTCTGATGAAGCTTCTCTAAAAGCCATCAATGTCAAAGATGTATTAGAATAAAATATTCTCCCTTTATTCTGTCATTCAGGACTTTACAAGGGTTTCAGGAACTGGGATGAACACACATCCTGGTTAATTATTTTATTTTATTGTCAACTTCTTAGAAGTAGAGTCATCAAGGAAGGGAGAACCTCTGTTGAGAAAATACCTTCATCATGTTGGCAAGTCTATGGCCATTTGGTTGTTTAATGATTGATATGAGAGGGAGTGCATTCACTCAGGGCAGTGCCAACCCTTGGCAGATGGCCCTGGGTTGTATAAGAAAGTAAGCTGAGCAAGCCAGTAAGCAGCATTCCTCGATGGCCTTCGCTTCATTCCCTACCACTACTTTCCTGCCTTGAATTCCTGCCCTGACTTCTTTTTCCTCCCCAAGTTGCTTTGGTTATGGTGTTTCATTACAGCAATATAAAAATAATTAAGACAATGCTGTGTTGATGAAAACCAGGAGCAAACACAGAAATGTTTCAAGGTAAAGTTTATTCTATGGCCAGGCTGAACTTGTAATCTCATTGTAACTACGAGAGAGAAGTAGCCCTGGCCAAAAGCAAGGGAAGCTTTTGTAGTCAGGTTCTGACCCTTGATTACAAAAGCAGAATTTTTGCAGCTAGTAACTTAGTTAGCTATTTATATTATTATGGGAAAAGATATATGTTGTGGTGTTAGTGGTCAGCCAGTTCTTGGAACATACAATGAAACAACAGAAACAATATAGGACATGTAAATCCCAAGATTATAAAGGAAGAACAAATAAAAAAGCAACAGCAAGCAAACAAAATGAACAACAACAAAACAAACAAAAAAACCTAGCTTTGGACTTGATTACCGAAGAAACACTGCAGGGAACAATATAGAAATTCTAACACTATGTTTCACTAAAAAAAAAAAAAAAAAAAAAAAAAAAAAAAAAAAAGGAAAAATGGAGTCAGTTGGCTCTTAACAGACAAAACAAACTATGTGCTTCTTACTATATATCAAGTCCAATTCCATTAGATCCATGCCTTCAAAAGAGGAAAATAAACAGTTTTCCTTCTCTCAGCACACTTGCCAACACCAAAGAGAGGCCACATGTGGCCTGTGGGAGATCTACACACCAGAAAGAGAAACTTTCAGAGGTATAATTGGTCAGAGCCTTCAAATTGCAGTTGTTAGTATTAGCATTTTGTCTAAGCTCCACCCCTACAGTTACCTGGCATCAGCCAGGTATGCTCTGCCCCACAATTACCTGACTCACTATAAAGGGAGCTGTTTGCCCTTCCTCTCTCTCTTGCTTTTGCTCTTGCCTTCTTGTCCCCTTTCTGTCCTTTTGCCTCTTCCTCCCCCTCTCTCCCCATTCTCTCCCCCCCCCCTCTCTCCTTAAGCTCATGGCCAGCCCCTACTTCTCTACTCTCTCTCCTTCTCTGCCTCTACTACCCTCTTAACTCCTCTCCCAATGCCCTGAATAAACTCTATTCTATACTATACCATTATGTGGCTGGTCCCTAAGGGGGCAGGGATCCCTTAGTATGGGCCCTCTGAGGTACCCCTTCCCCCATACCTCATTATTCATCCACCAAAACATATGCCTCCTCTCTTTATCTTCTTTTTATAAACACATCAGTTTGCCTTTATAGGTCTCAGAAAAATACATTTCTACTGTTGAAGCCACCCTATCTGTATGATTTTGTGTAGCACCATTAAGAAACAGAAAGATGCCCAACAATATACATAAACATCTATATGTTTGTAAAAATTAATGCTGATTATTTTCTATGATTCCATTATAAAGTAAATTTTGTCAAGGCATGGTGAGTTTTTCAGATAGAGTGTGTGTGTGAGAGAGAAAAGTGGTGTGTGTGTGTGTGTGTGTGTGTACGCGTGTATGAGGAACATAGAGGACAACTTCTGGGGATTGGGTTCAGTTTTTCCAGTATATAGTTCTGAGGCTCAGTCTCAGCTTGCCAGGTTGGTGGTGAGCACCTTTAACTGACAAAATATCTCACTATCGCTCTGTTTGTTTTAATTATGGGCTAAGTTGGTATAGCAATTGCATTAGCTTAATCTATACCCAGTTTAGTTTTTTCCCACATAACATGGCCCAAGGTAAGTCTGCAACTCCACTTCTCAATTATTCAAGGCAAGGGATTCCTTCTAGCTGGTTGTCTATCATCCTATAAAACATTGTCCTGTGTACATGGCCAACTTCGACCAACCAGCACCATTGCAGGCCATCCTGCTGCTGCCTGTCACAGAAGCAGAGGCTGGAGACTGGATTTTAAAATTGTGGTTTGCTCAGAGAAACAGCAATCTGGATCTGTTTCCCTATAATCCTTTTCTATTAGAATGTGTACAGAGAGCCAGAGCAAAGGAAAACAATGTGAAGTTCAGTCTTCTTTGGCCAGGTGGGAAAGATCCTTCAGTGGGTAAAAGTGCGTTTGATCCCTGAAATGCTTGGTAGGAGAGAATCAATTCCAGAAAGCTGACCTCTTGCTATTAGGGGAGTCCCTTTGTGGTGAGTGGGTTCCAGGAAAATTGTGGTCTCTTCATGGGGATTCTTAGTCATATTAATCACAGAATCAAGTTGAGTATGGAGAATCATGCCTTTAATCATAGTACACTGGATGTAGAGTTAGGTGTGTCTCTGAGTTCTAGTACAGTCTTGTGTATACAGTGTGATCAAGACAGCTAGGGCTATAACAGAGAAACTCCAGAAAAGAAATCAAGGGAGTTGGGGAGGACAGACTCAAATAAAATTTTATTAAAGTTAAAAAAACAAGCAAATAAGCCGGGCGGTGATGGTGCACGCCTTTAATCCTAGCACTCGGGAGGCAGAGGCAGGCAGATTTCTGAGTTCGAGGCCAACCTGGTCTACAGAGTGAGTTTCAGGACAGCCAGGGCTATATAGAGAAACCCTATCTCAAAAAAACCAAAAACAAAAAACCTAAACAAAAACAGAAAACAAGCAAATAGACAAACACCTCAAGGCAAAGAAGCTATAGATCTTAGAGGAGGAGGGTAGAGGAGAAAAGAGAGAGGGAGACATGCCATTTGAGTTACTGGCATGGGAATTCGCAACATCACAGCAGGTTCTATGTAAAATATATCATATATATTTCTATGGAATCAAGTGATTCTTCATTAGATGAAATTATATTTGGGATTTGTTGAAAGAACAGAAGCATACTTATGACTATGGATAGAAATTTCTTTAAAGGCAACAGACTTTCTATGCTGTTAAGAAGAGATCTTTCTGGGGGAGACATAGAAACATAGGGTATGTAATAGAGGTAACCACATTTTGCTCAGAGCTTCGAAGAACTTAGTATTTGGACTTCAGACAGCACTGGCAAAGTGCATAAGTTTTCAGGATGCTTCTGAGTTGGTTATTAAACTGGTTGCTAATGTAAAATGGGTCACAGCGGGAACATTTGCATTCATGGAGATCAGCCAACAAACAAATGGACTTTTTGTCACCAGTAAGACAGTTGTTAAATATCTACCAGCTGCTAGACCCAGGTAAAGAGGACAGGCTCAAAGCACAGCGACCATGCACCACTTATATGCGTGGCATAGACTCACTCAACTTTGCCCACATGGTTTTTGTTTTGTTTTTGTTTAATTGGTTTGATTTTTCTAGACAGAGTTTCTGGGTGTAGCCTTGGCTGACTTGGAAATCACTATGTAGACCAGGCATGGCCTTGAACTCACAAAGATCTGCCTGCCTCGAGTGTTGGGATTAAAGGCATGTGCCAACACCATACAGTGTTCACATGATTTTTAGTGTTATAAACTTAATATGCTTTCCTATTAAGAAATCACTGCACAGGGTTAGAGATTAGTAAAGGAAAATGTTCTTTGATATTATGATTTGCTCT
Organism: Apodemus sylvaticus; assembly: GCF_947179515.1. Classification (NCBI taxonomy): domain Eukaryota; kingdom Metazoa; phylum Chordata; class Mammalia; order Rodentia; family Muridae; genus Apodemus; species Apodemus sylvaticus. The sequence goes on along the minus strand of NC_067473.1, from coordinate 62,157,071 downwards.
GGCTAATGCCCAAAAGGGTGTCAGCATTGAATAGAATGCTGTTTTGTTTACCAACTTATATAGACTACCATAGAGTTATATATTGAAAGAATAGAAAATACAGCCTAACTCCGGCCTTCTAAGCAGCCCCAAACACTTCACATTCCAGAGCCCGCTCTTTGTGCTCTTTGTTAGAAACTAGGTAAAAGGTTACAGCCCAGAGCCCACCCTTTAAGAGCTAGGCAGAAAGGCCTTGAATAGGTGATCCTCTCCCCAGTAAGGTAACTGGAAATGACCTAAGCTTATCTTGCTTCTGTAAACTGCTTACCCCATTACCCTTATCCATGAGTTTACGCAGCTATAGACTTCCAAGAAAATAGGAAACTAATTGGTCCACTGAGCGCGGGCTCCAATAACTTAAACTGATTGGCCTAAAAACTATGGAGTGGTACAAATCGATTGGCTCGCACTATGCGGGCTCTCCATGTTAAGAAATGATTGGTTTGTGATTCTCGGGTTTTGTTGTAAACTTGCCAGTGTCGCAATCAGGCACTCGGGGTCCACAGTCCTCTAACCCTGCCCGGTGTATGGCTGTGGAACCCAGAATTCTGGAATAAAGAATTCCTGATTGCATTGAGACCGTTTCTCTCGAGTGATTTGGGTGTCGCCTACCGAGGTGTGGGGTGCTGGGGCACCCTCGGTTTTTGGGGGTCTTACAATATAGGCTGTCATCCTTGAATCTAATTCAGGACCCAACCTCACATCATCCTTTAAACAATTTAAACAGAGACAGGAGACTGCAAGTGAGCCAGAATTATTTTTAACCATACTAGTGTTGTTCTTTTCAAATAGTTGCTAGGGTCATCCTGCCCACCTAGCAGAATGAATTATGTTTTTCTTAGGAAGAGAACTAGGAGGGCTTTAAGGGTAGGCCAGGACCATGACTTAATAATGGGTATCACCCCATGCAGCCCATTATGAGGTTTCTTTTCTGATGGAGAGATGGGCCTAACAGTTGGTTGTAAGTCAGAGTTGTCTTTTTGCTTTTGTTTTTGTTTTGTTTTTTAAATTTGGTTTTTTTTTTTTTTTTTTTTTGAGACAGGGTTTCTCTGTCTAGCCCTGGCTGTCCTGGAACTCACTCTGTACACCAGGCTGGCCTCGAACTCAGAAATCTGCCTGCCTCTGCCTCCCAGAGTGCTGGGATTAAAGGCGTGTGCCACCACCGCCCGGCTTGTCTTTTTTTTTTTTTTAAATGGGATTTTTTTTTTTTTAAATGGTCAAGCCTGACTGGGCAGTGGTGGCACATGCCTTTAATGCCAGCACTTGGGAGGCAGAGGCAGGTGGATTTCTGAGTTTGAGGCCAGCCTGGTCTACACAGTGAGTTCCAGGTCAGCCAGGGCTACTCAGAGAAACCCTGTCTCAACAAACAAACAAACAAACAAACAAACAAACAACAAAAAAAAGAAGGTCAAGCCTGGTAAACAATTACAAAAGCCTTATACTATTTAATGATTTATTTTTTGTGCATTAATGCTTGGCCTACATGTATGTCTGTGTGAGAAAGCCAGAAACAGAAACTGGAATTATGAACCATTGTGAAGTGCCTTGTGGGTACTGGGAATTGAACCTGTGTCCTTTGGAAGAATAGCCTGTGCTCTTAATTGTCGAGCTATCTCTTCAGCCCCAATCCTAGAAATCTTAAACTTCACTTATCTCTAATCAGTCCAGTTAGCATTGTATTCCATCATAGAGTTATTTTGGAGGCAGCATTCCCTTAGCTAAATTCTACTTTGTGTGACTTAATGTCTCCTAAGCAATATTAGTAAATTCTTTCTAATATCTGTTAGTATTCTGTCTAAGCTCCACCCCACACTTACCTGGCAATAGCCAGGTATGCCCCGCCCCACAGACCTGGCCCACTATAAAAGGGGCTACCTGCCCCTCCTCTCTTTCTCTCTCATCGCTCTCTCTCATTGCTCTCTCTCTCATTGCTCTTGCCTCTTGGCACTCTCACCTCTCTGCTCCTCTTGGGCTCTCCTGCCCTCCCCCCTCTCTCCACATGGTCATGGCCAGCCTCCACTCCTCCATTCCTCTACTCTCTCTCTCTTTCTCTCTCTCTCTCTTTCTGCCTCTCTAACTCCCATCCTCTGCCCAGAATAAACTCTATTCTATACCATGTCTGTGTGTGTGGTCCCTCAGGGGAAGAGGTGCCTGGGCATGGGCCCACCTAGGCACCCCCTTCCCCTACACTGCTGTGCGACACTCCCTAAACCCCTCTCTCTCTTTTTATGCCCCCTTCATTGGTACCGAAACCCGGGAACAAACCCATCAAGATCATCTATGGCTTCAAGCTTCTTTTGCATCTTTTTAACAGTCCCGTCACTACCAATCTACTCTTGTGTAATAAATATTTGACACTGTTGTGGTTTGAATGAGGTATCTATTCTCCATAGTTGCCCCTAGTTAGTAGCTGTTTTGGGAGGATTAGAATGTGTACCCTTGATGGAGGATTTGTCACTGGAGGCAGATTTAAGGTTTTAGAGATGCATACCATTTTGAGCCTCTCCCCACCCCCACACTCCTCCTGTGAGCACTATAAGATGTGAGCCCTGAGCTGCTCCTGCCTTCATGCCTTCACCCTGACTCTCTGGAACTATTAGTTCAAAATAAACCATTCTGCAAACTGCCTTGGTCATAGTATTTTATCATGGCAATTGAAAAGTAGCTAATATAACTAAGTCTTGACTAGCCAATTCAGTCTGGCTAGTGGCCAGGTTAGGGACTTTGTGGTGTTTTTCTGTTTTTGTTTTGGTCTTTTCCAGGCAGGTAATTCTGTGTAGCCCTGGTTGTTATGGAACTTGCTCTATATACCAAGCTGTTCTCAAATTAAGAGATCTGCCTGCCTCTGCCTTCCAAATGCTGGAAGTAAGTAAAGATACATACACTACACCCAGTTAGGAAGCTCAGGGACTTTCAACACAAGGTTTTGACTAGGAAGGACTTGGGCCTCTGGAACCTGAGAAACTCTGCAGATAATTCCCCTTCTGCATAACAATGCTGTTTCCCAAACAGTGGTAGTAATTAAAATTGTGCTTTAAAAAGGATTTTTTTCAACCAGTCATAGTGGCATAGTCCTATAACCTTATTACTCAGAGGCTGAGGCAGTATTTAATTTGAGGTCATTTGGGTCATCGAGGTCAAAGTAAAGCCCTGCTACAAACACATGGAAAAAATAACATCAATTAATTTAAAGGAGAAATATAATTAAGTCCATCCATTTTAGGTAGTTAATAACTCAGTATGAGGTAGGTCAGTTGCTTGTGTGCTTGCCTGGTATGCCTAAAGTCTCCAGTTTCAATTCTCAGCACTATAAAAACTGGATGTGGTAGCACCTACCTATAATTTCAGTATTTATAACAAGGCAGGATGATCAGAAGTTCCAGGTTATCTTCTCATTGTAAGGGTCCAGAAATCACTGAAGAAAGACCCCAGACTCTGGTAGTATGCAAAGATAAAGAACGTTTATTCTGCAGAGGTAACCAGCATGTGATGGTCAACCATTCTCCAAAATGGTGACCCCAAAGGCACGCAGGCCTTTTTATAGGGAAACTGAAGAACCGCCTAGAAGGATTAGGTAATCTAAAATTTTATTGGTGGGTGCTGGGAGATCAGAGCTTTGCGTTACTATGTCATTAGCATTCAGCCATAGGATGAGATAGGGCAGCCCATCACAGATGGCCTGAAATAAGTTAGTTCCTCATTTTTATGGTTATCCTCCGGCTGTTCTTTTGCAGGGGGTTTTATGACCTTGTTCTGGATTTTATGGTCTGTTCCTGGAGCTGGGCCTTATGGTCTAGTTTCTGGGACTTATGGTCTATTCTTGGAGCTGGTGCCTTACAGCCTTTTTTTGAAATCAGGCCTGGTCCTTAAGTGGAGACAAAGGGATTTATGTTGAAATTTCAGCAACCATAGTGAATGTGTATAATTAGTTCCTTTAAATTGAAATAGTCCCTCTTGGAGGGTGGCCCAGTGAGACTCAAGAAGTAAAGAAAATGTAAAAGACTCACCTAGTAAACAAAACTTATAAGTTTTAGAAAATGATTGAAACATGAGATTCTTGTGGTCCTATCCTAAGATCATATAAGCAAACACAATTGCTTTTGTACTGGATTTGTCCATAAGCTGTCCAGGGAACCTCAGGGACATAGCTGTTGTAAGTCCTTTCCCCAGACTAGGGTAAGCTTCTTGGTCATGAAGCTGTCATTGAGTTATCCAGGTTTTTGTAAGTAACTCCTCTGTCAGTCTTACATCTCTGAAGAGAAAGGCATTCTTAGTGGAAGTATTACAACTCTGCTCTGACAGGGGTGGGGATTCTCCAATGCAAGTGTTACAACTCGAAGGGAATTGTTCCCGGGAAATAATAAAAAATGAACCAGCATGTTTCTGCGCAACTCTCTGCCCCAGCAGCCTGGCTGGCCATGCACTGGAGAGCAATGACCGACCTGGTTTTATCTTGTGAAGACTCTCTGACTCAGAGCTCCAAAATCTCTCCACCCAGCTGGCTAGGTTCCCACTAGCAGGTCACTACCACACCAACCTTGTGCTTCAAATCCCCCACGGCCTTTGTGGTGCACATCAGGCAAACCTGTGCTTTGCCACAGTACCTTTTTAGCTTGAATCCAGAATTGCCACTGCATGAAGGAAAACACCACACAAACTTAATTCAGAAGCAATAGTAACTCAATTACTGGGCACAACAACTAAAATCCTAATCTCCTAAGCCTTATTAAATCTAAATCCTCCAGTGGTGAATCTTGATGGATCTGCCATTGAAACCAGGAGACACTTGTAGCTACATCTTGTCCTCACACTATCTCCATCCAAAAGGACTTGACTCTCTCCTGCTTCCTCTCTTCCTCTGTCCAACCCGGAAGTCCCTCCTACTCACCCAGTGATTGGCTCCTTTATTCATTTGTCAATTGGTTCACAAGAACAGCATGAGGCCCATCCATAACAGGGAATGGTATCCTGGCAGTCAAGGAACACCACAAAGTCACACTGTACAACAAACCTCACACAAGAGATTTACTGGGAGGGAAAAACCTACAAGAGTGGTTGCCTGTGCTCAGGAGATAAGCAGCACAGAACTGAGTAGAAGAGACTTTATATACAGTTTCCAAATATGTATGGGGGGAGGGTGAGCTCCCCAGAATGGACTGGGATTTGAAGGATTATATGGCCTGAACTTTTGGGGCAAGTTCAGATATTGGTGGGAAGTCTATAGCCTGATCTTGAAGCTCAGGAATTGGTGGGATTTCCTGCTCAAAGATTGGTGTTTTGTTTTTTGGGTTCTGCTTTTGTTTTTGCCCTGGTCTTGGGGTCAAGTCAGGATCAGGGTGTTCTTTTCCAAGTTCTTTTAATCTACACCCTCATGCATCTTATTGTAAGCAATTGTTATGAGGAGCCCACCAGAGATGACCACTCAGAAACAGTTTATAGCCCACTGGAAGTCTTTATTCTACCCAGCTAGAACTACACACTGGTAGGTATTTGGGACCAAGTATGGTACCAAGTGTCTAGAGCAAGTTTTTGAATGTAAAAAACATATCCTGGCATCTCACTTGGCAGCTGGGGGGAGGAGGAGTTTCAAGCAAGCAAGTAGTTTAACAGAAGCTAAGATAAGCAGTTAGCTGAAGGGAGGATTCTGGTGAAACAGGCTGTTTAACAGAAGCTACTATATAAGATGGCTGGGGCATCTTGATTTTGGGTTCCGGGAATAGAGTTTGGTAATAGTTAATCATGCCAACTCAAGTGTGTAGGGTATCCCTGCTGTGGACCTATATACCCTTTGTAAACTTTGTATACTTTGTAAACCTTGTAAACCCTCAAGGCAGGCAAGTGGCCATCCCTAACACCCTACCTAAAGAGCTCCAGGTGCCATGCCTGCCCAAGATTCCCCTAATGACTCTAATGACCCTAATGGCAGTTTTCTAACCGCTGTAATGACTGTTACTGGCCCCAAGGTAGGAGAGTAATCTGGCCCTGCCCTTCAAGAGAAAATAAAACTCATTAATCCCAGAGCTTGCCCTAAGATCAGGCCAATAATTCCTCAAATTCCAGGCCACCCTAAATAGCTCTGCCCTTCCCCTCAAGAAACCTTATATAAACCCTGTTTTCTGTTCAATTCTCTGCTGCTGTTCTCCTGAGCAAAGGTAGCCACCCTCCTGTGTTTTTCTCTTCCAACAAATCTCTTATGTGAGATTTGATGTGTGGTGTAACTTTGTGGTATTCCTTGACTCCCAATTGCCAGGATACCTTTCAGAGCTGAGGTGTAACACTTTCCCTAGGGCAGAGCTATAACACTCTATGAAGCTTTTTCTGGGGAAGCCTCTCCCTGCCTAGAGCAGAGCTGTAACACTTCTTCTGGGGAAACTTTCCCAGGCATCCAGAGCAAAACATCTCTAGGGAAAGCTTTTTCCTACAGAGCTGTGACACTCACAGTAATTTTTCACTGGGCTTTACACAATGGAGGTCAAATCCTAGTGAAGCCCAAAATGGCCTCAGTGAGAATACAAGATGGAGGAACCTCTGCACTGTCACACAATCCTTCACCCATGCTCCTGTAAATAACCTCTCTCTCCCATACTCCCATAAGCAATCGTTCACCAGATCCATGCTCCTGTAAGTGGTCTCTCACCTATACTCCTGTAAGCAGCCCCTCTCCAACAGTCCTCTAAGTAAGTCCTTGCGTATATTTCTGTAACCAACTGTAGGGTTCCATAGCTGCCTGCAGCTATTACGAAGTGGGTTTCTGGAACAGAAGCTGAGGAATAAATAGGGAAGAGGGGCGAAAAGAAGTACGGCTAAGACAATATTCACTGATCAAAGCCCGAAACTTTAATGGCGCCAGACCTTTTAACAGTTTGGGCAAACCCTTCCCCCCAGACTCCAGGCTGAGTTCCGGTGGAAGTTGTCTAGCTTCTCTTGGAGGTCCTCGTCTTGACTGCTCCGGCAGCTGGGTGGGTCATCTGTTTAATTCAGGAATTCCTAGACCTGGAGGAACAATGAACTTAACCTTTACTTCGAGCACTCCACCCTAGGTGGAGCAGGATCCTGGCTATCTGGGAGAAGTTAACCTTGACCAAAGTCAAACTCTGACCAAGTGCAAGACTGCCCCAATATGGCTCTGTACAACCAACCCCATAAGTAACCTGTTACCCATACTTATGTAACTCCAATAATCTCAGCAGCATATTAAGATAAACTTGGGTGACATTGTATCTAATATCAATGTCCCCTTGGGTGTGAACAGATACGAGTTCGTAACTTCTCACAAAAAGTCACATGACTGTTTTTGTTCAGCCTGGACTTCATGAGACTGTCTCTAGAAACAACCATAACACTTCCACAATACAGACTGGATACATTTAGAAGAAAAGAAGATCATTTCTTTTCCTTTTTATGGGTCTAGTGAGCAAATGGCCTTGCTAGAAGTCCTGTCAGCATTGTCTATCACACAGCAAGAGTGCTCAGCTTCTCTCCTTGTAAAACTCAGTCCTGAGGGTGGACTTAATTCAAGTCTCCCAGAGGCCTAACATCTAAACTCTACAGGTAGATTTACACCCTGTCATTATTTCAGAATAGTTATTAAACTCAGTTTCTGGAACAGTCTATGAAAAAAAATCCCATCACATTCAAATCTGGTATAAACTACACTAAAATGCTACTTTAAACTCTAATCTGGCATGAAGAGGAGGCATAATTTTGTTTTGTTTGTGACAAGGTCTTACTTAGTAATCGTTGCTGGCCTGGAACTCACAGATTCACCTGTCTCTGCCTCCCACATGCTAGGATGAAAGTCGTGTTCCACTATTTCCTGTTCATATGATTTAAAGAGATAATAATTGTCCATGGCTCTGAGAGACAGTTGCCAGTGTCTCTCTAGCCTAAGAACTAGTTTTATAGGAAGAATGTCTCTGCCTATTTTTAGTGTTATAGTAATATAGTAAAGTATTGCTTGTGTTAAATTTAAATTCTGGAGACTAGAGATTCTCTAAAAATGGGTTATTGAGTCCTAATAAATGCTAAGAAGCTAAAAGACCAGCACTGAGACAAATTCCATAAACAGCGAACAGGACATCTTGGCAGTAGTGGGGGGGAAAGTCTGTAGATCTAAAAAGAGACAATTTTACAGTGGAAAACTAGAGCTGATGCCCATGTCACTCACATGGCTCCAATAGCTATAGGCAAAGTGTATAAGTAGTTTGGAGACGGAGAGACTTCTACTAGGAAGAGCCAGGCTGCTCTGTGGAGGCCATTAGGAGAATGCTTCAGTGTTTTTCTTCACAGTCTTCCTGCACTAGGGGTTTGAGTCAAGACTCTGCAGTTGGAGGAGAGACTGGGGAGATGACTCATTGGTTAAGAGTGCTTCCTGTTCTTACAAAGGACCCAAGTAGGTTCCTAGCTCCCAAGTTTTGCAGCTCTCATCCGCCTATAAGCACTCCAGAGGATCTGACACACTCTTCTGGCCTGCTCCAGCACCAGCACACATGTGTCATATACTCATAAACATGTATCAATTTGTAAGGATTTTTAAAGTAGAACCGGCAGTAGTTTCCTGAGTTCTGCTGTCATGTTACCTGTATACCTTCTCTTATCTGTTCTCTGTCCTTTGGCGTGTAATCATTTAGGACAGCAGAGCATCCTTTTTTCTGTCTTTCTCTTTCTTCCTTTCTTCCTTTTTTTAAAATTACTTCGAGCACTCCACCCTAGGTGGAGCAGGATCCTGGCTAACTGGGAGATGTTAACCTTGACCATAGTCAAGTACACTCCTAGCACTCCACCTAAGGATAAAAATTCCTGCTTTAACCTACTTCCCTATTATGTCTTAATGGCAGATTCCTGCCCAAAGCCAGGGATTGTCCTTGACCAAAGTCAAACTCAAACCATGTGCATGACTGCCCCAATATGGCTCTGTACAATTTTGTTGTTTTGTTTTTTAATGAAAAAAGAAAGGAAAAAAAGAAAAGAAGAGAGAAAGAACAAAAGAAAGAAAGAAAGAAAGAAAGAAAGATAGAAAGAAAGAAAGAAAGAAAGGAAGAAAGAAAGGAAGGAAGAAAGGAAGGAAATGAAAGGAAGGAAAAGGAAAAGGAAAGGATATCACAGCTCCTAGATATGTTAGAGGAGAAAGTTTATTGTAGATAAAAGGAAGAGCGTAGCCAGAGGCAGACACATCTTGGAGAGTCCAGAGTGGTCATGCCCTGAATCGTGTGGGAAGAGAGGAAGAGGAAGAGAGAAAGGAGGACCAAGTACAGCAGCCAGGAGGGTACAGGAACAAAGGGAGGGGTAGGTAACCAAAATGTCTGGATTATATAGGGAGCAGCCTCTGGAAGATGGGAAGCCCAGCTCCTAGACTGGGAAGTTTAGGGTACAGGATGGGGTATATAGCCATATCCTGTAACAGCTAGAGACTGAGGAATGCTGGGAGAACCTGGATGCCGGGTCTGATTTGATATGTAAAACAGACATCTCAGCTTCTGGTCCTGGGTTTGAAACTTAACAGCTTTTATGAGACAGGTTTTTGTTACACGGGCCAGATTATCTTTAGCCCTCAGTCCTCCTCTCTTAGCCTCCCAACCCTGAGGATAATAGATATGCTCTGTACCCTATTGCTAGGCTTATCCTTTGGCCATCAGCTTTGGACAGGGTCTTTACAGTTTGTTTCTGGGAAATCTCCGGTTTCCCCGGCAGCAGCTTTAGTTTTTATGCTCCTGGAAGAGAAGAATAAAGACAAATCACAGGAGTAGCTCCAGCAGTCAGGGGTTTAATCCTTACAGCCATTGAAGAGACAAGAGCATGCTCTTGAGGAAGAGTGAGCCCTCCAGCTTGGGCTCTTCCAGGAGAAGTTCATGTTCTTGAAAGCCTATTTCAACCCAAACCCAGTTTGTTGTAAATAGATGTATATTATGCAAAAATACATACAGGGGTTTAAATACACACAAAGGTAAGAAGATTACTAGAACAATGCTTCATGCATGCTTGCACAGACAGGAAGTCTTGAAGTTGTTCTAATCTGACTTAGCATGGGCCACTATTACCCACTCTCCCTGGTATCTGTTTTTGTGTCTTGGAGCTGACCCAGCTGGAATTAAACCCACATATATCTTGGCCAATCATTGTCATCTTTGCATCCTGTTTCAGAGACTCGAGCTGACCCACTCATTGTTCTTTATGCCCTCTTTTCTAGAATCTGTTGGTCGGTCTCCCCCAGAGCTAACAGACTTAGCAATTACCATAGTAGATGTTTACCAAGGGAAGTCTGTTCTGTAGCTCTGCTTGCTTTTGGTTGACTCACACAGGCTCTGCTATAGAAAGCACCCAAGACTGAGGCCACCCAGTAGGTCAAAAACAGCTTATCCAAAAGTGTTACTTCTTCCTCCCTTGCTCTACTCCCCCCCGCCCTTGTGATCTTTCCATAGTCCCCAAAGAAAAGAAGCCCTTTGTATCTTAATAATTAACTGCAGAATTAATTATTACTTTAAAAAAGATTTAAAAGACTTGCCATAAGACTTTGTAATATCCTGCCAGGCGCTGGTGGACACGCCTTTAATCCCAGCACTTGGGAGGCAGAGGCAGGCAGATTTCTGAGTTTGAGGCCAGCCTGGTCTACAGAGTGAGTTCAAGGACAGCCAGGGGGCTATACAAGAGAAACCCAGTCTCGAAGAAACAAACAAACAAACAAACAAACAAACAAACAAACAAACAAAAAAAGACTTTGTAGTATCCCATAGATACCAGCAGCTCAAGCATCAGAAAGGAAGACCACTGAAGCTTACAACTGTGCTGATACCTGCCTGTCTAATATGCTGCCCTTAACTTCCAATGGTCTCTGTCCCCGCAGCCCCAAGGAAAGGTGAACTTTGTTGCTTATGGTTCCTACCTTCTCTAGCTTTTCAAATAGATCTTTTTTCTTGCCCTAACAAATTACCTTTGAATCATTTGGCTACAGGTATTTGGTAGAGATACGCTGAATGTCTATCTCCAATATTCTATTAACTTTCTAAAACTTTTTCTATTATTTCAAATTCCCTTCCCAACACTATTCTTCCCTCAAAGTAAAAAGAAAAAAACATCTGTTCATAATCACAATTGTCCACTTGACCTACAGAAAAAAAATCACAAAAAAGGTTTATAATGGAATCATGAGGTCTAATCACAACTTATTCCTGAGTATATTTTCTTTTTATATGAGTATTAATAGTAAAAGAAATAACCAGTTATTACACTCAATTCATTATTTATTGCTCATCAATATTTGAGCTGAATTACTCCAGATGAGAAATGATGATAAAATGAGCAAACTGGATAATTGACTTCAGAACTGACTGTGTTTCAGATACATTTACTGCCCAAATTCTACAATGAATGAGTATTGTTTGTTTGTTTGTTTATATCTGCCCCCCCACCCCCAGACAGGGTTTCTCTGTGTAGCCTTGGCTGTCCTGGAACTCACTCTGTAGACCAGGCTGGCCTCGAACTCAGAATCTGCCTGCATCTGCCTCTGTCTGTTTGTTTTTGAAAACAGGCTTTTTGTACAAAATTTTGGCTGTCCTAAAACTCACTCTGTAGACCAGGCTGGCCTCCAACTCACAGAGATCTGCCTGCCTCAGTCTCAAGTGCTGGGCTTAAAGGCATGCACCACTATCTCTAGCTTGAATCTAATCTAGTTTTTACCTGACACTCATATCTATCCCTAGAAGCGGAAAAAGGCATTATTATTTAGTGTCTCCAGAAGGCATTGACTGAAAGTATCAGTTACTCTTCAATTTCTGTGACAAAACATGATGATCAATGCAATTTATTGAAAGAAAGCGTTTCATTGGAATTTTGGTTTTAGATCATTAGTGGCAGGAACAGCTCATATATGTTCTAAAAGTAGGAAGCAGAGGGGGCACACTGGGAATGGCCTGAGTCTTCAGAAACCTCAAATCCTGTCCCCAGGGACATATCTTCCCTCACAAGGCCATACCTCCTACTCTTTCCCAAACAGTTTGACTGAGAACCAAATATTCAAATACATGAGCCTATGAAGACCATTTTCATTCAAACCACCACATTGGGTGACTGACTGTTAGTTTATATCTCACATAATATTTTATGAAAAGCATAGTTTTATTAAGAATAATCTTACATGGGTGGGAAATCAAATCAGGTCAATTTTTAATCATTATCAAAAAATGTTAATTAACCATGCATGCTGGCACACATTTTTAAATTTAACACTCAGGTGGCAGAGGTAGGAGGATGTCTGAGAGTTCGAGGCCAGCCTGGTCTAAATACTGAGCTCTAGGCCAACCAAGGCTACATACTGAGACTCTTACTTTTTAAAAAAAAAAAACAAAACAAAACAAAACAAAACAAAACAAACCAAAAACCTAATTAAGATAAGGAGGCCATTTATTCCAAGAGTCAATACAAAAACCAAAAGTCAAGGCAGGTGGTCTGAAAACCAATAGCACAGCTGGTAAGCCACAGAAATGCCGGCCAAAGTTTGCATGACAGCCTGGCACAAAGTAAACAGTGGACCACTGAGATGAAGCTGAGGGACCGAGATGAAGGAATTTTGACAATCATATTCATATACAGAGAGTGGTCTTACAGAATGACAGAGGTTGACATGATAGCCTTAGATGCCTCTTCTTTCATTGTTTTCTCATGCATGAACTTAAAACCCTTTCATTAACGAGACTATTGGGTTTCAGACCTGGGACAAGCCACTAAGGTGCTTATTTAACATATCATATCAGACCTGGTCTCCAGGTTCTCCCAGTATCCTTTGGGTCTCCCCATCCTCATGAACCATAGGTTAATACAGTCCACGAGGGCAGTGGGAACAGGGGTGGTGTGTGTGTGTGTGTGTGTGTGTGTGTGTGTGTGTAGACAGAGAGAGAGAGAGAGCGCCTTACTGGGGTGCTGTGATGCCTGGCAGGAATCTGACATTGGACAAGGAGCTTGACATTGGACAAGGAGCTTGACATTGGACAAGGACAAGGAAATGGGCTGCTGGGCAGGAATGACATCAGGGTAGGACAAAGAAGTCTAGGCAGGAATCTGACATTAGGGTAGGACAAAGAAGTCTAGGCAGGAATCTGACATTAGGGTGGGGCAAAGAAGATGGCTTCAGTCATGATTATGACTTTAGGCTAGGACAAGGAAGTAGGCTCTGACATCTTGATCATGCTTAGAAATAGTGGTCACCGGAGCAATCATGGGGCTTTGTGTTTATTGTCTTGCTTGTTCCTTGACTGTTGTCTTGCTTGATTCCTCATTGTACTGAGAGACCCCAACTCAATATTTTTAGACCCCAGCAATTAGCCTCACACTGAGTCTCTGAGTAACTTGCCTTTCCGCACTCAGCTTGATACCATTGGCCTCAAGATTATCCTAAAGATAGCTGACCCAGTTCCAGGAACTAGCTCACTATATTCTTTTTTTTTTGTTGTTGTTGTTTGTTTGTTTTTTTTTTTTTGGATTTGGTTTTTTCGAGACAGGGTTTCTCTGTGTAGCCCTGGCTGTCCTGGAACTCACTCTGTAGACCAGGCTGGCCTCGAACTCAGAGATCCGCCTGCCTCTGCCTCCCAGAGTGCTAAGATTACAGGCGTGCGCCACCACCGCCCGGCAATAATTTTGTTTTGTTGTTGTTGTTGTTTTTTTTTTTTTTCTCACCATATTCTTGACACATCTGATAACTGGCCCAATGTTTAACTATACAATGCCCCAAGGATGTTTGCTTCAGATAATCTCTAACCTTCCTTAAGGCATAAACTATTGCCTAACTTGCTCATTCTGTACTTCCTGTCGCGTGAATGATTTGTCTCCGCCCCTTGCCTTGTGACTTTTCCCCTTTAAATACCCCTGACTTCAGTTGCTCAGGGTCCCACAGTCCTCTAGCCCTGTGCGGTGTATGACTGTGGACCCCAGAGCTCTGGAATAAAAATCCTCTTGCGATTGCATCAAGACAGTTTCTTGAGAGGGATTTGGGTGTCGCTTTCTGAAATGTGGGGTGCTGGGGTGCCCTCAGTTTTTTCCGGTCTTGCAGTACTACTTGACCTTAATACCAGCATGTAATTGAAATGGAATAAAAATGGATTGGAAAAAATAAACCCGCCTTCAGTCACAGAAGTGACTGAGGCCATGGTGCAGTTTTGTCTAATCATCTTTTTTTCTTTCTTTCTTTCTTTCTTTCTTTCTTTCTTTCTTTCTTTCTTTCTTTCTTTCTTTCTTTCTTTCTCTCTCTCTCTCTCTCTCTCTCTCTCTCTTTCTTTTTGTGGGGGTATTAGATATTTGCTTTATTTACATTTCAAATGGTGCCCCCTTTTCTCATTACACCTCCAACTCTCCATCCTATCTCCCTCCCCCTGCTTACCAGCCCCCACCCCCATCCCCCACTTTCCTGACCTGGCATTTCCCTACACTGGGGCGAGGAGCCTTCATAGGACCAATGGCCTCTCCTCTCATTGATGTCTGAAATGGCCATCCTCTACTACATATGTAGCTGGAGCCATGGGTCCCTCCATGTGTACACTTGGGTTGGTGGTTTAGTCACTGGGAGCTCTGGGGGTACTGGTTGGTACATATTATTGTTCTTCCTGTGGGGCTGCAAACCTCTTCAGCGCCTTGGGTCCTTTCTTTAGCTGCTCCATTGGGGACCCTATGCTCAGTCTATTGATTGGCTGTGAGCTGTGGGTATTTTGATCCACTTTCCAAGAAGGATCAAAGTATCCATACTTTGGTCTTCTTTTTTCTTGAGCTTCATGTGGTCTGTGAGTTGTATCTTGGGTATTCTGAGCTTTTGGGTTAATATCCACTTATCAGCGAGTGCATACCGTGTGTT